>NC_135880.1:187678239-188003239 GCF_964194155.1 Cetorhinus maximus
GACTGTATTCCCAGTGTTACTGGGCTAGCAGACGGTGACTGTATTCCCAGTGATACTGGGCTAGCAGGCGGTTACTGTATTCCCAGTGATACTGGGCTAGCAGGCGGTTACTGTATTCCCAGTGATACTGGGCTAGCAGGCAATGACTGTTTTCTCAGTGATACTGGGCTAGCAGACGGTGACTGTATTCCCAGTGATACTGGGCTAGCAGGTGGTTACTGTATTCCCAGTGATACTGGGCTAGCAGGCAATGACTGTTTTCTCAGTGATACTGGGCTACAGGCGATGACTGGATTCTCAATGTTACTGGGCTAGCAGGCGGTGACTGTATTTCCAGTGATACTGGGCTAGCAGGCGGTGACTGTATTCCCAGTGATACTGGACTAGCAGGCGGTTACTGTATTCCCAGTGATACTGGGCTAGCAGGCAATGACTGTTTTCTCAGTGATACTGGGCTACAGGCGATGACTGTATTCTCAGTAATACTGGGCTAGCAGGTAGAGAGTGAGCCCAGTCTTCCTGTTTATTGTTGCGATTTTTGATGAATGAGTGGACACGGATTTATTTGCTCAGTTGATGTGGCAGTGTTTGCTTTACAACCTTTGTATCATTGCATCGATCTTTACAATTATTCATGAGTTTATGACGTGACAAATTTAGGGTTTTTGATAATTAAATCATCTTGCTTTATGAATCTGTGCTTCCCAATCTGAACACCATTATAATGTTCAATCTTGCAGTTAAGCAGTCTGAAGAGTTAATTAAACACTTTAAATATTCTTGTTCTATACAATATTAGGTTAGCTACTTGCTTACCAGATCAACGGTAAGAGTGAATTAACAGATGTCCTTTTATTGTGATCTCCCTCTCAGATTACTGAAGGATTTGAGATATTTAAAACTCACGTTTTGGTGAAGTCAGCACCAATGTTCTGCAGCTTAATTGTGTTAAAATGGTTACAACATTTAACAGGACTGGAAAGATTAAATTGATAACTAAAAATGATGTGCTGGTTGGTGTACACTGGAGGACAGAACAACTCTCCCTGTCAAAAAGTGCTGCTGAATATACAAACAGGAGGAGCCTATTAGCTCATTGGTGGCCCGTATCTAACTCCATCTACCTGCCACAATTCCGTATACTTTAATACGCTCGACGAACAAAAATCTATCAATGAAAACAGGAAATGCTGGAAATACTCTCCCAGTCTGGCAGCATCTTTGGAGAGAGAAAGTGTTTCAAGTCGATAATGTTTCTTCAAAATTGGAAAAAGTTAGATGTAAAAGATTTTAAGCAATTACAAAGGCAGAGAAAATGTATTGGGAGAACCAACAAAAGGAAATGCCTGTGATAAAGTACAAGGCAAATGGGATGATGATGGGTCTACGTGTAAGTAGGATAAGCAAATCATCATCAATTGTTGCTGTCCACAAAAAAAAATAAAATGGGGACAACTTGTTGAACTTCCTTTTTTTTCTTCACCCCAGAACCCACACCGTTCCCCATCCCGCAAAAACTGTGTCTGTACTTTCTTCAAACCTGAGGGATCTCTTCTTCACGTTCTGAAGAAGGATCAACTTTGTTTCTCTCTCTACAGATGCTGCTAGACTTTCTGGCATTTTCTATTTTTATGTCAAATTTCCAGCATGTGAAATATTTTGGTTTGATAAAAATCTGTCAATCTTGCCCCTTACCTTGAATCTATGCCCCCTGGTTGTTGATCCCTCCACCAAGGGGAAAAGTTTCTTCCTGTCTACCCTATCTATGCCCCTCATAATTTTATACACCTCAATCATGTTCCCCCCTCAATCTCCTCTGCTCCAGGGAAAATAACCCCAGTCTATCCAATCTTTTCTCATAACTAAAACTCTCCAGCCCAGGCAACATCCTGGTAAATCTCCTCTACACTCTCTCTAGTGAAATCACTTCCTTCCTATAATGCGGATTCCAGAACTGCGTGCAATACTCTAGCCTAACCAGCGTTTTATACAGTTCCAGCATAACCTCCCTGTAAATATGTTCTATGCCTCAGCTGATAAAGGCAAGAATCCCATATGCCTTCTTAACCACCTTATCTACCTGTCCCGCTACTTTAAAAGACCGGTGGACATGCACACCAAGGTCCCCCTGATCCACGGTACTTCCCAGGGTCCTACCATTCATCGTGTATTCCCGTGCCTTGTTTGTCCTACCCAAGTGCATCATCTCACACTTATCCGGATTAAATTCCATTTGCCACTGATCAGCCCATCTGAACAGCCCATCTATATCCTCCTGTAATCTAAGGCTATCCTCCTCACTACCACCCCACCAATTGTCGTGTCATCCGCAACTTACTTCTCAACCATCCTACCTTCAAGTCTAAATAGTTTATATATGTCACAAACAGCAAGGGACCCAACACCGATCCCTGTGGAACCCCACTGGACACAGGCATCCAGTCACAAAAGCACCCCTTGACCATCACCCTCTGCTTCCTGCCACTCAGCCAATTCTGGATCCAATTTGCCAAATTGCCTTGGATCCCATGGGCTCTTACCTTCGTTATTAGTCTCTCATGCGGGACTTTATCAAAAGCCTTGCTGAAGTCCAAGCCGACTACATCAAATGCATTGGCCTCATCTACACACCTGGTCACCTCTTCGAAAAATTCAATCAAATTGGTCAGACATGACCTCCCCTTAACAAAACCATGCTGACTGTCCTTGATTAATCCCTGCCTCTCCAAATGTAGATTAATTCTGTCCCTCAGAATAGTTCCCCCACCACTGAAGTTAGATCTACTGGCCTGTCGTTCCCTGGTTTATCCCTTCCTCCTTTCTTGAAAAATGGTACCACATTGGCTGTCCTCCAGTCCTCTGACACTTCTCCTGTGGCCAGAGATGTATTGAAAATTATTGCCAGTGCCCCTGCTATCTCCTCCCTTGCCTCACTCAACAGCCTGAGATACATTTCATCTGGGCTCGGAGATTTATCTACTTTTAAGCCTGCCAGACCACTTAGAACCTCCTACCTTTCTATGCAATTTCTTTAATTATATCACAGTCCTTCTGCCTGATTTCCATACCCATGTCGTCCCTCTCACTTGTGAATGCTGACACAAAGTATTCTTTTAGAACCTTACCTACGTCTTCCGGCTCCACACACAAATTACCACAACGGTCCTTAATGGGCCCTACTCTTTCCCAGGTTATCCTCTTACTCTTAATGTACTTGTAAAATAACGTTGGATTTTCCTTTATTTTACCTGCCAATATTTTTTCTTGTCCCTTTTTGCTCTCCTAATTTCCTTTTTAAGTTCCCTCCTACGCAGGTCCTTAATGGGCCCTACTCTTTCCCAGGTTATCCTCTTACTCTTAATGTACTTGTAAAATAACGTTGGATTTTCCTCTATACTCCCCTAGGGCTTCCGCAGTTTTGAGCCCTCAGTATCTGCCATAAGCCTCCCTTTTTCTCTTTATCTAATCCTGTATAATTTCTCGACATCCAGGTTTCCTGGATTTGTTGGTCCCACCCTTTGTCTTTACTGGAATATGTTGGCCCTGTACTCACCCTATTTCCTTCTTGAATGAGTCCCACTGCTCTGACGCAGATTTACCTAAAAGTAGCTGCTCCCAGTCCACGCTGGCAAAATCACATCTGATCTTATTAAAATTGGCCTTCCCCCCAATTTAGAACTCTGATTTCTGGCACATCCTTGTCCTTTTCCATAACAACCTTGAATCTAACAGATTTATGATCACTATCTGCAAAATGCACCCCCACTGATCCCTCTACCACTTGCTTGGCTTCATTCCCTAAAATTAAGCCCAGGACCGTCCCCTCTCTGTATGATCTTCTACATACTGGCTTAAAAAGCTCTCCTGGATGCATTTTAAAAATTCCACTCCCTTTAAACCTATCACACTATGACTAACCCAGTTAATGTTGGGGGGAGTTGAAATCCCCCACTATTACTACCCTATTATTTTTACATTTCTCTGAAATTTGACTACATATCTGCTTTTCTATTTCTCTCTGACTGTTTGTTTGGGGGCCTATAGTACACTCCCAGCAATGTGATTGCTCCTTTTTTGTTTTTCAGTTCTACCCATATGCATTCATTTGAGGAGCCTTCTAAGATGTCATCCCTCCTTACTGCTGTAATAGATTCCTTGATCATATTGCGATAACCCCTCCTCTTTTACCCCCTTCCCTATCTCACCTGAAGACCCTATATCTTGGAATATTGAGCTGCCAATCCTGCCCCTCTCTCAACCATGTCTCTGTGATAGCAATGACATCATACTTCCATGTGTTAATTTGTGCCCTCAACTCATCTGCCTTATTCGTCAGACTCCTTCATTAAAATAAATGCCATCCAACCTTGCCAAACTCCCTTGTGCCTTAATTGCCCTATAATTTCTATGCCTTCCAGGCTCACTTGCTCTCTCTTCTGATTTTGGCTATGCATCTCCCCCTGTTGAACCTCCTCTCAGATCCCATACCCCTGCCAAGTTAGTTTAAACCAGTATTTATATGGACTAGCCATATAAATACTGTGGCTACAAAAGCAGGTCAGAGGCCAGGAATCCTGCGGCTAGTAACTCACCTCCTGACTCCCTGAAGCCTGTCTACCATCTACAAGGCACAAGTCAGGAGTGTGATGGAATATTCTCCACTTGCCTGGATGAGCTCCAACAATACTCAAGAAGCTTGACACCATCCAGGATAAAGCAGCCCGCTTGATTGACACCCCATCCAAAAACATTCACTCCGTCCGCCACCGATGCACAGTGGCAGCAGTCTGTACCATTTACAAGATGCACTGCAGAAACTCAACAAGGCTCCTTATTAGCACCTTCCAAACCCATGACCGCTACCGTCTAGAAGGTCAAGGGTAGCAGATACATGGGAGCACCACCACCTGTAAGTTCCCCTCCAAGCCACTGTCATCATCCTGACTTGGAAATTACCGAATTACCGTTATCACCGTTCCCTCACTGTCACTGGGTCAAAATCCTGGAACTCCCTCCCTAACAGCACTGTGGGTGCACCTATACCACAGGGACTGCAGCCGCTCAAGAAGGCAGCTCACCAGCACCTTCTCAAGGGCAATAAGGGATGGGCAATAAATGCTGACCTAGCCAGCAACACCCACATTCTGTAAAATAAATTTTTTAAAAATCCTTTGATCACCTTAAACACTTCAGTTAGATCACCTATTAATCTTCTGTACTCAAGTGAATACAACCTTAGTCAATGCAACCTGTCTTCATAATTTAACCCACTTAGCCCGAGTATTATAGATCATTCTGTGCTGCACCCTCTGCAAGGTCAATATGTTCTTCCTGATATGCGACGTCCAGAACTGAGTGTAGTGCCTTGACTGGAACATATACTTTCCAACCCTTTATATTCCATTCCGCAGCCTCTTTAATTAACGTTAAGTGTTTGTACGCATGGCTTTGTGTTTTCAGGTGGCTGTCTGTATATTTCCTTTTTAGCATTTTCATGAGGTGATCAAGGTAGGCATGAGACCAAGAAGACTGATTCATGCTTGATTGACAAGATATTAGGTTAATGTCAACTTTGCAGGGAGGAAAGGGAAATGATTTGACACATTTTGAGTCAACAGGGCGTGTTAGGAGTGCAGTGAGTTCATGCCCCACTTACATGGGGGACACCCAACCTTTTACCCTCCTAGTTATTTAATGCAGTCTCAGGGCAGGGAACTGTTTTACAGAGCCACATGAGAGGAAGTTACTGAACAACCTAAGGGATGCACATAATATGAAATTCTCTCTGATGACCAAAATCATTTAAGTTGTAAGATAATTCTGAAATATATATGGAAATGTAAATACAATGGTACAATATGTATTGATATCACAAACCCGCGGTGAATGATATTTTGTTTGTCCTTTCCTAGGAGAATCGAAGGTTTACAGACCTAGAAGGCCTCGGTCTAGCAGTGATGCTCTCTCTGTTTCCTTCAATGCTACTGGCCTTCCAGGCTTCAACTACTGCAACTCCTATGATAACCTACCCAATGATGAGAGTGAAAGAGAGGATGCAGTACGCCAAGTCCCTGCACTGATGTCCCCCAGAATGGAGGAAGTGGAACTAAGTCCACCAGATATGGGAGCAGCAGGGTTGGACTTTGACCCAATGTCCTTTCAATGTAGTCCTCCAAGGGCAGAGCTTGCAGGTCCTGACTGCAGTACATCTCAGGTGGATTCCTCAGCCAGTGGCAAAGACAAGTCAAATAGCTGCAAGAGAGAGTCAGATTTGGGCAGTGTGTGTCTGACCCCTGGTAGTGCTACTAGTTCTGAACCAGTCTCTCACTCACCAGATAAGCTGATGAGCCCCTTCTTCTCTCCAGATCTAAGCCCCACTGATGAGAAACTGGCTAAGCCAACCTCTTTTGCAGAAAAGATGGTTCATGCTTTCTCCCCAAAGATTGGGCGCAAGTCTCCCAAGTCTCCTCTGTTGACCATCTCTGAACCTATGACAATTTCTGTACCAACGCGAGTATCTGAAATGATTGGCAGTATGGCAGCTGTTTCACTGGGTACATCTCCACCTCACACAAGCCAAGCAGGGAATAGCAATGTCAGCAAATCACCTCCACAAATGATGTCAATGCTGCTGAAGACCAGTGACATGCAACTACCCGAGGGATGCCGTCAGGAAATCCACACCAAACTTTCTGCTGCAGTAATAGATTCGGAGGCCAAAGAGCAAAGTGTAGATTGGCATGATCAGACCTATCACTACAAGGCTGTACATTCCACCCATTCACAAGCAGGAACAAAATGGCAAAGTTCAGATTGGCATGCACTGACCAATCAAAACAAGAGTACATCACCTACTCATTCGCAAATCGGGGCAAAAGGGCAAAACTTAGATTGGCATGACCTCCCCAATCAAAACAAGTCTACACCATCTACCAATTCACAAACAGGGATGAAAGGGCAAATTTCGGATTGGCATGAACTGAGCAATCAAAGCAAGGCAGTACCATCGACCCACTCTCAAGCAGGAACAAAAGGGAAATGTTCAGATTGGCCTGATTTAACCAATCAAAGCGACTCTGTACCGTCTACCCTTTCGCAAGTGGGAACCAAAGGGCAAAGTTCAGATTGGCATGAACTGACCAATCAAAGTAAGGCTACACCATCTGCCCATCCACATATGGAGGCAAAAGGGCAAATTTCAGATTGGCGTGAGCTGATCAATCAAAACAAGGCAGTACCATCCACCCATTCACACACGGGTAAGTATTAAAGAAGAATTGTTACACTAGATAAGGCCTCATTGGGTGAGGCTCACAATGCATGCTGCATTTCAGGTATATGTGCACCATCCTGGTACGCTGGAGACATGGTGCACTGCCAAACATTGGTGAAGTTGAAATGAGCAAGTTTTCACTGGCATCTTTCAACTATACTGTTTGATGGTAACTCCTGTCAAAGGTTATTTCGTTTCCCAAAAAAAGGAAGATAAACTTCTCTGTTCTAATTTGCTTTCATAGATGTTTGCTATTCAGTGCTGAGAGTCATTACAATGAGAAGAAAACCTTGTATGTCCTGAGTTATAATCCTCCACATTAGGCCCTGCACACAGACTGGTGGTAAGGCTATAACAATGAATTTTGTCAAGAGGGATTTCAGATTTTCAGGCAGAATGTGGATAGGTTGTCTTGCTCAATGTCTCACTATCTGACAGATAATTATACCCATCCTTTTCCTTTGACCCTCCCCTTCTAGCACTGATTTGTGCTGGACTAGTATTCCACAATTAACAAAAGCCTTATGCGACCAAACTAAGCTGTTTGACAGTCCTCTTTTCTATTTTTCCTTAGTTCTGATGAAGAGTCATACGGACTCAAAACGTTAACTGTATTCCTTTCCGCAGAAACTGTCAGATCTGCTGAGTTTTTCCAGCTATTTTTATTTTTGTTTCAGATTTCCAGCATCCACAGTATTTTGCTTTTATGACAGTCTAAACTGTTTGGGGAATGGGAGCACAGTGTCACACTCAGTTCTGGGGTGGGGTATGCACTTTTTTATTATTCATTCAAAGAATGTGGGTGTTGCTGGCTAGACCAGCATTCATTGCCCATCCCTTGAGAAGTTAGTGGTGAGCTGCCTTCTTGAACTGCTGCAGTCCCATGGGGTGTAGGCACACCCACAGCGCTGTTAGAGAGGGAATTCCAGGATTTTGACCCAGCAACTGTGGAGGAATGGCGATATATTTCCAAGTCAGGATGGTGAGTGGCTTGGAGTAAACTTGCAGGTTGTGTGTTTGAACAATAACAGCAACTTATTTTATAAGCACCTTTGATGTATTGAAAGGTTCCAAGGTGCTTTACATGAGCGCTGTAAAACCAAGTATGACACCGAGACACATGAGATATTAGGTCATATGAAGAGAAACTGGTCCAAGAAGTAGCTTTTAAGAAGGAATTTAAAGGAAGAGGGAAAATTCAAGAGGTAGAGAGGTGTCAGGAGGGAATTCCAGATTTTGGGGCCTAGGCAACTGAAGGCACAGCCACCAGTGATGACTCAGTTATAACTGGGAATGCACAAGAGGCCAGAACTGGGGGAGCAAAGATATTTTGGACAGTTGTGGAGTTTGTGCCAGGCAAGGGCCATGGAAGGATTTGAAAACAAGGATAACAATTTTAAAATCCAGACTGTGCTTGACCAGGAGCCAATGTAGGTCAGCGAGCACCAGGATGATAGGGGAACGAGACTTGCTGTGAGTTAAGACATGGGCAGCAGAGTTTTTGATTACCTTAAGTTTCCAGAGGGTAGAATGTGGAAGACCAGCCAGGAGCACATTGGAATAGTCGAATTTAGAGGTAATGAAGGCATGGTTGAGAGTTTCAGCAGCAAATGAGACAAAGACGAAGATCAGCAAGCTTAGGGCTCCTTGGTGCCAAATTCCATCAAATGCTGCCTTGATATCAATCAGGCAGTCATTCTCAAGTCACCTCTGGAGTTCAGCTCTGTTGTCCATGTTTGGACCAAGGCTGTAATGAAGTCAGGAGCCGAGTAGCCCTGGCGGAACACAACCTGATCGTCGGTGAGCAGAGTGTTGCTGGGTAAGTGTCTCTTGATAGCACTGCCGATAACATCTTCCATCACTTGCTGTTGATTGAGAGTAGACTGATGGACAGTAAGTGGCCGGATTGGATTTGACCTATTTATCGTGGACAGGACATACCTAGGCAATTTCCATATCATTGGTTAGATGCCAGTGTTGTAGCTGTACTGGAATAGCTTAGCTAGCAGCACAGCTAGTTCTGGAGCATAAGTCTTCATGACTACTGTCAGAATGTTGTCAGGGCCCATAGCCTTTGCTGTGTCCAGTGCCTTCAGCTGCTACTATGATATCATGTGAAGTGAATTGAATTGTCTGAAGACTAGCCTCTGTGATGCTAGGGACCTCAGGAGGAGGCCGAGATGGATCATCCACATGGCACTTCTGGCTTAAGATGGCTGAAAATGCTTCAGCCTTGTCATTTGACATTTGATGTGCTAAGCTCCAACATCATTGAGGATGGGGATATTCATGAAACTTTCTCCAGTTAGTTGTTATAATTGTTCAACACCATTCATGACTGGATGTGGATGGGCTGCAGAACTTTGATCTGATCTGTTGGTGCTACCTCACACAGTCCCAGGTTGAGGGTACACGATGTCACACTCTGTCATGAGATGGGCAGTGATGTGGAATAAGTGTTGTATTCTGTTCTGGTGTGGGAATGGGAGGGGAAACAGTGTTGGACCTATGAGGGGTTGGGGAGTATGGTGGGGGAAGGCGTCCACTGAAACCCTGTTTGGCGCTGCATCTACTGGCTTGATGAAATTAATTGTATCAAACCGGTAAAAAGGAATTAAACCAGAAGGACCACCTGGCATCGACCTAGGCACTGGAAACGACAATGGCAATCGTAGTGCAGTCGACCCTGCAAAGTCCTCCTTACCTACATCTGGGGACCTGTGCCAAAATTGGGAGGGCTGTCTCGCAGACTAGTCAAGCAACAGCCTGACATAGTCATACTTATGGATCATCCCTTAAAGATCATTTCCCAGATATCACCATCACCATCCCTGGGTATGCCCTGTCCCATCACAGGACAGACCCAGCAGAGGTGGCAGCACAGTGGTATACAGTCGGGAGGGAGTTGCCCTGAGAGTCGTTAACAATGACTCTGGACCCCATGAAGTCTTATGGCATCAGGTCAAACATGGGCAAGGAAACCTGCTGCTGAATACCATGTACTGCGCCCCCCGCCAACTTCCCCCACCCTCAGCTAATGAACCAGTGCCCCTCCATTTTGAACACCACTTGGAGGATGCCACTGAGGGTGGTAAGGGCACAGAATGTACTCTGGGTGGGGAACTTCAATGTCCATCACCAAGAGTGGCTCAGGAGCACCACCACAGGCCAAGTCCTAAAGGACATAGCTGATAGACTAGGTCTGCAGCAGGTGGTGAAGGAACCAACAAGAGGGAAAAGCACACTTGACCTCATCCTCACCAACCTGTCTGCCACAGATGCATCTGTCCATGACAGTATCAATAGGAGTGACCACCATACAGTTCTTGTGGAGACGAAGTCTCATCTTCACATTGAGGATACCCTCCATTGTGTTGTGTGGCACTACCACCATGCTTAAATGGGATAGATTTTGAACAGATCAAGCAACTCAAGACTGGGCAACCATGAGGCACTGTGGCCATCAGCAGCAGCAGAATTGTACCCGACCACAATCTGTAACCTCATGGCCCGGCATATCCCCCAACAAGCCAGGGGATCAACCCTAGTTCAATGAAGAGTGCACAAGGGCATGCCAGGAGCAGCACCAGGTATACCTAAAAATGAGGTGTCAACCTGGTGAAGCTTTGTGTGCAAACAGCATAAGCAGCAAGTGATAGACAGAGCTAAGTGATTCCACAGCCAACTGGTCAAATCTAAGCTCTGCAGTACTGCCACATCCAGTCGTGAATGGTGTAGGCAATTAAACAACTCACTGGAGGAGGAGGCTGCACAAATATCCGATCCTCAATGATGGAAGAGCTCAGCACACAGTGCAAAAGATAAGGCTGAAGCATTTGCAAAAATCTTCAGCCGGAAGTGCTGAGTGGATGATCCATCTCAGCCTTCTCCGGAGGTCCCCAGCATCTCAGATGCCAGTCTTCAGCCAATTCGATTCACTCCACATGATATCAAGAAACAGCTGAAGGCACTAGATAGTGCAAAGGCTATGGGCCCTGTCAATATTCCAGCAATAGTACTGAAGACTTGTGCTCCAGCATTTGCCACACCCCTAGCCAAGCTGTACCAGTACAGCTACAACACTGGCATCTACCCAGCAATGTGGAAAATTACCCAGGTATGTCCTATACATAAGAAGCAGGACAAATGCAACCCAGCCAATTACAGCCCCATCAGTCTACTCTCGATCCTCAGTAAAGTGATGGAAGGGATCATACAGTGCTGGCAAGCTACCCCTTGCTTAGCAATAACCTGCTCACTTTGGGTTCCGCCAGGGTCACTCAGCTTCAGACCTCATTACAGCCTTGGTTCAGACATGGACAAAAGAGCTGAACTCCAGAGATGAGGTGAGAGTGACTGCCCTTGACATCAAGGCAGCATTTGATTGAGTGTGGCATCAAGGAGCCCAAGCAAAACTGGAGTTAGTGGAAATCAAGGGGAAAGCTCTCCCCTGGTTGGAGTCATACCTAGCACAAAGAAAGATGGTTGCTGTTGTTGGAGGACAATCATTTCAGCCCCAGGACATCACTGCAGGAGTTCCTCAGGGCAGTGTCCTTGGCCCAACCATCTTCAGCTGCTTCATCAATGACCTTCCTTCCATCATAAGGTCAGAAGTGGGGATGTTCGCTGACGATTGCACTCACCATCCTGACTTGGAAATATATTGCCATTCCTTCACTGTCGCTGGGTAAAAAACTCCCTCCCTGACAGCACTGTACCTACACCACATGGGTTGCAGTGGTTCCAGCAAGCAGCTCACCGCCACCTTCTCATGGGCAATTAGGGATGGGCAATAAATGCTGGCCTTGTCAGCCTCACCCACATCCCCTAAGTGAATTTTTTAAAAATTGTCTCAGGGACCTGGTCTGTTTTGGTTCCAGATCATAATGAGCCATCCCTGTCTTTTAGTGGCAATCCTTCAGTTTACTGACCAGCAAGAGCAAAAAAAAAACACCGATTCAATACATATCGTCGGTCAGGCATGAAGTCTTGAAACCTTGAGTTTGAGCATGAGTCAGGGTAACTTAGTCTTGACGCTAGTTACAAAAGAAAAATATTGCTGATACTGGAACTGAAACAAAAACAGAAAATGTCAGAAATACTCAGATCTGGCAGCATCTGTGGAGAGAGAAACAAATTTTTCAGGTTGATGGCTTTTTGTCAGGTCGTTTCCAGTGCATTGCTCATGGCTGTTGTTATCTTTGCGTCAGTTTTTCTCCGCTCTTGCCTTGTGGATGCTGAGACGCTGTCTATAGTTTCACAGGTGCTGCTTTCATGTGTAAGCCTGAATGTTGAGTATCACCAGGCTGTTTAGGCATGGGGTATGAGGACATCATGACAAGTTTGATCTTGTCCTTGGCTAACGTTAGATATACACATGCAGCTCATAACTGAACTTACATAGAAGTTAAGGACAGGAACCATGGATGACTTCCTGCAACTGCCCCCCACCCTCACTAAAAGGTAAGGGCACTGAGGCTAGTCCTGCTCTCTGAAGTTCATTTAACTTGGCACAAACCAAAATTTGGGCTTTTTTTTTATGCCCAGTGGCTGTGATTATTAACTTAGGTCACGTTATTCACACACGTTGGGATTATTATTAATAGTAAACTGCAGAAAGTGATATAAACAAAAAACTGCAGATGCTGGAATCCAAAACAAAAATAGAAATACCTGGAAAAACTCAGCAGGTCTGGCAGCATCGGCGGAGAAGAGCAAAGTTGACGTTTCGAGTCCTCATGACCCTTCAACAGAACTAAGTAGGAATATTTCTACTTAGTTCTGTTGAAGGGTCATGAGGACTTGAAACATCAACTTTGCTCTTCTCCGCCGATGCTGCCAGACCTGCTGAGTTTTTCCAGGTATTTCTATTTTGGTGCAGAAAATGATGGTTGTGTCTTTCATCGGGTGGAGTTGCAAATATTAGGGATTGTGACAAACATTCTAGAATAAGGCAGGCTGACAGGTTACTGAAGTAAGCAGATGCTAGCAAATGCAGTTTATTGAATGTATAACATTGAACAAGAGAGAAACATGAACAAGTATATTTGGGGAAAGAGCAGTTCAAGGAAGGCGAATGAAACGCAGGGTTTTGTAGTAGAAAAGCAAGGAAGTGATGTTGGATTTGTGGTTCAGCCACAGTGGAGTAGTATGTCCAGTTCTAGTTGCCCCACTCCAAGGATATCAGAGTCAAAAGAGAAGGGGCAATGTAGTTGCACTGAGATGTAACCAGGCATGAAGAGTTCTCATTACAAATAAGGGCTTGAACAATATTCTGCTGGGACATTCAGGGAGATCTAATAAACAGTTTCAAAAGTATGAAAAGCATTGAGAGAGTAAATTGTGTTTCTAGTACTTGCTGAATCATTAATTCAGGATTATCACTAGGAAGTTAACGTTTGCATGGAAGGGTCTTAGGAAAAGAAATAAGGGGTAGAAACTAAAATATGATTTAAAAGGGAATTGGATAAAGAGAATATAATGAAGGTACAGTGAAGGAATTGGAGCAGCTAATGCCAGTCGAAGACCCAGTACTGGCGTGGGTACAGTGGGCTGCCTGGCTTCCTCCTGTGCTGTGACTCCTAAGATGCCACTAATATCGGTAACATTTGCAAAAAATTGAGTCATCTATAGCACACAAAGCAGATTGTGGGCTATTTGCAAAGGTTTTTTCAGCTAATTAATGTCTGTTCTTTTGTTTGCTCTGCAGTGACTCCAGTGGAATCCCCTCAGGAGGCTCCTCCAGTTAGCTCTGTGCCTCTCATTCCACCACCTCCACCCCCAAAGAGTGCTGCTCGCTTGCTGGCATTGGCTCTGGCTGAGAGTGCCCAGCAGGCCACTGTGCAGTCTCAGAAGAAGCCTCCGCCTGGGCGGCAGGTCTCAGGGGATCAGAACCCCCACACTGTCCCTGTTACAGAGCCATGCCCGGTATTAACTGCCTCAGCACCTCCTACAACAGCCAGCTATCCGATAACTGTGCAGCCAACTGTCGAACCGCAACCCGCCACAGGCCAGGTCCCTCCCAGCACTACGGCAGGGCCCACAGCTTCAGGCCAGGTAAGGGAAACAAAGGATTAACCTGCCAACTGGACTCTGGGAATTTGGTGTACTATAGATAGCAATTCCCCTGCTAGATTTCTGACTGAAAGAAAATTAGTGTAAACATTAATGAAATTGTTTTACAGTTAAATTTTTCGATCAATAATCACTATTATAAATAGATCTCTTAATGAGGTTAAAAACTATTTGTAAAATGCTAGAAATGTGTATGAAGAAATAAACCTGAACACTCCTGTATCCCTCTGTAAAGTGCAGTATCAGGAGAGTTTCTCATTACAGTCAAACAAGTCACTCACTCCCAAATATAGAAATGCCAGCACTGGGTCTTTGACTTTTAAACAAATTGAGCTTCCGCCGCACCCAGATAATTCAACTTGGTGTAGTACTCAGTTCAGTGCTTTCTACACCAGGGGCAGCGAAGCACACTCTCTTTAGCAGAGCAGATGATAAATACTGAAAACAGCAATAAAAAAACCTATACATTTTAAGTTCAGAAATAAAATGCTAGAAAGCTGAAATAAAAACAGAAAATGTTGCAAATATTCAGCAGGTCATACAGCATCTGTGGAGAATGCAAAACAGAGTTAATATTTCATGTTGATGACCTTTTATCAGAAATTTTTATCATTTCTGATGAAAGTTTATCATACTGAAACGTTAACTCTGTTTCTCTCTCCACAGATCCTGCCAGACCTGATTATTTCCAACATTCTCTGTTTTTATTTTAAATTTTCAGCACCCAAAGTATTTTGCTTTTGTGACCTATTCTGATCCATTTCACTTGCTGAGTAAGCAGGTAATTAATCATCTCATGCAACCTTAATAAAACAAATCTAAATCGATCTTGTTTAAATGTGTTCAGTATTGTGGAATTAACAGGGTAATCCTAAACAAAGCACTTTCAACCTAGTTTTAAACGATTTGTCCACTCAAAGAAGTCACATTCTGTTCATGGGGATTGACTAAATGGAAATATTGTTCAAAACTAGAATTCCATTACTTTTTATTCTGTTAACAATGTGACTGTTCAGCTCGTTTAGTTTAAAAGGCTTGAATTAATTTGAATTTAGTCATTGATCAGTAGGGGGACGTGGAACCTTGTAATCCCATCTGGAAGAGGGGAGAGATGCCCTTAAGTGCATGAAAGAAACTAAATCTGGATCAAAAAGTCCAAATGCTCTAAACATTACTCAATTTCTTGTGACGTGATTTATTTTAAAATTTTCTTTCCATATTTGACTTGTTCTGCTAATTTTAGCTGGATTTGCTAATATCAGTGCTAATTGTCCACCAACCTGGAACCACATGCACAGACCGAGCACCAGTCCGTTCCCTTTAAATTACTGCCCTTCTGCAGCCACACAACAACATTGAGATGGCCTGTGCACTTTTGGAAAATGCTGCATACATCCAAAATAAATAGAGGGAACATTGATCAGTACTGATGCTTGTGGTTTTACATTGAAAATAAGTTTATCTGTACACACCTTGTACATTCAAATATCTGTTAATATGCAAACATTTATGTAATTTATTTCCTGATTTGTTTTTTTCTTTCATCGGATGTGGGCGTCGCTGGCAAGGGCTAACATTTCTTGTCCATTTCTAATTGCCCTTGAGAAGGTGGTGGTGAGCAGCCTTCTTGAACCGCTGCAGGCTTGTGGTGCAGGTACACCCACAGTGCTATTACGAAGGGAGTTCCAGGATTTTCACCTAGGAATAATGAAGGAAAGGTGATATAGTTCTAAGTCAGAGTGATGTGTGGCATGGAGGGGAACTTGTAGGTGATGATGTTCCCATGTGCCTACTGCCCTTGTCCTTATGTGGTAGAGGTCACAGGTTTGGAAGGTTCTGTTGGAGGAGCCTTGGTGAGTTGCTGGAGTGCATCTTGTATATGGTACACAGTACTGCCACTATGTGTCAGTGGTGGAGGGAGTGAATATTTAAGTTGGTGGATGGGGTGCCAAACAAGCTTCTTGAGTGTTGGAGCCGCACTCATCCAGGCATGTATTCGGTCACACTTCTGACTTTTACTTTGTAGGTGGTGAACAGGCTTTAGGGAGTCAGGAGGTGAGTTACTTGCCTCAGAATTCCCAGCCTCTGACTTGCTCTTGTAGCAACAGTATTTACATATCTGGTCCAGTTTTGTTTCTAGTAAATGGTAAGCCCCCGAGATGCTGATGGTGGGGATTCAGAGATGGCAATGCCATTGAATGTCATGGGGAGCTTTCTGACTGTATACCATTGTGTCACTGCCTCTACTGTCTGTCCTGCCAGTGGGACATATCCAGGGATAGTGATGGTGTCCAGAACATTGGCTGAAAGGTAAAATTCTAAAAGTATGACTATGTCAGGCTATTGCTTGGCTAGTCCTTGGAACTGCTGTCCCAATTTTGGCACAATGCCCCATAAGTTAGTAAGGAGGGCTTTTCAGAGTTGGACATGCTAATAGTGCACGGTCAAATGTTCCAGACTTACACAAGTGGAAGATGTAGGTAACTCACTTTAAATCTCTTCTTTTCCATTTATTCAATAATGTTAACGTCGCCACTGTCTAGTGTCAACCCTTTTCTATTAGAATCTGATCATTCCAATTCCTTGGAGTTGAAAACTCTTTTTAAACATGAAGATTGTTTTCACTCTTCAAACATCCATTTGAAAATTTTATTGTTTACGCAGTTCAATTTACTTTCTTCAAACGTAACAAAGTTTATATTAGTTTGATTGCAAAACACTAGGCAATTTCAGCTTTTTATACAGAAGCACCTGAACCGTGGTCCTGGAATTAGAGTCACTGATCTGAATCTTGCTGTCAGGGGAGTTGAACACTTGCACACTTCATGGTCTTTGAGAGATCCTGGCAGACAGCTGGAGGCAACAGAGCAGGATTCAGCTGAACGCGCAGGCAGGGAAAGAGAGGAAATTGGAAGGCAGCTTTTAGCAGAACATTGATTCGCAACCTTCAGGCATCAAAAGGAGGATCAAACCTGGCTAGAGAATTGTTCACGGTATGGGGTAGGGGAGAGGAAGCACCAATATTTCAGAAATCGGAACAAATTATTTCTTAAAACCTGACAGTTGTCATTGCTGTTTTTTCCCCCCTTTCCAGGTTCGAATGGCAGTTTCTGCAGGAACTCCCATGAAGCAGTCAGAGCCTCGTGCTCCTGAACAGTCAGGGTCAGCTTTCAGCTCCGATAACAACTATGTCACCCGCCCTGCAACGGTCATGGCCATTCACAGTGGACATCAGGAGAAAACAAGAGACAGCGTCCAAGCACCAGCTGTAAAACCGAGAGCTGAATCTGTACCTGTGGATCGCAGCACTTACAGTAACAATCCACCAGTGCCACCCCTCCGATCAGTGGAAAGTCGGGTGCCACCTAGTCATTCCATGTCTGAGACCATTAATGCCTCCAACTTCCAATCATTCCTAGCTTCAACAACCATACCATCATCTATAGAGGATGCCTTACCCCCACCTCCTCCTCCCAAACCACCTTTTCTTTGCCAATCACATCCGTATCATTCCAAAATGGAAAACTTGCCAGATCTAGACAACCACTTCCAACAGAAGAACGCTCATTCAATGCAGCCACTAGTCTACCAGTGCCGGGCTGACAGTGTCCCCCAGCATTTGTCCTACCAGCCCAGATCAGAAAGCACACCCCAGCATCTATTGTATGGTCCACGACCTGAGAACATTCCCTTAGCTGCATCACGAATTAACAGTTTTACCAGCCAGCCAAAAGCAGTCTCCGTTCACCTTTCCAAGCCTCGGCTTTCAAGGTCAGACTATGTTCCAGTGGGGAATCCTGCTATGCGGGCATTTGTGTGTCCACATTCCCAGTTTGAGGAGTCAGTATACCCCACAATAAGGCGGGTTCATTCTCTGCATGTGCCTCCATCTTCCATTAGATCAGTTCCCATTTCAAGAACTGAGGTGCCTCCAGCTGAGGAGCTTTTCTACTATCAGAGACCCATCTATCAGTATAAACCCTGCCAACCACCACCACCACCTCAGTCAGATTATCACGTCACTCAGTTGCAGCCTTACTTTGAAAATGGCCGGGTTCAGTACAGGTACAGCCCTTACTCCACCTCTGGACATAACCTACATGGGACTGATGGTGTGAGTTATGACTTTGCGGATCCCTACGGTTCGATAAGGCTGAGACAGTTCCATTCTTTCACCAGTCGAGATATTCCACCCTATGTTGGCAGATTTCAGGGTAAAATATTTCCATATCCCAGTGCACCACTCTACCCACGCAGTGGTGCCCATGCCAACATGATGAGTAGAGAGCACAGTTTTGTAAGTCGTGATGTGCCACCGTCTCCGGATGTGAAACTGACCCATGTGATGCGGGATCCGGAGGAGGCTGAAAAATCCCGCTTCCAGTCCATTCGACGAGAGATCCGCAGCCGTCAGAAAACCAAGGGCTTAGTGGTGTCACAGTATGACAATGTGACCCCTGTCCTACAGGAAGAATTTGGGGGGCTAGAGATCATCCATTCCAGAAGTAAGTCTGATCCTGGGAAAACTGGTATGGTGGCAAGTGAAGAAAAGGAAAGGTGGTATCCCACCACCTCAAAGACTCCAGACCCTGACCCACCATACGTCTATCAGCACCCTGACTGTGAATTGGATAGTGGGGCATATATTGAGCCATCAGCTCATCATCATGGACCCTTTGGAAATGGGCAGCTGGAAAAACCAGTACTTCCTCAGAAACAGAGCGTCAACAGGTCCAGGAGGCCACACGAATCTCCCTATGATCAGTCTCAGTATAATTCTTGTCAAAGGCCCTCTGCAGACTTGAAAGGGGGACAGATGTACAGCGCATACACTGCTGTTCCAACAGGCTACGGGCTGAAGCATAGGCCAGACCACCCAGATTCACGAACATATCCATCTGCGACTGGTAAATATGTGCTTTCTTCTCACGAGCCTTTACGGAGTTATGAAGATTCCTTCCGGGTAGCAAATGAGAGGCCAGAACTGGAAAAACCAAAAGTGAGGGGGGGTGGAGGGGATCAGCCTTCCAGAGACTGCTACAGCGAGGAGGATGAGCCTGCCAGGCCATTGATATCCGGCCAGACTGAGAGAAGTTACAGCACCAGATTTCAGCAGCACCCAGAGCCTTTGGTTAGGGAACAATCTCTCTCGTACCCATACCCATGCTTAGGCCATTCGGGCAGTAAGCGGCACAGCACATTGACAGTGATGTCTCAATATGATAACTTGGATGACTATCACACTCTGTCCCAGCAGCAGAGAGGAGGTCTTGGAGGAAGTGCCCCATTTGTACCTCTGGGCTTCAGTCATCCTCAAGGGAGGACATTTAGCACTGCTTTAGGCCAGGGAAGCTTCATGACGACAGAGTTGGCATTGCAGAGATCTGAAGCAGAAGTACATGTGGAATGAGCAGAAATTTTACCCTATGCAGTCTCTGCTGGGCAGTGGACTGTTTTATTTTTAAAAAGATAACCAGATTACTGTTTTTAAACACAAAATATGGCGAATATTGGATCTTTTGTGTTGTGTATTTCAAGTACATGTATGAAACGTGAGATTGCATTTGTGCCCTTGGTGAATGACTCTCAGCTCAGTGTTAATAACTGTCTGGAAACAGCATGAGGGCTCAACAGTTAAGGGAATTATCTTCCTTGTTTGTTTCTAGTGAGAAAAATGATTTGGATCAGTGAAGCTGCGGAGGAGAGCTTGTTACCTGCTCTGCCTCTGTCAGAAACCCCTTACCCCACCCCAATTACCCCTGCAGGGCTGGCTCTGCAGTTATCAACCTCTGCCTCCTTGTCTCACCCGCCCCCCCATGCCCTGCCAATCCCTATTCCCCTGTTGCAGATGTGGCTCTGCCTCTGTAAAGACACCTCATCCCCAGCCGGAGTAAACAGTGGATCATTTACTGTTCTAATTGATTTTTCTTCATATTTGTGTCAGTAACACAGTCTCTGAAGAGTGTTATTACCCCATTAGTTTGGAAATTTAGTTTACTAGAAGCACAGAACTAGCCCTGCACTCATGTCCTGTGACTTCAGGCATAGTGGGAAAAACAATTAGTTGAGAATAAAACACAAAATGGCAGCTAGCTATTGCAGAGTGGCAACATATCAACTTCCACTAGGTCACCTCGATGCCAGCCATATCTAACGGCAGTTGAAGTTTGACAGCTAGTGAATTCAGCTGATTTTAAATATTTAAATGTTTTGTTCACTATGCTTGTATGTAGATACTAACTTACTGTTCCAGGGGTTGAAACTAACTGAGATTTGGGTGTCAGACTGCACCGTGTAATTGAACTTATCAAAGCTTTATCATTTTCATTACCAGTTTGAATCCAGTATATAAATTGCACGTAACTACAAGACTCCCTAGTGGAGAAATCCTTTCTATGTTCCTGTGCTCTGGCTGGGGTTGTGCTCTCATTGTGAC
Source organism: Cetorhinus maximus (assembly GCF_964194155.1). Lineage (NCBI taxonomy): Eukaryota > Metazoa > Chordata > Chondrichthyes > Lamniformes > Cetorhinidae > Cetorhinus > Cetorhinus maximus. The sequence continues at coordinate 187,699,023 of NC_135880.1, forward strand.
GTAAGCAGGAGCAAAGCCTTGTCAACTGCTACCAGATGATCAATGCCATATTGTGTACTGGGACTGTGTGCGTGAGAGGTCCCTGAGCACAAGGAGGTTGGTGCTTCATGTGAGCTGATAATATTGGCCTGAAATCCCTGCAATCTACATTTGTTTTGAAGTTGAGCCATTGTCGCCTCCTTTGCCCTGTTTGGACTGCATTTTCTTGCAGATGTTTAAAGATGTTTCAGACTAGATATTAATGTTTGTGCACAGTCTGCAGGAGAAGCAGTAACACTGTGAATTACTCAAACAGACCTCTTGTTTCTGAGTCATGTGTGTAGATTTGTTTATATAATGTTCCTATAATTTACAGTGACATTCAGTAAAATATTTAACTGGGAAAGGATATTAAAACTGTGATTATTTTTGTAGCAATGCCCACCCTGTGCACAAATATTATGGGATAAATATTATTGGATTATCAAATGAATCAGCAACAACCATTGGGAGCCACTCTCCTTAACCTTGTCCTACAGTGACATTGTTCATGTTGATTTATCCCACCGTTCAGTCTTATTCAGAAGCTAAGGCAGTTTTCACATCAAATCCCTCTAACAAAATCTTTCACTCTGAAAACTGAACCAAATAACTGGATGTTATTTCCATTTTGCTAATAATCCCAGGAGCGAGGTTTCTGCCCAACAGCCTGAGATGATCTCTCTCTGTGTTGAATTGTAACGCACAGATTACAGGGAGCACCTGCAAGGGTGCTGTGTAATATGCTGAAATTATGGGCTGCACTAGCCAAGGGTTCTTGAAGAGGAGAAGCCCTTGAATGGTAGACCTTCAAAACAAGGCTTCGGATATTGAAATAAAAACAGGAAATGCTGGAAAACTCAGCAGGTCTGGCAGCGTCTGTGGAGCAACAGAGTTGACGTTTCAAGGCCGTACGAGTCTTCTTCAGATATTGAGTCTGATTTTCATAACATTTTCCTCCTGAATTGTTTAAACAGTGAGTCCTGATATTTTTGGAAATTGAGTACAACAGTGTGAGGAAGTTCAGTTCATAACCAGTTATTATATCTTAGATGTAAAAACAGAAAATGCAGGAAATAGCATGTCATGCAGCACCTGTGGAGAGAGAAAAACAAACATTAATGTTTCAGGCCGATGATTTTTCATCAGAACTGGAAGAAGTTTGAGATGAAAAGCTTTTAGGAAAGTACAGAGGCAGGAAAAAAAAGGAGGAAGGAATAAAAGGGAAGGTCTGTGATAGTGTTGAGGACAGAAGTGGTTAAATGACAAAAGGAATGATAATGCAAGGCAAAAGAAACTGAAAATGGGAGAAGAATAGAAACAAAATGTGGGTTCAGAGGAGGTGTAATAAAAATGGACAATGTTTTGAGTAGATCAGGCAGCATCTGCCGAGAGGCAAGCAAGAGTTAATGTTTCAGATCAATTATCTTTCTGATCATACCGATGGGATCTCCATCCTAAACAGCAGCCCACACCTCCCTCACTCCTAGTAGAGCCATTGCCAGCACCTGTTTCTGTTGTATGGATGTTGATTGATTATAATACTTCCTGGTCAATCACTAAATAAAAATAGCTGGAAAATCATTATCCATAGTGAAAACATTAACAGATAACCATTTAGCTGAATATTTTATATATACTGACCGTGAAATTTTCCATCTAAACCATTTGGATCCTTTGGAATGGCTATTTGAGTTAGAGAAGAGCAAACTGCAGGGAGCAAGGTTGCAGGATAGGTATGTGCAGGGCACATTGTCTGCTATTCGTAGAAATGGAACTGACATTTGTCTGCCTTCGAACCTTGGTTAGAGACAATGAAGAGATCACTTCAACCACTACCTCCATTAAATTGTGAGAATGCCTTTGGGGAATTGACACAATGTGATGACATCCATTTGTGTCTAGTGGGCCTTGTTAGCTCCACTTAAGCATTTACATTTGGCTCGAGATGTACATGCACTTAATAAAACAGAGCTCAAAGTGAAAAGCAAGCCAAAGCAGATGGAATAAGCAAGTCTATCATCCTCTGAAAGAGAGAGGCTAACATTTTGGCTGGTGCAACTGATGTGGGAAAGTGGAATTGAAGTAGAAGTTCAGTCACAATCTTATTGACTCGAGCCGAATGGCCTACTCCTGCTCCGATTCCTTTTGAACCCACCTTGTCTGACCTGATGTGTATTTCTAGCAATTTCTTTTTTATTTCAGATTACCAGCATTCTCAGTTTTTATTGCTGAAAATGAAACCTCTGGGTACAAGCAAACTTCTTTTAAAGGTGGGATAATAAACAGGAACATTGATTTCTGCTCTGTGATATTTCTGTGCAGTGACATCCACGATTCCCCAAGCAACGAGCTTGTTTCAATCTCTGCGAAGTGCTCCATGTAAACACTGTGTAAAATGGGGCCTGAGCTATTTCTGATTATCGCTAAATGCATCGTCAGTCTTGATACATGAAGGGATCAGTGTTGCAGAGCTAGCTAGTTGTTTCAAACTATGGCAAGAGCATGAAGTGTATATTTCACCCAGTGCCTGAAGAAACGGGTCAAGAAGTTTGTGCTTATCGCACGCTGATAAGACATATGACATTCGAGAAATATATTGGCGGTATTCTTTAGGAGAAATCTAATAGCCCAACTTTGCGACACTTCTGAATTCCTGATGGATCTAGTACTGGGACAAAGTCATCCAATTGTGTCAATTGCTACATGATCTGTCTATTTTCTGTCTTTTGGTTTTACTTTGTGTCTTGGTGTAAAGTGTGTAAAGCAAAACTGTTGTAACTATGTGTAAATACTGGATTCTGTTTGTGATTCCTGTACATATTGGACACTTCTTGCTGCTGCCAACCTTGTATCGAAACTGGAGTTGATTTTTCTCTGTTTTTTTTGTACTGTACAGTGATGAGCCAGACTTGCACAATTCAGCAGTGTCGCATTGTTCCATTACACAGGATCTCAGCTGCATTACATAAAAAAGGCAACATCAACCAAATCATCTCAGCTCTGGTTCTCTCATTGATTGAATACTTCAGGAATATTGAAAAATTATTAGGGTACCCACAATGCACTGTGCATTAATCTGGTGCACATGATTTCACCATGCCTCCTGTCTCAATGTTGACAAACCACATCCTGGAACAGAATGTGTGTTCTACATGAGCCCTTTCCATGCTGAACATGTACAAGACACCAACCTTTTCCATACAGATTATGGTTGTGTATCTGGTACTGCATTCAGCAATGTATTTAACTTGGGTACTAATAGCCCATGAGCACAGTGTGGTGCTCTTACACATAAGATGTAGCACTACAGTGATGGTATTGCAAGGAGCACATTCAATATTCACAGTCATCAAAGGATTGTAATATATTCTACTTTGAAATAATTCTATTGCTGCAAACTGCCTAATGCTTGTACCTGTCAAATGACTTTCCCCTGTACCACCAGATACACAATCCTCACCTCCCTTCATTTACAAAATCAGATCAAATCTTCTAGACATCCTAATAATTCCTCTAACAGGTAGCTGGAGCAAGTCACCTATTAAAATTCACTTTGCATGCATGATACAGTTGTTCATCCTGCTTTAATGCCTCTCCTCTCTCATACATCACTCTGAGATTGCCTTTTCATCATTCCATTCTAATGTAGCCCCAAAGCCAGCACAACTCCAGCAATGTCTTGCTTCCTTTCCCCTGCATTATCATCTCTGGGATCTCCTAAAAATGTTTCCTCAGCCGCCTCCTGTTTGATTGACATGCTGCCACTTTGACATTTTCATCCACGAACGTGGGGTCAGTACTTTTCGCTCAATTTCTCCACCACACTGCTGGATCTCTGGATTGCCTCTCAGCTGCCAGTCCCCTTGACTAGCAAAACATTTTGGATATCACCTTATCTCTTTCTGTAACCTGATCCAGCCTTACAACCCTCTGAGAACTCAGCATTCCTACAATCCTGGCTCCTTGCACAGTCGGCACCCACCCCCACGTCTTTCACCCCAACATTGATGGCCATGCCTTCATTCTGTAGGTCCTAAGCTCTGAAACTTTTTCCTTAAACCACTCCACTGATCTCTTCATCCTTTAATACTCTGCTGTTTGACCAAGCTTTTGTCCACCTGTCCTATTGCTGCCACCTTTGGGTCAGTGTCAAATTTTTGAGCAGAGACGATCTGATTATGCTCCTGTAAAATGTCTCGTGATGCTTTACAAAAATGCAAGCTATTGTGTAAGTCTCAATTTCTGAAGCTCAACATCAGTAAGACCAAAACCATCACCTGTGACTATGCCACAAACTCAGGACTGATTCCATTTCCCTACCCAACTCTGAGGCTGAACCAGACCACAACCTGAGTGCGTTGTTTGACAGTATGTTAGGCATTAAATCCCATATCCTACCCATCATCAAGATCCATTTATCCTCACCTTTGCATCACCCTCACTGAAACTTTTATACATATCTGTGTTGCCTCCCACACATAATTATCTGAAAATCTGCTTGCTAGCCTCCCATTTATTTGCTTCTATAATCTCAGACCTGTTCAAAATTCTACTTGTGTGCTGTTCTGCTCATCTATCACCTAGAGCTTGTTGGCCAACACTTGCTATCCAACTCCCAATGCTTTGAATTAAAAATCCTTATTGTTATGACCATATCCAATGTTATTTTCTGCACAAACCAAATCCAGAGGGAAACTTGGCTTACAGGCCGCAGCCTTTTTTTTGTATTCTAATAACAGGAAGATGACTTACCAATCTCAATAGTAACAGGTCCTGTAACACTTTTGGGTTTTTAACAATTAAAAGTAAAAGCTTTATTAAAATAATAAACTTAAACACATAAGATTACAGCTACACAATTAAGGTTAGTCTTACAAAGCATTCCCCAAAACACTACTTGGTCAAACCCATAAGTAAACACTTCCCAGGTAACACTCCCTTATAGATATTTAAATATGGAATCCAGTAATATTTCACAAGGCAGACTGCTGTAGCTTCAATAAAGGTGTACCACATGACCTGTGCCTGCTTCCACTTTGCTATAGAATTCACTTCAGAATAAAACTGATGCAGCCCAAGACTTCTCAACAGCTCCAGCCATCTCCAGCTTAACAGCTCGACAGCTATCCGGCTTGATAGTTACCTTGGGTTCTTTCTACCTACAACGGCTATCCATAGTAACTCTAATGTACCCTTTTCCGCTTTTGTCTCAGTCCCATTGTTCTCTCACCCCTTTGAAACTCTAACCCTTCCAAATGTAAGATCTTTCATGTTTCCATCTTGTCTTTGCTTTTGGGTCAATAAAAATATAATATCCCCACTATTATTAATCTTGCAAGGTGCAAACATTTTTCTTGTTACCTCTGACTCTTCTGTGAAATTCAAACAATCTCTCAATTTATCTAAAAATGCAAATGTTAGATTTAACCTGTTTACTTGTACCTCAACTTAACATCTTTAACCTTTTCATGTTTCCAAACACCCAGACAACCTGACTCCTATCCACTAGCTGCCATGGTGAGATTCAAACCCATGTCCTGTAAGTATTGGCCTGGCCCTCTGGAGTACTAGTCCAGTGACATTACCACTATCTCACCATCTCTGTTATGTAAGCTGGGGTTGATGTTTAGCAGATACTCGATTAGACAATACTTTATAAACCATCGTGATTGTGCTAAGAATTACATAGAAAACCAATTTAAGATTATCAGTTGGACTTGCAGTGTGGCTCACTTACACATGCTAGAATCCACATTTCTTCACATGCAGGGCCTTGTCGTTGGCAGACAAAAGGAGCATGTCCATGCATTACGCCTGTTCCAACTAAACAAAAGATTGGGTATTGCCAGTCCCTGGTTCATTCCCCATGGCAATGCCTTGACTGGTCAGAATTGACCTGCCTAGTTTGAATTTGAAAAATGCTGGGAAGTTCTCTGCTGCATTGTCCATGGTAATACCTCTACCAACCACTTGCCAAACATCAGCACTCTCTTCTCATGCAGTAAAAATTTATGTTCCCTTTACTGTTGGTTTATCTCGCGTGGCTATCCTGATGAAAAGCAAGACAAAAAGCTTATAGAGTACGTCTCCTTTTTCAGCAATATTCAAAGTACTTGTTGGTGTTCCTCAGAATGCAGCATCTTCTCTGGGCCTTTTTCTTTGGACCAAAAGGGGTGACAGTGGGTCAACAGACAAAAGTAATTATGACAAGGGCCCCTTCTAGGAGGCCATTAATCTAGGAAATAACGTCATCCATTCAAACCAAAAGAGCAAAAATAAGCAACAAAGTTCAACCAAAGCAAAAGGTAATCAGTGTATAGAAGACACTATATCAATGGTACACTTCTGCCAAGCTAACACTCTGGAGATATTATAGAGATTCATTCAACCTTAACATCAGCAGAGTAGCTGTGGAAATTCCAGAACACAACATAAATGGTGTTTTATGGAGTTCCCATAACTTCCACAGAAGTTATGGTAGCAGAATCGCTGCAGACACTACAAATTTCCTTCACCATGTCAAAGATACCCCAGATACAAATGGTGCATGATCTCTCCTTTTCAGAAGCCTCTTTTAGATCAACAAGATTGCAGTTTCACCGCCATCAGAGACATATGAAGAATGCTCCCCTTCAACATACAATCAAAAAGTTGTACCTGGTAAGAAAGGGAATTGTAAAAGCGCTTTGCGAGGGCTTCGCACCTCAATCTTCCAACCTCCTCACACCTGCACTCTTCTTCATCTCACTGCTCATTCCTGTACTCCTCTTCATCCTACTGCTCACACCTGTATTCTTCATTACCTCACTGCTCTCACCTGCACTCTTCATTACCTCACTCCTTAAACAAAAAGGTGATTTTGACTTTAGATTTCCTCCTTGGTGGCTTACTTGCCCCAACCCTTCAGTTTTGGAGTTGTCCAATCCACCCTTAAGCCCACTGCAAACTTGAGATAAGGTAAAATAAGAGTAGTTTAATTTATAGACACAAAATGCAGGAAGGGGATTTGCAACATCTGCCCTATTTGCATTCATGCATTAAAAGAGGGATAAGGGAAAGGAAGGGCTACAGAGGATGTCCATGATAAAAATAAGAGTTTCACAGGAGTCCAGAATCAAAAGTACAGTGGTGTCTTTTAGTTGGCTTTGTCTGGCAGAAGTCTTGGTCTTGATCCTATGAACTCAGTTGCAGGTTGAGTCCATTGTAGATGCAGCAAAGTATTCTTGTACAAAAACAGAATTACCTGGAAAAACTCAGCAGGTCTGGCAGCATCGGTGGAGAAGAAAAGAGCTGACGTTTCGAGTCCTCATGACCCTTCAACAGAACTGAAGCATATACTTCAGTTCTGTTGAAGGGTCATGAGGACTCGAAACGTCAGCTCTTTTCTTCTCCACCGATGCTGCCAGACCTGCTGAGTTTTTCCAGGTAGTTCTGTTTTTGTTTTGGATTTCCAGCATCTGCAGTAGCTTTTAGCTTTTTGTTTTTATCAAAGTATTCTTGTATCCTGGGTATTAGTTCACTCTGTAGGCTCTTTCTGAATATCAGTGAATTTGGAGAGGAATGAAGATCAAAGGCAGGCTGCTTGCCTGGTGTCTGGTTTTCTGTTCTGAGGTTAAACTACAACTGAAGATAAAATTCAAAAGCTGCCTAATTAAAGGAATTCAAACAGTTCAAGCCTTGGTCACGTGACAGGGTGATTTCAGGTCGTGCTATTAAGCTAACGAGGCACCCTTGTTAAAACCCATTGTGTTTGAGCGGGTAACTGAAGAATCATTAGTACAACATTGAAGATGATGAGTCCCAACCAACTCTGCCTTTATCCAGAGCTGGTACAGACGTATCGTCTACGAATCCTTTGTGTTGTCTGGCTGGAATGTTTATACAATGCAAGGCATGTTTCTTTCCTGGAGGTTTGATGTGTTAGCATTTGTTCATGTTTAAGCTGCTCAGAAGCTTTCAGAACTACCAATGTGTGGTCAGCTGTGGCCATTTTATCAGTCCAGCAATTGTCCACTTTGAAAAACAGAACAAATGATTTTACAAAATAGCCAGATGGAAGAAGATATATGTATGATTTTTTTCTTCCTGGCTTCTGGCTGGGCCATGACTCCCCCCGTTGGAGGAAATGGAATGAATTCCATTTCATTTCATTTTTTTCAATTTGGTCTTACGGAAGAAAGAATAAGAAGTGAGGAAGTATACAGGCATTCTCTCATTCACACTGGCACATCAGACACACAGTTAACACGGGGAAAATGTCAGTTCCCTGCTACATTCTCAATGTTTACACACAGGACAGGGAGTCAGGTGATCTGAGTAATTTCTTTTGGTTGGTTAAAAGGCTGCAAGATCTAACTCAAGGATAATGTGGGGGAGCTCCAGCTATATTGGGGTGCAGAAGGTGCTGGGTTTCCTGCCTGACCTTGGCTAGCTGGTTGGGGCTCAGCTGGTAGTGCTTTTGATGTATTGGTGGGGGGTCTCCCACATCCATGTCAAGGACTGCTAGTGGGGCCTGCTCCAGCGGATCCCTGTGAATTCCTTTAAATTTCCTGAGCAGGGTGGCCACATCCTCTTTCTGCTCTTGGGTCAGGTTGCTGACTGGATATTTGAGACTCTGTAATCTGCCAACCTGGCAGCCAAGGGTTCAACTGGATAAGCCTCCTTCTCACTTGACCTTTCCTGGCTACCCTCAGATGCATCCATCCCCTGGTAGACACTCACCGGTTGACTGGGCTGTGGGTTCAATTCAGTTCTAACTGCACTTGAACTCCCCTTGTTCTAGTCCCAAGGGTGGTGGAGTTTCAGGGTTACTGTTTCTCCCTAACCTGTTATCTTGGGGAGGAGTTGGTTCCCAACCTGTCCCATTTTACTTGGGATACCACTGCCCTCGGGTGCCTGCCCAGCTCCTGCTGCAGTGCTGGGTGGCTTATCAAATGGTTGAAGCAACTCCCTCACTCTTTTTAGGCCAATTCAGAAACTTTCCTGCTTCACATTTACATTCACCATAAAGTGGTCAGTGAAATCATTCACTGGCCGGGGCTTTTGTCTTTAGAGGGGGTGCTCTCCTAACAGGATCCCTGTCCTCTGGAACACCACTGCTCAACTCCAGCTACCCTCCCTGGTGGCGTTTTGACTGGGAGAGGCATCTCACTCCCTTTCTGCTCATGGGTTTGGGAACTTCCTTTTTCCCTATATAATGTTAGAAAGAAGGTTTCTGCTAGCCATATTTCAGGCACTTCCTTACTCCTTTCCTTCCCAGGCTTAATAACCCATCTTCTTTGGCTATGTGGGGCGTCCCCCTCACTATTTCTTCCCCTGGTCTAGGACACCTCTGGTCCCTATTTAATTTGTAGATATTTGGGGAATCTCTCGGGTCTGCCTCCAAATACGGGAAGGTGGATTTGGATAGCCAGACCCCCTGCTCATCCAGCAGGGATCCAGGCTCCTTTTGTTTTAAATCTGGACAAGGTCATTTTCTCATCAACTGAGCATCCATTGGGGGGAAAGTGAAATAAAGGTTTCAGACAGTCAGACCCCCTGCTCATCCAGCAGGGTTACCAGCTCCTTTTTAAAATTTGCTGGCCGGGTCTGGGGACCCTCTGTTTATCCCTGGGGAGAAGGGTTTTGCTAGCCACACTTTGGCTGCGTCTCCTCCACCTTTTACTACACCCGACCCAGCCTTTTTGCTCCCCGCTGGCTCCTCAGCTGAGTACTGCCCACCCATTTTGGATGCCTGGGAGTTGACTGCAACACTTGCTCTGCCTTTTGGGCAGTGGCAAGCGTGGACTGGGCTCACAGGGCAATGACTTCCCCAATGTAGTTACTGTAGCGGTGGGTCAGTCCCATGTCCACTGGGACACCCTGGCTCACATGGGACTGGCTAGCTTCTACTGTGCTACCATGTGGCTCTTTGACTGTGTGAAGTGGCACCCTCACTTTCAGTTTTGCTGCCTGGGAATGGCCCTGTTCCCTGTTTAATTTAGCAAAGGAGGTGTTGGCCAATTCAGTCCCTGGCTCACTCCCTTTGTCTCTTTGGAAATCCATTTTTCCAATCCCTTTGAATGTTACTGACCTAATCTCAGCCTTTTAAAATCCAGGTAGCTTTCCCTGAGCCACCTCATCCCTGAAGGGTTTAATCGCCCCCTGCAGGTCTCTGAACTCTGTTTGGCCTTCTGCCACACTGCAGAGATTTACTGAAACCATTTGGATTGTTCAGCACCTCTGGACGGTTCTGGCTTCTCAGGGCACAGTGCTTGCGACCTCACCCTGTAATTTCCGTATAATATAGCTAGTTCCCTCTGCCTCCTTTTTAACTCCTTTTGGAATTCCCTCTCCGCTTCTTGAGCTGTTATTTTCACCTCCAGCATCTTTTTCTTGTGAGCCCCTGCTCTCTCTTGTTCTCTTTTCAGTAACTTTTTCTCCAGTCTCCTCTTTTCCAGCTCTAACAGCAGTTTTGTGGCTAGAGTAGCTATCTCAAATACAGGTCCCCAATCACTGTTTATTTCTGATTCTTCTATCTGTCCTGGATAGGGACTGAGGTCTAAACTCTCCAAAAGTATCTAGAGTACCTCGGGCTTTTTGGCCTCAGGAGGAACTTATACCTGTATTTTCTGGGCTACATATCTTAATTATTCATGACTTAGGGAGGCTAAGGTTTCACTAATTAGTACTTCCTTTTCCATACCTATCTTTGTAGTATAATTTATCATGTTGCTCTAATGTGAGGCTAAAAGAGTTTGTTGTGGTGTGTGTATTTGTCTTGGAGAGAATTTCAGCCACTGAATTTTCCCTCTTTTGGTTTCCAGTTGACATTTATCTCTAATTTGGCTTGTCTCTTAACTTGGACTCTGGATCAAATCCCAGACGTGAGCCCAATTTCTGTTATGCATAGGAGGGGGATTAATTTAAACAGCCCTGATTTCTTCTCTCACTACTTGTCCATAAACAGAAAAGCGATTTTTGATTTCCCCCTCTATAAGTGGTGGCATATTTCCCCCAACCCTTGAGTTTTAGAGTTATCTAATCCCCTGTGAATAACCTCACAATAAACTCAAAGTAAAATAAGAGGGATAGTTTATTTTACACACACACAAAATGTGGGATGGGGTTTCAAAATATCTACCCCTTTTTGCATTCATACATTAAAAGGGGGATAAAGGAAAGAAAGGGGTACAGGGGAAGACCATGATAAAAATAAGAATTATGGTTTCACACAAGTCCAGAATCAAAAGTGCAGTGGCGTCTTTTAGGTGGCTTTGCCTGGCAGAATTCCTGGTATTCGTCGTAGGAACTTGGTTGCACTTTGAGTCAGTTGAAGAATCAGCAATGTATTCTTGTACCTTGGGTATTAGTTCACTCTGTAGGAGAAATACAGGGTCGTTTCCGCAATTAAGACTTGGAGAGACATGAAGGTCAAAGGCAGGCTGCTCGCCTGGAATCCGGTTCTATTCGGAGGTAAAACTGCAACTGAAGATAAAATTCAAAATCTGTATCATTAAAGGAATTCAAATAGTTTGTCTCGGTCATGTAACAGGGTGGTTTTGAGTCAAGCTATTAAGCTAACAAGGCACCCTTGTTAAAACTCATTGTGTTTTGAGCAGGTAACTGAAGAATCATTAGAGCAACATTGAAGATGAAGAGTCCCAAAGAATTCTACCGTTTTCCAGACCTGCCTAATACAGACATATCATCTATGAATCCTTTGTGTTGGCTTGGCTGGAATGTTTATACGATGCAAGGCATGTTTCATTCCTGGAGGTTTGATCATCATCCCACTGCTCACATCTGTGATTTTCATCGTCCTTTGCTCAATCATGTACTCATCATCCTCTGCTCATGCCTGTACTCTTCAGTGTCCTCTGCTCACACCTGCACTCCTCATCACCTCACTGCGCACGCCTGTACTCTTCATCATCCCACTGCTCACACCTGTACTCCTCTACCTGACCGTTAACACCTGTATTCTTCATTCCACTGCTCAGACCTGCACTCTCCATCACCTCACTGCTCACAGCTGTGCTCTTCATCACCTCACTGCTCACACCTGTGCTCATCAGTGTCTCACTGATCACACATGCACTCTTCATCATCCTCTGCTCACAGCTGTACTCTTCATCATCCTCTGCTCACACCTGTACGCCATCATCTCACTGCATACACCTGTATTCTTCATCATCCTCTGCTCACAGCTGTACTCTTCACCTCACTGCTCGCACCTGTGCTTATCACCTTACTGCTCACACCTGTGCTCATCATCACCTCACTTCTCACACCTGTACACTTTATCACCTCACTGTTCACACCTCTGCTCTTCATCACCTCACTGCTCACACCTCTACTCTTCATCACTTCACTGTTCATACCTCTACTCTTCATCACCTCACTGTTCATACCTCTACTCTTCATCACCTCACTGCTCACACCTGTTCTCTTCATCATCTTACTGCTCACACCTCTTTCCATCTCACTGCTCACACCTCTTCACTTCATCACCCCACTGTTCACATCTCTACTCTTCAACACCTCATTGCTCACACCTGCACTCTTCATCATCTCACAGCTCACACTTGTAATCTTTATCATCCTGCTGCTCATACCTCTTCTCGCCATCTCACTGCTCACAGCTGTACTCATCATCACCTCACTGCTCACAGCTGTACTCATCATCACCTCACTGCTCACACCTGTACTCATCATCACCTCACTGCTCACACCTGTACTCATCATCACCTCACTGCTCACACCTGTACTCATCATCACCTCACTGCTCACACCTGTACTCATCATCACCTCACTGCTCACACTTGTACTCATCACCTCACTGTTCATACCTGTACACATCATCACCTCACTGTTCATACCTGTACACATCATCACCTCACTGTTTACACCTGAGCTCTTCATCCCTCATTGCTCACACCTATGCTTTTCATCCCTCATCGCTCACACCTCTACTCTTCATCACCTCACTGCGCACACTTGTACTCTTCATCAACCCACCACTTACACCTGCACTATTCATCCTCTCACACTTGCACACTTCTTCATCCCACTGATCACAGCTGTACTTTTCTTCATTCCTGTTCACACCTGTATTCATCAACTCACAGGTCACACATGTACTCTCCTTCATCCCAGTGGCCACACCTGTACTATTCATCTCGCACCTTCACTCTTCATCATCTCACTGCTTTCGCCTGTATTCTTCTTCATCCCACTGCTCACAGCTGTACTCTTCATCACCTCACTTCTCACACCTGTACTCTTCTTATTGATCACACATCTTCACCCTTAACGGCTCATGCCTGTACTCTTCATTACACGGCTCACGCCTGTACTCTTCATCACCTCTGCTCACACCTGTACACTTTACCTCCATGCTAACACCTCTACTCTTCATCATCTCACTGCTCACATCTCTATTTTTCATCATCCCACTGCTCAAACCTGTACTCATCATCACCTCACTGCTCAGACCTGTACCCATCATCACCTCACTGCTCAGACCTGTACACATCATCACCTCACTCCTGTACTCTTCACCTCACTGCTCAGACCTGTACACATCATCACCTCACTCCTGTACTCTTCATCACCTCACTGCTCAGACCTGTACACATCATCACCTCACTGTTCATACCTCTACTCTTCATCACCTCACTGCTCACACCTGTTCTCTTCATTATCTCACTGCTCACACTTGTACTCTTCATCATCTTACTGCTCTCACCTCTTCTCTCCATCTCACTGTTCACACCTTTTCACTTCATCATCTCAATGTTCACACCTCTACTCTTCATCACCTCATTGTGCATAGCTGTATTCTTCATTATCTCACTGCTCGCACTTGTAATCTTTATCATCCCACTGCTCACTGTGCACACCTGCACTCTTCATCGTCTCACACCTGCACACTTCTTCATCCCACTGCTCACAGCTGTACTTTTCTTATGTCCTGTTCACACCTGTATTCATCAATCACGGGTCACACATGTACTCTTCTTCATCCCAATGGCCACACCTGTACTATTCATCTCACACCTTCACCCTTCATCATCTCACTGCTTTCACCTGTATTCTTCTTCATCCCACTGCTCACAGCTGTATGCTTCATCACCTCACTTCTCACACCTGTACTCTTCTTCTTACTGCTCACACCTGCACTCTTCACCCTTCACAGCTCATGCCGTACTCTTCATCCCATGGCTCACACCTTTACTCTTCATCACCTCACTGCTCACACCTGTACACTTTACCTCCAAGCTAACACCTCTACTCTTTATCATCCCACTGCTCAAACCTGTACTCTTCACCTCACTGTTCACACCTGTGCTCTTCGTCCCACTGCTCATATCTGTACTCATCATTGTCCCACTGCTCACACCTGCATTCTTCATCATTCCCTGCTCACAACTGTACTCTTCATCATCTCACTGCTTACAACTGTATTCTTCTTCATGCCACTGCTCACAGCTGTACTCTTTATCACCTCACTTCTCACACCTGTACTCTTCATCCCATTTCTCACAACTGTACCCATCAACCCGCTGCTCAGACCTGACTCTTCATCATCCCATTGTTTACATTCTATTCCTCATAAACTCACTGCTCACACCTTCATTGTCCTCTGCTCACACCTGTACTCTTCATTGTCCTCTACAGATACCTGAACTCTTCACCACCTCACTGCTCATGCCCGTACTCTTCATCATCTCACTGTTCACATCCGTAGTCTTCGTCACCTCACTGCTCACACTTATTCTCTTCTTCATCCCACTGCTCACGTCTGTAGTCATCATTGGGCAGAATCATCCCAAATTTTCATTAAGGTGTTAGAGGGCGGATGAAACATTGTTTTACCTGCTGGCTGCAATGGCCGCCTCTCATGCCGTATTGCCCCAATTATGCATTCCCAGGAAACATGCCGTTTCCATGGCGGGTTACCTTCATTCACCTGCCATGTCATCACCTCGCTGCTTTATCACGCCGAGCGCCATATTTAAAGTCTAGCCACATGCACACATCTGAGTCCTTCCAGCCCACGACTGCTGCACAGAAGACAGCATAGTCAAAATGACTGCAGCCCCCAGGTTCAATGACACGTCCTTTGAACGCCTTTTGGACAGAGCGGAGGCTCAACCCTGCCCTGGCTGCAGAAAGGGCAGCAGCATCACCAATTCAGCTTGGGAGTCGGTGGCAGCGGGGGTCAGCGCTAACACCCTGCAAAAGAGGACAGCCACCCAGTGCCACTACAGGATGAATGGTCTCATCTATACCACCAGGGTAAGCCACTTTTCTCATCATTCTCAACTCACACACTGACAAACCCATCACACGTACACAAGTCCCTCATTCAGTGCTAGTTGAAGGGGCATTACCATTCACTCTCTCACACTCACCGTCATTGTCCTCATCCCGTCCATGGGAACACTTACCACCCACACAGGTCAGGCATACTCATCATCTGGCCTGGCAGGTGTCCTGCTTACACTCTCTCCATCTCTATTCATGCAGGACAAGCTGGCACACAACAAGAGGGAGGGGTGGCAGGCTGGTGGAGGAATGCCTGAAATCAAGGTCCTCATGGACTTTGAAAACAGAGCCATCCAGCGGTGAAGATCTGAACATTTCCTGCACTGATGGTGAATTCGGTGGTGCTCTACCAAGTGAGGATCCAACAGTTCAACATTCATCAGACAACCATGCTGCTCTTTCACAGGCCACTGTCATGCACTAATTATCTCTCCTTGCTTTCACAGGCACATCTGCAAAACAGCCAACAAGAGTCCAAGACCCAGGGCCTCCATTCAAGCCCTGAAGAAACTTCTGAAGAGGAATCTGGAGGCACCCTTCTTGAAGTTGCGCCACAGCGCTCACCCACACCCTCCACCAGCGCATAGACACACACCTCAGTGGGACGTAGCTTTAGAGTAGTCTCAGGATCACAATCTGGTGAGCACATCACACTTTCTGATCCACAGCAGGCGGCGGCAGGGACTTCCCATGTTTCTAGCACACGGAGGACTGCTGGAGGCCAGAAATTTGCTGACTCAGAGTTAGATGACGAGTGTCTGGACTTGGTCATGTCTCAGTTGCTGAAGCTGCAAAGGCAAGCTCGGGAACATCAGGAAGGGATGTCCGCTGCACTCCTCAGATTTTAAGGCACAATGGAGGAGTCTGCCTTCAGACTGAGGTGATAGCACCGGCATGCCAACGCAATGAGGTCAACAGTAGTAGGATGGCGGCCGCCATGGAGACCTTACTCCATCACCGATGCCATAGTTGGCCTCCAACAATCTCAACATGAGAGGGATACAGGGCAGCCTGATCTCACTCCAGCTACCTCTTCTCCTTAAGGAGTCAGCCAGGGGCCCTTGCGCACCCATAAGGAGGAGGATCACCAGGTGCACACTCCGGACCCATCCATCCAGGTGACTCCAGGACTGTTCAGCCCATCCGAAACCCCTCTTCCTGTGACCTCAGCAACTCCAGCACCACAGCCCAAGGAGGGTGCCACTGCCACATAGCAGAACCCCAAAAGCAGGCCGGGGCCCTTCAGGTCTCAGCTCTCCAGAGGACACCCACCAAGCTCATCAGAGATAGGGTGTAGTAGCCAGCAGGCTGCCCCCACCTCCACTGTGGATGTCTGGGTAGCACCAAGATGTAGCGGCGGGGTTAGGAAAGCTAAGAAGATGTAACTCTTTTGTTACAAAGCAAATAAACGAAATTAACAAAATCAGGGACAAAGTAAAAGGCAGCCCCTTAAAGGGAAACTGCAAAAACAAAGACAAAATTTAAAGTAAACTTATAAACATTAAACCAAAATGTGATTAAAGGGGTCAATAAAACACCCCAGTCCCCGCGGTGCCCACCGGGCACGGAGGTCTCAACAGTGCCAGCGGGTACTGCATGATCCCTCTCCAGGGACACCCGGGCGCGAATGTAGCCGCGGAAAAGGGGCACACAGTCGGGTTGGACGACCCCCTCAATCGCCCGCTGCCTGGACCTGTTAATAGCTAACTTGGCCAGGCCCAGGAGCAGTTCACGAGGAGGTCATCCTCCCTCCTTGCTCCCCGTCTGCACCGGGTGCCCATAGATCAGGAGCGTGTGGCTGAAGTGCAAACAAAACATTTTTTTAAATAACTGAAAAGGGGGTGCAGTCTACAATACCCCATATAGAGTCATAGCGTCTACAGCACAGAAAAAGGCCCTTCGGCCCACTGAATCTGCACCAGTCAAACAAGTACCGAACTATTCTAT
This sequence comes from Cetorhinus maximus, assembly GCF_964194155.1. Classification (NCBI taxonomy): domain Eukaryota; kingdom Metazoa; phylum Chordata; class Chondrichthyes; order Lamniformes; family Cetorhinidae; genus Cetorhinus; species Cetorhinus maximus. Next base: position 187,716,303 of record NC_135880.1, read on the forward strand.
TCCCATTTTCCAGCACTAGGCCCATTGCCTTGTATACCATGGCATCGCAAGTGCACATCCAAATACTTCTTAAATGTTATGAGGGTTTCTGCCTCTACCACTCTTTCAGGCAGAGTTCCAGATTCCCACCACCCTCTGGGTGAAAAAAATTCTTCCTCACATCCCCTCTAAACCTCCTGCCCCTTACCTTAAATCTATGCTCCCTGGTTGTTGATCCCTCCACCAAGGGGAAATGTTCCTTCCTGTCTACCCTATCTATGCCCCTCATAATCTTATATACCTCAATCAGGCACCCCCCTCAATCTCCTCTGCTCCAGAGAAAATAACCCCAGTCTATCCAATCTCTCCTCATAACTAAAACTCTCCAGCCCAGGCAACATCCTGGTAAATCTCCTGTGCACTCTCTTTAGTGCAATCACATCCTTCCTATAATGCGGATTCTAGAACTGCATGCAATACTCTAGCTGTGGGCTCACCAGAGTTTTATACAGTTCCAGCATAACCTCCCTGCTCTTATATTCTATGCCTTGGCTAATAAAGGCAAGTATCCCATATGCCTTCTTAACCACCTTATCTACCTGTCCCGCTACCTTAAGGGACCGGTGGACATGCACACCAAGGTCCCTCTGATCCTCGGTACTTCCCAGGGTCCTACCATTCATCGTGTATTCCCGTGCCTTGTTTGTCCTGCCCAAGTGCATCACCTCACACTTATCCAGAATAAATTCCATTTGCCACTGATCAGCCCATCTGACCAGCCCATCTATATCATCCTGTAATCTAAGGCTATCCTCCTCACTATTTACCACCCCACCAATTTTCGTGTCATTCGCGAACTTATTGATAACCCTCCTACATTCAAGTCTAAATTGTTTGTTTATGTATACCACAAACAGCAAGGGACCCAACACCGATCCCTGTGGAACCCCACTGGACACAGGCATCCAGTCGCAAAAACACCCCTCGACCATCACCCTCTGCTTCCTGCCACTCAGCCAATTCTGGATCCAATTTGCCAAATTGCCTTGGATCCCATGGGCTCTTACCTTTGTTATCAGTCTCCCATGCGGGACCTTATCAAAAGCTTTGCTGAAGTCCAAGTAGACTACGCCAAATGCATTGCCCTCATCTACACACCTGGTCACCTCTTCGAAAAATTCAATCAAATTGGTCAGACATGACCTCCCCTTTACAAAACCATGCTGACTGATCTTGATTAATCCCTGCCTCTCCAAGTGTAGATTAATTCCGTCCCTCAGAATTGCTTCCAATAGTTTCCCCACCACTGAGGTTAGACTGACTGGCCTGTAGTTCCCTGGTTTATCGCTTCCTCCCATCTTGAATAACACATTGGCTGTCCTCCAGTCCTCTGGCACCTCTCCTGTGGCCAGAGAGGTATTGAAAGTTATTGCCAGCGCCCCTGCTACCTCCTCCCTTGCTTCACTCAACATCCTGGGATACATTTCATCCAGGCCTGGAGATTTATCTACTTTTAAGACATGGTCCACGAATTCCACAAGGCAGCAAAAGAGGCAGGCGAGTTGGGAGTCCATGAACCGACACGACCTACGATTGTAGGGGACTGCTGCATGCAAAACCCTGCGCCCCAGCTCCCAGATGGAAAATGGGAGGACACTCCCATAGAGGGCCCCCCCTCTGGGGACCTCTGCCGCTGGACAGCAACAAGGCACACTAGGCGTGTCCGGGCAGCGTGCGAGGGCAAGGAAGTTAAGGGTGTGCAGCAGCAGCCCGTACAGGAAACCCCTCCGCGCCATGCTACAGGACACGGAGGGTGTTTCCACGAGGCGACTCGGATTGCTGGGCACCGGCTCCCGAGGGAGGGTTCAGGGCCTGGGGCCAATGTCGAATTCCATCCAAACAGGATCAAGGAGGTGTAACTGCTCATGGGCATGGGTGTTAATCACTTGTACATAATGTTCATTACTGTAAATAAATGATCAACAATGTCTCCCTGCCTATGACTCCTTGTTCTGATGAGCAGTGTTCGTGTCACTCAGATGTGAAAACTTTCTGCATAAGATAAAGGCAGTGTCTCGGTCCAGGGCCTCTTCCCTGTGCTTTGTGCAGCCTTCAGATCACACTCCCTGGAAACATTACTGATCCCTCCACCTTGATGGTTATGGTCATTGCTACCAGAATTTAATGGGCAGGCATCATGGAGTTCCATCATTTTGTCTGTGTGGCTCTCAGCACCTTTAAGGTGGGGTTAGCCCCCATCCCTTCAGTACCTGTGACCAGTAACACTGTGCCCCTGAAGGGCTCAGGTGCTAAAGGCAGACATAGGATCGGATGCTTTTAAAGTTTCATGGCTGCGTCTCTATGATATCACCCTGATCACAGAGCACATGCGAGCTGCCCTCGGCCAGACAGGGGTTAGACGTTCTCAGAGGCTGTGTGAAGATCTATGGAGTGTCCTCACTGCATGTTGTCATCATCCTCCTGCAATTGAGCGACTATTAGGGCCTCCTCTGCGTCTCCATGACAGGGACATCCTCACAGAGGCTATTCACACTGCCATCAGCCAGACAGGAGTCAAACATTCATAGATGCAATGTGAGGATCTATGGTGTCTTGACACTGCATGTCGTCATCATACCCCCCCCAAATCTAGCAGCTATGGGGGGCCTCCCAAGCATGCCTGCCTCGTCTGGCCAGTGCGAGGGCCTCATCCCCGTCATTGTCGCCTTCGATGACCTCGTCAACCTCATCACCATCGGCGTCCTCCTCATCAGAGGAGACCTCCTGCTCCTCCATCTCCTCCTCAGCCAGCTCCTCTCCCTGTTGCAGCGCTAGGTTGTAAAGGGCGCAGCAGGTGACAATGATATGTGACACTCTCTGGACTGTCTTGCAGGGCCCCACCAGACCCGTCCAGGCACTGGGACCTCATTTTCAGCATCCCAAAGGTTTGCTCCACCAAGTTGTGAGTTGCAGCATGAGACTCATTATACCGTCGCTCTGCTGCAGGCTGTGGCTGCCACACGGGTGTCATCAGCCACGTCCTCTGCAGGTAATTCTTGTCCCCTAGGAACTAACCCAGCAGCCTCTGTGGACCCTGGAAGATGTCAGGGATCTGTGACCGACTGAGAATGTAGGATTCATGGACACTCCCTGGAAACCATGCGCAGACTTGCAGGATGTGTTTGTGGTGGTCGCACACCAGCTGCACATTCAGCAAGTGGAATCCCTTGTGGTTGATGTAGTTGACTGTGTGTTGCGATGGAGATCTGAGTGCAGCTGCTTGAACCCTGCACCTGTGGGAAACCCGAGATCTGGGTGAATCCAATCGCCCTCACATCCTGGGTTTCCTGGTCCCAGGCGAAATACACAAAATTATGTGCCTTGCAAAGGTGGAATCCGTGACCTCATGGATGCCTTTGTGAGTGGAGGTTTGTGATACCTCACAGAGACCACCTGTGGAGCCCTGAAAGGAACCACCAGCGTAAAAATTGAGCGCCACTCTCACTTTCACGGCTGCTGGCAGTGGATGCCCTCCATGTCCCCATGGCACCAAATCCCGCAGTAGTTGGCAGAGGTGACCGACCAGTTGCCTAGACACGCACAGTCTTCAGTTCTCCGTCAATCTGCAGGAATGACAGGCAGCATCTATAGACCCTGGGTGTCACTAGGTGCCAGCCTGCAACGACTCGCTGTGGATCTTTGGCAGAGTGTGCGGGAGACCCAGCTGCCCCTTCTTCCTGAGGGTGCTGCTCCTCCCTCTGCCCAGTTAGGCGCATCTCTTCACCGTCATCTTCATTCTCTGTACACCACGAGGCATACAGCTAATTCACCAGGCTCCATGCTCTTGATGTACTCCACCTGCAGGCTGAAAGAGACGTGTGGGTTAGCTTGGGTGTTCCTAGGACCTCTCTTGGTTAAGTCTGAAGGCCCCTTAACGTATCCCGGAGAGTGCTGGGCACCTCTTGGATGGCCAGAGTTTAGTGCGCTGCATGGCTGACGGAACCCTACTCACCTCTGCCGGCTGGCTGGCCTTATAATGATATGCAGATGTATTATGTCCGATGGCGGAAAACATGGTCCCACCATCGACAGACTGAGCGGACGATTGCAAACTGGTTTCCTGACATCATGAAACCAATTTTTGACCTTCTCGCCATATTGTCTGCTCACGCTGCCGAACACACTCGACACTAGTGGGCAAGGAAAATTCCACCCATCATCTCACTGCTCACGCCTGTAAAGAGTCTGCCAGTGCATCAACACGTACGTCTTACAGTGAATTCCCTTTCTGGATTCTGATCATACTTTCCTAACCCCTATCTCTTGTTTCAATGACCATTTCCTACTGAGATACAGCTTTGACCCAAAGAGCCCTCCTTGACCATCAAGTCCTGAAGTGGGCCTAGCCCAAATAACACAATTGCGGACACTGCAACTGCTGTTGATAATCCCGCATTTTATTATTGTGCCCAGTGAAGTTATGTCCTATTCATACTTCAAACATGGATTGTGTTCCTGTAGAAGCTTCTGGAACTGTATTTATATTTCAAAATGGATGCTCCCAAGGTGGCCAAGAGGACTGCCAAGAGCCAGGTCACCTTTGCAACTTCAACACAGACTATCTCAAGCTTCCGGAAAGTTCTAATTGAACCACACTGGGCGGGGCCTTCCCCTGGAATGAACATACAAAGATAAATATTATCGGTGGGATTTACCCAACACTTAAAGTCAATAGACCTCTAGACTTCTCCAAGATTAATGCTTTACAAAAGAGAGCTGAAGAGACAAAAATAAGTGTGAATCACCACCATCTATCTCCTATTGTATATCAATGGCCTTTTAGCTTTGGTCCATTCTGAGTAGATAATGACTTGATCATTTCACAAAGGAGGACACAAATAACATACCAGAAGTGTTGGGGAATACAGGGATTAGTGAGAGGGAGGAACTGAAAGAAATCAGTTTTAGTAGGGAAATGGTGCTGGAGAAATTGATGGGATTGAAGGCCGATAAATCCCCAGGGCCTGATAATCTACATCCCAGACTACTTAAGGAAGTGGCCCTAGAAATAGTGGATGCATTGGTGGTCATCTTCCGAGATTCTATAGTCTCTGGAACAGTTCCTACAGATTGGAGGGTAGCTAATGTAACCCTACTATTTAAAAAGGGAGGTGGAGAGAAAGCAGGTAGACCAATCAGCCTAACGTCATTAGTGGAGAAAATTCTAGAGTCCATTATAAAAGATTTAATAGCTGAGAACTTGGGAAACAGTAGCAGAGTCGGACAGAGTCAGCATGGATTTATGAAAGGGAAATCATGCTTGACAAATCTACTGGAATTTTTCAAGAATGTAACTAGTAGAGTTGATGAGGGGGAGCCAGTGGATGTGGTTTATTTGGACTTTCAGAAGGCTTTCGACTTTAGAGATTAGCGTGTAAAATTAAAGCGCATGGAATTGAGGGTAGTGTATTGAGATGGATAGAAAACTGGTTGGCAGACAGGAAACAAAGAGTAGGAATAAACGGATCTTTTTCCGAATGGCAGGCAGTGACTAGTGGGGTACCGCAGGGATCGGTGCTGGGACCCCAGCTATTCACAATATATATTAATGATTTAGATGAGGGAACTAAATGTAATATCTCCAAATTTGCAGATGACACAAAGCTGGTTGGGAGGGTGAGCTGTGAGGAAGATGCAGAGATGCTTCAGTGTGATTTGGACAAGCTGAGTGAGTGGGCGAACGCATGGCAGATGCAGTATAATGTGGATAAATGTGAAGTTATCCACTTTGGTAGCAAAAACAGGAAGGCAGATTATTATCTGAATGGCTAAAAATTGATAGAGGGGAATGTGCAACGAGACCTGGGTGTCCTCGTACACCAGTCTATGAAGGTAAGCATGCAGATGCAGCAGGCGGTAAAGAAGGCAAATGGTATGTTGGCCTTCATAGCCAGAAGATTCAAGTACAGGAGCAGGGATGTCTTGCTGCAACTATACAGGGCCTTGATGAAATCACACCTGGAATATTGTGTGCAGTTTTGGTCTCCTTATCTGAGGATGGATGTTCTTGCCATAGAGGGAGTGTAAGTTGAGGTTTACCAGACTGATTCCTGGAATGGTGGGACTGACATATGAGGAGAGACTGAGTCGGTTAGGATTAAATTCGTTGGAGTTCAGAAGAATGAGGGGGGATCTCATAGAAACCTATAAAATCCTAACAGGACCAGACAGGGTAGATGCAGGAAGGATGTTCCCAATGGTGATGGAGTCCAGAACCAGGGGTCACAGTCTGAGGATACGGGGTAGACCGTTTAGGTCTCCGATGAGTAGAAATTTCTTCACCTACAGAGTGGTGAGCCTGTGGAATTCACTACCACAGAAAGTAGTTGAGGCCAAAACATTGTATGTTTTCAAGAAGGAGTTAGATATAGCTCTTGGGGTGAAATGGATCAAAAGGTATGGGGAGAAAGCGGGAGCAGGCTATTGAGTTGGATGATCAGCCATGATCATAATGAATGGCGGAGCAGGCTCGAAGGGCCGAATGGCCTACCCTTGCTCCTATTTTCTATGTTTCTATGTGACTGAAAATGGCCTCTGATACTGAAATCCTTTATTATCCCAAGACCCAGGAAAAGAGCAGGGCAATCTGCCGAAGACACCGAAAGAGAAAGCAACTGCAGAAAAGGCAGTGTCATCTTTGTCTTTTAGGAACTGTGAGCTTGTAAAATCTTTAAACCCTTTCAGTCTGATTCCAAAACTCCAAGTCCATCTGTAATGAAATTTGACCACTTGATATTAAAACTAATGCCTAGCTTTGCAACCTGCTGAACATTCATCTCTTCGAGGGAATCCTGCAACAATCTGGATACCTGACTTCAGCTATTTGAATCCATCTGAATTACAATTCAAGAGTGGAAGAAGACCCTTTTCTTTATTGGGTCTGCAATGACTGATCTAAAATAAGCTAAATACGTGAAGTGCTAACTACTATTTTGGTTTAACCCTTGTAGAAGTGCACTATCTTCTTTAATTGTATCTTTCTTGGGTGTGTATTGTGTGACTGGTGTAGCATATGGATTTTCAGGTTGTGTGTGAGAATAGACAATCCTCTTTATTTAAACCCACTAAAGTCTGCTGCTGGTTCTTTAAATTGACCACAAGCTAAAGGGGGCTTAGAAACACACATATACCTTTCCAAAAAGCCACACTGGTTGCGAACAGTAAGGGAAGGGAATTGGGGTGGTTTCAGTTTATCTCTCCTCCCCTGCCTTGCAAAATGCTGCAGAATTAACACTGAAGCATTGGTTGGGTCATCTAATGAGCTTTGAAACCTACGCTAACCACAGGTCTTCAGTGTGTCTTTGTGAACATCTTCAAACTGCTTCTAAAACAGGATGGTGTGTTCCAAAGAATGCTCCATCATATTAAGACGTTTTGTTTCAGAAATGTTGGTAGAAAAGATGAGTCCTATGCTCCCAGACATCAAAAAAGTTTGAGTAAGTGAGAGATCAAAATAAATCAAGAAGTTTAAGCTCTAGAAGGAGAAAGGTGAGAGATTGAGCTTCTGGGAAAGGATGACTTGAGTAGATGAGTCTTCATTTTAACACAAGGATGGAGGAAGGATAAATTGGTACAAATATTTGCAGCTTAGAAGGAACGGGAGAGGAGAGTTCAGCGGAGCACTGACCATGGCAGGATCAATAATGTAGGAACTTGCATTTTTATAACACCTTTCACAGTCTGAGGACATCCCAAAGCTCTTTAAACCCAGTTTAAGAAACTTGATGACTCCACCAAGACGTGCAAGTTAAGATATGTTTTTACCTATCTCTTACCCTCCACCGCTCCTCCCTGTTTGTACCCACTTAAGCCCATCCACTAGCAATGCTCCTCTTTCCTGCTCCCGGAGCCTCTTCTCCAATTGCAAAAGGACACTTTACTATATTGCCTGTCTGCACTCCTAAGAACATAAGCAATAGGAGCAGGAGTAGTCCCTATGGTCTTTGAGCCCGCCCCATCATTCATTAAGATCATGGCTGATTTACCTTAATTCCAATTCCCACTCACATTAAGTTTCTACCTGCACTGCAGACTGGTCCCAGGGAGCTGGGGCACTGGCTTTGACTTGCTCATCCTCTCCCTCTGCTGGTTAATTTGTCAGTGCACCCATTGACTTTGCTAAAGGAAAGATGAGCTCCTTCATGTTCCTCACTTGTCCATAAGCATCTTTGTAGTTACACCAGAGAACCAAGTTGCTGTGACTTCTTATAAAATTCATTCTTGGGATCTGGATCTTGCTGGTAAGGCCATCATTTATTACCCATTTCTAACTGATTCTCTTAGAGCAAACACTCAATGCCTGATACTTGTCACAGCTCTCACTGTGACTCCCTCCTTGTCCACATTACTTCTTTTTCATTATGTGTGCAATTTTAAGCTGCCTCAAATCATCTTCAAAGTCCTTCTTCAGGGTGCATGCTAACCTGCTGCCATTGTTCTAGCAAGAGCAGCAGGCACACAATATGATGGTGACCTCAAGAGCAGGAGAAAGCCCTACTACGATACAAAACCTGACACCAAAAGAGAACATGGCCTTCAACATCATTGCCAGAGAGAGGGCATGCAGCTTTAGAGATGGTCAGGCTGGAGGGCATGTGCTTCACAGTGTTTGGGAATCTTTCCTTCCTTCTCTCCTTTCACTCTCTCTCAGTCACTGTCTCTCACCCCCTCACTCTCACTCACTCATGCACACATACACACCATGACAATGATGTTGTGTTAGGATATTCATTATTTGCTTCTGCCCACACATCCTAACCCTTGTCTCTCTGATTTTTTTTAGGTCCATCAGATGACTCAGGCATTGCTTTCACACAGACTGAGGGGAAAAATAACCCCCCAGAAGATGCCCCATCACTCATTTTAATTCTCCTGAGCACCAGTACACAAATCACTCTCAGCACGGTCTAGTTAGTGCGAGGGCTCTGCACTGGGGAATTCAGGTGCAGGTGGGAAGAGTCCACCAGAGGTCAAGCTCAACTCCCTGGCTCTGCTGAAGATGAAAGAGACGCAGAGATCGAGTGAACAGAAACTGGGAGATCAGATGGATAGAGGCTGGAGATCGAATGGACGCCTTTTTGGGGAGAATTTTACCAATCCACACGAGGCTGGAACAGGGCGGGTGGCTGGTAAAATCGGGGAAGTCATGGTGGATTGATTCCTTGCTCATGTCCTGCCTTTGGGGAATTTTACCAACAGGCAAGAAAGCAGACAGGCTTCCTGCTCCATGGAGGTGGGAAGCCAATTTAAATATGTAAGGGCCCCATTTTGTCAGTGACGGTGGGGAGCACACCAGCTAAATGGAGGCAGCCTTCCAGCAGCAACTCATGTTTGGGGGTAGGATGTATTTCTAAGCAAAGAGGGGTCCGCAGGCAGGGAAGGTACCAGCACTTTCCTTGGGTGTTTCCCCTCCCTCAGCAGCAATTTTATTTATTTTTTAAATTATCTTTGGCCTACCTTCTGTAGGCTGCAGGGCCCCTTCCTTCCTTAGCAGCCGCTAGTGTTGCCAACCTTCCAGGATTGGCCTTTAGTCTCTAGGAATTGAAGATGAACCTCCAGGTCACTGCTGTGTGCGATCATGGAGAAAAATCATTGGGACATAAAAAAAATTGATTTTTTTTTTTTGTAATTTTCTTTGAACATTTCTCTTTACCAAATATAAAAATATTGAAAATAGGAGAAAAAAAAATATGTTTAGCTGACAGTCAAGCATCATCCAATTGGGTAATGAGTCCTTTCCAATTGGCATAGGAAGGTAGTGTATCACAAGGATGGATGTGTTAGCCGACTAATGGCTGGAGAGTGGGGAAAAATCATGAGGTACAGCTTCCAGGAATATCTTGTGTCATACCTGGCAACCCTCGGAGTGGCCACCCTTCACGGGTAGACCTACTGAGGCCCCTGTGCTGACGGCAGCTGCTCCCTGAAGTGGGACTTGCTGCAATGTGAGAGGTGAATATCCTGTCTCCAGTCAATTAATGCTCTACAAAGTGTTAAATGGCTGCGGGGCTGCTAATATCGGCGGGAATACGTTCCCTGTCAACTTTTTCGGAGGTGGGGTAGGAAACACTGCCATTTGTAGTGTTAAGTATGTAGATAAATAATCTACATCATCAGTGATATAAGATCACATGATAAAAGAGCATACTGAGGGATGCTTCTGTGTGAAGCCTTGTCCTGCATATAGTTAGAAGAATGTTTGATAAAAGTTAAAGTTTATCAACAGCCTTTCCTCCAGCAATCTCTATCAATCCTGACGAAGGACAACCTCAACCAAGACCCACAACGACGATGACAGAACATCAGGAAAATCCTGCCTTTTGTCTCTCCCTTTTCCTGTCTCATTCTCACACTCTCTCTGAACCTCTCTCTCTTTTCCTGTCTCTCTCTGCCCCTCTCTCCTGCTACCTCTTTCTCTCCATCTCTTTCTCCCTCTCCTCGCCCTTTCCCTCTGTTTCCATCCTCTTTTTGTCTCTACCACCCATTTTTTCTCTTACAATACTTGGATCATTGCCTGTCTGGCACCATTGCTACCAGATCCTTTGCTGTGACTGAGCTTATAGAATCATAGAATGGTTGCAGCACAGAAGGAGGCCACTCAGCCCATCGTGTCTATGCTGGCTCTTTGCAAGATCAAGTCACCTAGACCCATTCCTCCACCCTTCCCCCATAGCCCTGCAAACTTTCCCACTTAAAGTAATTATTTAATTCCCTTTGGAAAGTCACGATTGACACTACCTCCACCACACTCTCAGGCAGTGCATTCCAGATCCTAATCACGCGCTGCACAAAAAAGATTTTCCTCAGGTTGCCCTTGCTTCTTTTCCAGTCACATTAAATCAGTGTCATCATACCAAGGGAGTGGATGACTTTCAGGGTCATACTGCACAGGAGAGGTTACAAAAATTACACCAAATGTTGATTTAAGATCAGAATTGAAATTCTTGGCTCATTTATTTCCTGAAAGATAATTAAATGTCCTTTAGAATTGATATCAAAGTGAAGAAATCAATCGCGTTCAATTTGCATACAATTTCCTCACCAGCAGATGTCAGGCAGTGACAGCTGTGTGATGAGTTACATAGAATTACAGCGTAATGACAGCACAGAAACAGACCACTTGGCCGAACTGGTCCATGCGATGTTTATGTCCCACACAAGCTTCCTCTCACCCTACTAACTCTATTTGCATAACCTTCTATTCCATCTCCTACTTGTATTTATCCAGCTTCACCATAAAAGCATCTATGTTATTTGCCTCAACTATTCATTGTGGTCAGAAGTTCCACATTCTAACCATGCTCCGAGTGAAGAATTTTCTCCTGAATTCCCTTATGTACTTGTTGCAGTCTATCTTATTACAATAGTAATGATATTTTATTCAAGAAACGGATTCGCAGCCTGGATGCTCAATTGCAGTATAGCTTACATTGAAAAATTCATATATAGGCTAAATAATCAGTATAAAAACCATACAAACATGTAACAACTAATAGTAAAAAATATCGACAAACAAATTTAGCAGGTAACAGGAAAATGGTCGAGACATTAAAAGAAGGAATATTGAATTTAAATAATATTAAAATTACAAACCAATACACAATTCCTACATTACAGGCACTGACATACATATAAATTTCATCATTTAAGTATTTCATTGAGAACCTGAACCATGTAAGGAATAGAGCTAAAACAAAAATAGCTGGAAAAACTCAGCAGGTCTGACAGCATCTGAGGAGAGGAATACAGTTAACGTTTCGGACTCGAAACGCCAACTGTATTCCTCTCTGCAGATGCTGTCAGACCTGCTGAGTTTTTCCAGCTATTTTTGTTTTTGTTCCAGATTTCCAGCACCCGCAGTATTTTGCTTTTATCTTAAGGAATAGAGCTACATTGGTACCTTTCCATCCTACATGGAATTTGGTCGAACCTCTGATTTGCCTTGATTGCTCTGAGAGTGGTGGGGTTATGCAGTTCTGAAATTGGGTAGTTTGCATAAGGGATTTTCCAAGCTTAGTACAAATATTAACTTTTCTTGTTTGTACGGTTTTGAGCTTTGTGACATAAAGTGCTGTTGTACATCTGATACTGAGGGCTTAAGATCAATTTCAGTGCATGCTTCTGTATTCTGTCGGTCTAGGCAGTTTGCTCGTGTGTGAGGCTAGGATGCCACACAGACACAGCATATTATTCAATTAATAAAATCAGGAATATAAAGCTAGTCTTAGTAATGGTGACCATGAAACCATCATCAATTGTTGTAAAAACCCATCTGGTTCACTAATGTCCTTTAAGGAAGGAAATCTGTCGCCCTTACCTGGTCTGGCCTACAGGTGTCTCCAGACCCACAGCAATGTGGTTGACTCTTAACTGCCCTCTGAAAATGACCTAGCCAGCCACTCAGTTCAAGGGTAATTAGGGATGGGCAACAAATAATAGCCTTACCAGCAATGCCCACACCCCATGAAAGAACAAAGAAAAAAATCAACCAAGCAATGGATGTAACCAGTGCAGATCAACCATCTGGTCACAGACAGAAAATCTGAAAGGGATGAGGGATCTGAGAATAAACACCTATTAATTTGTGTTTTTATAACATTCTGTCCACTTGGTTACCCCACTTCCAGTCAGCTTGAGTGTTTATACCTAGGTTTTTCATCCCTTTCAGGGTGTAATTGCCTAGCTTTATATCAAGGGGCATGTGCTCATGTATGTCCACAGAGTCTACATACATAGCATTACATTTAGAGCATTTAACAGCATACTGTTTTCACTACACCATCCGGCACCAAGAGTCATTTTTATGGCCCCTAGTTATGGATTCCCTCACAAGTGGAAACATTTTCTCTACATCTACCCTAACCAGAAGTATTCACAGAACTCCAAGATGCTATACTAGTGTTAGATGCCTATGGCATGAAAAGAAGCCCAGAACTTCATTCTTTGCCGTTTAGAAAAAAAGAATTTTCTGCTAAACCAAAAAGGATGGCTGTCACAAGTCACATGACAACAGGACTGGCCCTTTGTTCTGGGAGCTACCACCAAAAGTTACAAGAACAAAAGAATTCTTCTTTCAGCCTGTAGAATCTCCTATCAAACTGCACCATCTTACACTAATTTATATAGAAATTCTTTTGCCAATCAATTTCTTATTCTGCAAGTTTATTAATGTTTTCTTGTATTTTGTCAGCCTGTCTGAGTGTTAATATGCCCTCCAATTGGATGTCATACAAAAATTTTGAAATTGTACTTCTGATTTCTGATTCAAAATCTTTCATATAAATGGTAAACTAAAGTGGTTTGTTCCCACCACTCATCCCATTTGCCAGTCTGACTAGTTACTCTTAACCCCGACTCTTTGTTGTCTGCTTTGCAGTCAGTTTGCCATTTATTCTGCTATTTGTTCCTTGATTCCACATGCTCTTACCTTAGCCAGAGTTGGCCTGTGCTGCTGTATAGTGGACAGTGGGTTGTTTCCTCACAGATTCACACCTTGAGTTAAGGGGGGGCAACAGAATCCTCTGTCTGCGATTGTCACCGGCACCACTCTGGGTAAAGTTTGGCCATTGACTCACAGAGTATCTGTGTCTCTTCCACTATCAACCAACCCATATGAGCTGCATCCCTACAGGAGAGAGGCACCAACTGCCAGCAAGATTACTTTCTGTTGTGCAAGGGCAAGCATCTGCTAAAAAACAAAGTAAACCAGCCAGTACTGAAACACTATGGGTGAATAAAAAGATAAGCACACAAACAAGAGAGGAGAGGGTAATAAAAGGGAACACAAAGAGGAACCGAGTGGCCTACTCCTGCTTCTGACTCGCAAGTTTGTATGACTCAACCCTCCTAGAGTTTAAATTCCATGTCCTGCATTCTCTCCTCTCTCCATCTTCACTGTATTGAAATCAAGACTCATACCATGTCCTTTTGTAATCCATTCTTCCTAGGTTCTCAAAATCATGGAATCCTTAACTTCTTTAATATTCCTTCTGTGGAGTCTACAGGACTCTAATTGCCAAGCTTTGTCTAATTCCTGATTTCTTCATTCCCTATGTATTCAATCAAAAATCCTCACCCTTGTCCCGCTCTATTGCTGCAATGTCCATTATGCCCACCAGACCTGATTCTGGCCTTTATTCATCCCTCTTTCTTTCATCCCACTGTTGGTACCAGTGCCTTAGGCCACTTCAGCCTCATGTTCTGAAACTCGCTGCTTAGACTTCTCAACTGCTTTATCTTCTCTGTCATTTTAATTATCTTCTTCGGACTCATGTTTTAAACTGGCTTTAGTTATCTTTCTGAATCTCTCCTCCATGGATTGACATCCCTTCCTGCTTCAATCTCTATCCATTAAATCCCTTGGGATGTTAAAGGTGCAACAAGTTGTGGCACCGAGAAGCCATCAGTAGGGACACTGATACATTTTGATTAGACATGAGCTGGACAGGCAGGAGGACTGGTGCAGATGCCACTGAGGCACAGAATAATTAAAGCAATTGAAGTTCAACAGAAGAACAGGATAGGCTTGTGTGACTTTATAATGTATATCGATGTTACTGGTCTGTGTGCTACATGAATATTGTTAACTGAACACCAGATGGCACCCTTATGGAAGTAAGTACAATGTAGCAACTATATCCAAAGCTTTCTGCTGGTTTACCTTCTTATTCTTTGACAGAATTTTCTAGAAGGTTTAGAACGAAAAACAAATAGTTATTTTGACACCAATTTGAGTGTTTAGAACAGTTGGTGAGAAGCAGAGGAATAGACAACACACTGTAAAAAGGATTGAATATTGGATATCTGATGGGTGGGGTCTACATTGTTACAGAAATGTTTTTGTCACGTTGGCAATAGTTAGAATCCTTGAAGCACACTGACCTGGAGGTAAGTCAGCTTGAAACAGACTTCAAGAACGGCCTGCAGTATGTGGGTCATCGTAGACGCTCCTGGCAGTCTGCATAACCACATCTGCAGGAAGTGCCACTGATTTGACCAGCTTGAGCACTGGGTTTCGGAGCTTGAACGTTGGCTGGAGGCACAGCGGGGCATCCGCGAGGCTGAGAGTTACATGGACAGCACATTTTTAGACATGGTCACCCCGTAGCTTAAGGAAGTGCAGTCAGAGAGGGAATAGGTGACCACCAGTCAGAAGAAGGGAGGTAGGCAGGCAGCCAGGAAAGCCCCAGAGCGCCTCTCACTCAAGAACAGTTTCTCTGTGTTGGAAAATGGTGAGTGACGTTTCCTCTGGGGAGGGCAGCCAGAGCCCAGCTGCACAAGGTGGGAGGAGAAAGAGCGGAAGAGCAATAGTGGTAGGAGACTCAAAAGTGAGGGGTACAGATAGGCATTTCTGTGGCCGCAGATGTGACTCCAGGATGGTATGTTTCCTCCCTGGGGCCAGGGTCAAAGATGCCACTGAATGGCTGCAGGGCATTCTGAAGGGGGAGGACGAACAGCCAGAGATCGTTGTTCACATTGGTACCAACGACATAGGTAGAAAGAGAGGTGAGGTCCTGCAACAATAATTTAGGGAGCTAGGTAGCAGATTAAAAAGCAGCACCTCAAAAGAAGGGAGGTAGGCAGGATCTCAGGATTACTCCTGATGCCACGTGCTAGTGAGTATAGGAATAGGCAGACAAAGCAGATGAATGCGTAGGTGAAGAGTTAGTGCAGGTGGGAGGGCTTTAGATTCCTGGATCACTCGGAAAGGTGGGACCTGAACAAGTCGGATGGGTTGCACCTGAACCGGAACTGGACCAACATCCTTGCCGGGGGGGGGTGGTTTGTTAGTGCTGTTGGTGGGAGTTTAAACTAATTTGACAAGGGGATGGGATACAGAGTGGAGATATAGTAGGGGATGATGCACAGACAAGTATAGAAGAAGAACCAAGTCAGTCTGGAAGGCAGAGCGTATATAGTCAAGTTAAGGCACAAGGGAGCATGACAAGGCTGGATGGCATTTATTTTAATGCAAGAGTCTTGCAAGTAAGGCAGATGAGTTGAGGGTGTTGATTAACACATGGGGATATTATATCATTTCTATCACAGAGACATGTTTGAGGGAGGGGCAGGACTGGCAGCTCAATATTCTGGGGTATAGAATCTTCAGGTAAGATGGGGAAGGGGGGTATGTGTGCATAAAAGAGGAGGTGGTGTCACAATGTTGATCAAGGAGTCAATTACTGAAATAACGAGGGATGATATCTTAGAAGGTTACTCAAATGAGGCCTATGGGTAGAACTTAAAAACAAAAAGGGGGCAATCACATTGCTGGGAGTGTACTATAGACCCCAAAATAGTCAGGGAGAGATAGAAGGGCAGATATGTAAAAATAATAGGGTAATAATAGTAGGTGATTTCAACTTCCCCAATATCACTGGAGTGCTGCTTTGGGCTGCAGTAGAGCGCTTAAGTTGGAGTTTGGTGACTGAGGGAATTTAAGAGTAAATTTCTATCTAAAGTCTAGTCTTTCTTTAGTTTAGTAATTAATTAATTAAAAGTTGCTGTTTGGGGTGGAAGAAAATGAGTTTTATGCCAGCTTTAACACAGGGTTTATGCAGGTTCTGCATGCAGCTACAACTAGTGAATTAGATAACTGGCTGAAACAGGTTTTCAGAGGCTAGATTCAGAGAGTATAAAAACAGGCCAGCTTACAGTGCTGACTTTGCCTGCACTGGGGTGCTGCTTTGGGCTGCAGTAGAGTGCTTAAGTTGGAGCTTGGTGACTGAGGGAGTTCAGTGAAGAGGGAACGAGGTGATCCTTTGAGTACCGTGAGTATGGCCGGGTAAGTATTTACTACTTTTATCGCTTATAGCTTTAAGGCCTTATTTTGTGGTTCATCATTTGTAAGGGCTATATTCTGTAACAACGAGGAGCAGGAAAGAAGGGGCTAGAGTAATTAATATTATTTGATATTAAGTATCTTCCAAAAGGTTTAATTTAATTTAAAGGGGTAAGTCATGGCAGGAGAGCTCAAAGCTGTGGTGTGCTCCTCCTGCTCTATGTGGGAAGCGGGGAACATTTCCAGTGCCTGTGGCCAACATGCGTGTGGGAAGTGTCTTTAGCTGCAGCTCCTGGAAGCCCGGGTTTCGGAACTGGAGCAGCAGGTGGGGACACTGTGGAGCATCTGCGAGGTGGAGAGTATCGTGGATAGCACGTATAGAGGGGTGGTCACACAACGAGTCCACAGGCAGGAAGGGAATGGGTGATGACCAGGCAGAGCAAGAGGACTAGGCAGGCAGTGCAGGAATCTCCTGTGGCTATTCCCCTGCAAAACAGGTATACCACTTTGGATACTGTTGAGGGGAATGACCTCTCAGGGGAAAGCAGCATCAGTCAAATTCGTTGCACTATGGTTGGCTCTGCTGCACAGGGGAGGAGTAAAAAGTGTGGGAATGCAATAGTTATAGGGGATTCAATTGTAAGGGGAATAGATAGGCATTTCTGCGGCCGCAAATGAGACTCCAGGATGGTATGTTGCCTCCCTGGTCCTAGGGTCAAGGATGTCTCAGAGCGGCTACAGGACATTCTGAAGGGGGGAAGTGAACAGCCAGTGGTCGTGGTACACATTGGTATAAACAACATAGGTAAGAAAAGGGATGAGGTCCTAAAAGCATAATATAGGGAGTTAGGAAGTAAGTTAAAAAGTAGGACCTCAAAGGTATTGATCTCATGATTATGACCAGTGCCACGTGCTAGTCAAAGTAGAAATAGCAGGATGTATCGGATGAATACATGGCTGAAGAGATAGTGTGAGGGGGAGGGTTTCAGTGGGGGAGTATTTTGGTGATAGTGACCATAACTCAGTAAGATTTAAGGTAGTTATGGAAAAGGACAAGGATGGACCGGAAATAAAGGTTCTGAATTGAGGGAAGGCTGGTTTTATTATGATAAAACAGGACCTGGCCAAAGTGGACTGGGAGCAGCTACTTATAGGAAAACCTACATCAGAGCAGTGAGAGTCATTAAAAAGTAAATAGTGACAGTGCAGGGCCAACATGTTCCCATAAAGGTGAAGGGTGGGACCAACAATTCCATAGAACTCTGGGTGTCCAGGAATGTACAGGATTGGATAAGGAAAAAAAAGGAAGCTTATGATAAATACCGAGGGCTCAAAACAGCAAAAGCCCTAGAGGAGTATAGAAAGTGCAGGGGGTTACTTAAAAAAGAAATTAGGAGAGCGAAGAAGGGGCGTGAAAAAACACTGGTGGGTAAAATAATGGAAAATCCAAAGGTTTTTATAAGTATATTAGAGGCAAAAGGATAACCAGGGAAAGAATAGGGCCCACTAGGGACCAAAGTGACAATCTGTGTGAGGAGCCAGAGGATGTAGGTGAGGTTTTAAATGAGTACTTTGCATCTGTATTCACTGTAGAGAAGGACAATGTAGGTATAGAAATCAGGGAGGGAGACTGTGATATACTTGAACAAATTAGCATTGAGAGGGAGGAGGTATTAATGGTTTTAGTGGGCTTAAAAGTGGATAAGTGGTGATCTTTCAGGAATCACTGGAGTCAGGGAGGGTCCCAGAGGACTGGAAAATCACTAATATAACCCCCCCGTTTAAGAAGGGAGTGAGGCAAAAGACAGGGAATTACAGGCCGATTAGCCTGACCTCAGTCGTTGGTAAGATTTTAGAGTCCATTATTAAGGATGAGATTTCAGAATACTTGGAAGTGTATGGTAAAATTGGGCAAAGTCAGCAAGGTTTCATCAAGGAGAGGTCATGTCTGACAAATCTGTTAGAATTCTTTGAGGAGGTAACGAGTAGGTTAGACAAAGGAGAGCCAATGGATGTTATCTACTTGGACTTCCAGAAGGCCTTTGACAAGGTGCCGCACAGGAGGCTGCTCAGTAAGATAAGACCCCATGGTGTTAGAGGCAAGGTACTAGCATGGATAGAAGATTGGCTGTCTGGCAGGAGGCAGAGAGTGGGGATAAGGGGGTCCTTCTCAGGATGGCGGCCAGTGACTAGTGGAGTTCCACAGGGGTCAGTGTTGGGACCACAACTTTTCACTTTATACATTAATGATCTAGATGAAGGAACTGAGGGCATCCTGGCTAAGTTTGCAGATGATACAAAGATAGGTGGAGGGACAGGTAGTATTGAGGAGGCGGGGAGGCTGCAGAAGGATTTGGACAGGTTAGGAGAATGGGCAAAGAAGTGGCAGATGGAATACAACGTGGGGAAGTGTGAGGTCATGCACTCTAGTAGGAAGAATAGAGGCATAGACTATTTTCTAAATGGGGAGAGAATTCAGAAATCTGGAGTGCAAAGGGACTTGGGAGTCTTAGTCCAGGATTCTCTTAAGGTTAACTTGCAGGTTGAGTCGGTAGTTAGGAAGGCAAATGCAATGTTGGCACTTATTTTGAGAGGACTAGAATATAAAAGCAGGGATGTGCTGCTGAGGCTTTATAAGGCTCTGGTCAGACCACATTTAGAGTATTGTGAGCAATTTTGGGCCCCGTATCTCAGGAAGGATGTTCTGGCCCTGGAGAGGGTCCAGAGGAGGTTCACGAGAACGATCCCAAGAATGAAAGGCTTAACATATGAGGAATGTTTGAGGACTCTGGATCTATACTCAATGAAGTTTAGAAGGATGAAGGGGGATCTGATTGAAACTTACAGAATACTGAAAGGCCTGGATAGAGTGGACGCGGGGAAGATGTTTCCATTAGTAGGAGAGACTAGGACCCGAGGGCACAGCCTCAGAGTAAAGGGAAGACCTTTTAGAACAGAGATGAGGAGAAACTTCTTTAGCCAGAGAGTGGTGGATCTATGGAATTCATTGCCACAGAAGGCTGTGGAGGCCAGGTCATTAAGTGTATTTAAGACCGAGATGGATAGGTTCTTGATTGTTAAGGGATCAAAGGTTACGGGGAGAAGGCGGGAGAATGGGGTTGAGAAACTTATCAGCCATGATTGAATGGCGGAGCAGACTCGATGGGCTGAATGGCCTAATTTCTGCTCCTATGTCTTATGGTCTTATAAATCCCCAGGCCCAGATGAGATGTATCCCAGGCTGCTGTGGGAGGTAAGGGAATACATTGCAGGGGCCCTGACATTAATTTTCTAATCTTCTCTGGCCACAGGAGAGGTGCCAGAGGACTGGAGGACAGTGAATATGGTACTATTATTTAAGAAGAATGGCAGGGATAAACCAGAGAACTATAGGCCAGTGAGTCTAACATCAGTGGTAGGGAGACTTTTGGAAAAAATTCTGAGGGACAGAATTAACCTCCGCTTGGAGCGACAAGGGTTAATCAAGAATAGTCAGCATGACTTTGTCAGGGGAGATCATGTCTAATAAATTTGATTGAATTTTTCGAGGAGGTGACTAGGTGTGTAGATGAGGGTAGTGTAGTTGATGTAGTCTACATGGATTTCAGTAAGGCTTTTGACAAGGTCCTGCATGGGAGAATGGTCAAGAAGGTAAGAGCCCATGGGATCCAGGGCAATTTGGCAAATTGGATCCAAATTTGGCTGAGTGGCAGGAGGCAGAGGGCGATGATCGAAGGTTGTTTTTGTGACTGGAAGCCTGTGTCCAGTGGCGTACAGAAGGGTTTGGTGCTGGGTTCCTTGCTGTTTGTAGTGTACATTAATGATCTAGACATGAATGTAGGAGGTATGATCAGTAAGTTTGCAGATGACATGAAAATTGGTGGTGGTGTGGCAAATAGCGAGGAGGAAAATCTTAGACTATAGGATGATATAGACGGGCTAGTCAGATGGGCAGAGCTGTGGCAAATGGAATTTAATCCTGAGAAGTGTGAGGTGGTGCATTTTGGGAGGACTAACAAGGCAAGGGAATACACAATGAATGGTAGGACCCTAGGATGTACAGGGAATTAGAGGGACCTTGGTGTGCATGTCCATAGATCCTTGAAGGCAGCAGGACTGGTAGATAAGGTGGTTAAGAAGGCATATAGGATACTTGCCTTTATTAGTTGAGGCATTGAATACAAGAGCAGGGAGGTTACGATGGAACTTTATAAATTAGGCCACATCTGGGCCAGAATTTTTACCTCATTGGGTGAGTGCACGCCCGACCCGAACGAGCGTAAAATGATGCGTGATGATGTCGGGTGAGCGTCCTGACATCATCACACACTTGTGCGGTATTTCAGCCGGTGGGTACACGCGGGAGTCGGCAGCGTGCCCACCAACACTCAACAGGCCTATTAAGGCCATTAAAGTACCAATTAAATGTAATTTTGCGCTGCCCCTCTACTCTTACAGTTGGCTGGTGGGCGAAAAGACCAAGCAGCCTCTGCACTTTTTAGGAAACCTCATCCACGAGCGGGATGAGGTTTCCAACAGCAATTGAAATTAAAATAAAAACTTTAACTTCTCATTAATAACATGCCCCACTTTTTAACATTTTTATATTCTATATTTTTGATTTTTGATATCTTCAGCTCCCTGAGGTAGCTCTGTGCCTCGGGGAGCTTTTCCTGCACATGTCTGGCCCACCAGTGTGTCTGTGATGCTCTCAATACGATGCCTATGCAGCTCTCTTAAGGCCTCAAGAGGGTCTATGGAGGAAAGAATTATTCATTGGCTGTTGTGTCAATAATGACCGCTCAAAGTTTCTTCCTAATGCAAAGGCCATCTAGGACAGAGACTTGTCAGGCTTCCGATGATTTCAGGGTCCCAAGTTGTTGTACCTCAGCAAACCATAGTTCTGGCCAGGCACTCTTAGTGAGGACAATGCAAATAAATCTCAAAGGTTACCAGTATGATCTCGATGTTAATGGTTACTGCTTCATGATGTGCAAGTGGCGATTGGGGGGCAGTAGCTAGATGATGCCTCCACATTCTGCATTGCGGAGAGCCGGTGATGGGACAGGTGGTGCTGTCCCATGTTGCTGTTCCCTGTGGAGCCATCTATCCAATAATGCCTGACACAGTGATATGTGTGGCTGGGCTGTTTGAACAGGTGTCAGGTTGACAAGCGCATCCCTGTGTGATTTGGAATTGCAGCCGAGTTTAAGTTGTCATGCACACTGACTTGGTGAGGCCATGGGTGAAAGGACTTTACTATGTGGAGTTGCTTAAGGACGTCCGAGAAGGAGGTACAGTTCAGGTTCCACAGTGGCCGTAGATTGCCAAGAGGGCAGAGGGGAATACTGATATTTCCATTATCACTATGAGAACATTGGCCTTCGGGAGCTTTTCTTGCTGAGGTTGAAGGTGATGAGGTTTTCCACGTGGAAAAGGTGAAAGGACCAGTGATTGCGAGAATTTGTTTGCATTTCACTCCTTCTGGAACCTTGTAGTTAGCAGGTTGTCTTACGCATCATTCCTGTGCAATGGCCTCTTCATTTGAGGCGTCTACATCCTTGTCCGCTATTTCTCCCTCAGACAACGCATGCCTCCTTTGCAGCACAAGGTTGTGCAGGACACAGCAAACAATGATGATGTGTAACACACCCTGTGGTGAGTATTGGAGAGCCCCGCCTGACCAGTCCCAACATCAGAAATATACCTTCATCAGCTCTATTGTCTGTTCTCTGAACGGTGTCTCAGGAATGAACAGTGCAGGAGATGTGAGCAGTGTGTGAGGTGTGAACAGTGCGTGAGGTGTGAACAGTGCATGAGGTGTGAACAGTGCGTGAGGTGTGAACAGTGCGTGAGGTCTGAACATTGAATGAGGCGTGAGCAGTGGGTGAGGTGTGAACAATGCATGAGGTGTGAACAGTGCTTCAGGTGTCAAAAGTGTCAAAGGTGTGAGTGTCTAAGATGAGAGCCGTGTGTGAGTTGTGAAACGTGTGTGAGGTGTGAACAGTGCGTGAGGTGTAGGCAATGCGAGAGGTGTGAACAGTGCGTGAGGTGTGAACAGTGCGTGAGGTGTAAACAGTGCGTGAGGTGTGAACAGTGTGTGAGGTCTGAACAGTGAATGAGGTGTGAACATTGTGTGAGTTGTGAACAATGTGTGAGGTGTGAACAGTGTGTGAGGTCTGAACAGTGAATGAGGTGTGAACATTGTGTGAGTTGTGAACAATGTGTGAGGTGTGAACAGTGTGTGAGGTCTGAGCAGTGCAATAGGTGTGAACAGTGCTTGAGGTGTGAGCAGTGCATGAGGTGTGAACAGAGATGGAGGTGCGAACAGTGTGTGAGGTGCGAGCAGTGTGGGAGAACTGAACAGTGTGTGAGGAGTGAACAGTGTTTGAAGTGTAAACACTTTGTGAGGTGTGAAGAGTGCTGGAGGTGTGAAAAGTGTGAGGTGTGAACAGTAGGTGAGGTGTGAAGAGTGCGTGAGGTGTGAGTAGTGCTTGAGGTGTGAACAGTGCATGAGGTATGAGCAGTTCTGGAGGTGTGAACAGTACTTCAAGTGTGAAAATTGCTGATGTTGTGAGCAGTGTGTGAAGTGTGAACATTGTCTAAGGTGTGAGCAGTGTGTGAGGTGTGAACAGTGCTTAAGGTGCGAACATTGTGTGAGGTGTGAGCAGTGTGTGAGGTCTGAACTGTGCTTGAGGTGTGAACGGTGATAGATGTGTGAACAATGCTTCAGGTGTGAACAGTGTCGAAGGTGTGAGCAGTGTGTGATGTGTGAGCAGAGCATGAGGTGTGAACAGTGCTTGTGGTGTGAACAGTGTGTGACATGTGAGCAGTGCATGAGGGATGAACAGTCCATCAGGTGTTAAAATTGTCGAAGGTGCGAGCAGTGTGTGAGGTCTGAACAGTGCGTGAGGTATGAGTAGTGTGTGTGAGGTTTGAGCATGGCATGAGATGTGAACATTGCCTGTGGTGTGAACAGTGCGTGAGGTGTCAACAGTGCTTCAGGTGTCACAATTGTCAAAGGTGTGAACAGTGTGTGAGGTCTGATCAGTCCATGAGATGTGAGCAGTGTGTGAGGTGTGAGCAGTGCTTGAGGTGTGAACAGTGAATGAGGTGTGAACTTTGTGTGAAATGTGAGCAGTGTCTAAGGTGAGAGCCGTGTGTGAGATGTGAACAGTGTGTGAGGTGTGAGTAGCGTGTGAGATGTGAATAGTGTGTGAGGTGTAAACAGTTCATGAGCTGCGAGCAGTGCATGAGGTGTGAACAATGCTTGAGGTGCGACCAGAGTGTGAGGTGTGAACAGCGTGTGAGGTGTAAACAGTTCATGTGGCGTGAGTTGTGAACAGTGCATGAGGTGCAAACAGTGTGTGAGGTGTGAACAGCGTGTGAGCTGTGAACAGTGTGTGATGTGTTAACTGTGCTTGAGGCGTGAACAGTGTGGGACGTGTGAACAGAGTGTGATGTGTAAGGAGTGTGTGAGGTGTGAGAAGTGTGCGAGATGTGAACAATGCATAAGGTGTAAACAGTGCATGAGGAGTAAACAGTGCTTGAGGTGTGAACAGTGTATGAGATGTAAGCAGTGTCTAAGGTGAGAGCTGTGTGAGACGTGAACAGTGTGTGATGTGTGAGCAGTGTGTGAGGTGTGAACAGTGCTTGAGATGTGAGGAATGCTTGAGGTATGAACAGTGCTTGAGATGTGAACAGTGTGTGAGGTGTGAACAGTGTGTGAGGTGTGAACAGTGTGTGAGGTGCAAGCTGTGCATGAGGTGTGAACAGTGCATGAGGTGTGAGAAGTGCATGAAGTGTGAGAAGTGCATGAAGTGTGAGCAGAGCGTGAGGTGTGAACATTGCATGAGGTACGAATAGTGCTGAGATGTGAACAGTGTGTGAAATGTGAGCAGTGCGTGAGGCGTGAACAGTGCATGAGGTGTGAACAGTGCTTCAGGTGTCAAAATTGTCGAAGGTGCTAGCAGTGCGTGAGGTGTGACTGGTGCGTGAGGTCTGAACAGTGCGTGAGGTGTGAGTAGTGTGTGAGGTTTGAGCATGGCATGAGGTGTAAACAGTGCTTGTGGTGTGAATAGTGCGTGAGGTGTCAACAGTGCATCAGGTGTCAAAATTGTCAAAGGTGTGAACAGTGTGTGAGGTCTGATCAGTGTGTGAGGTGTGAGCAGTGTGATAGGTGTGAGCAGTCCATGAGATGCGAGCAGTGCTTGAGGTGTGAACAGTGAATGAGGTGTGAACAATGTGTGAAATGTGAGCAGTGTCTAAGGTGAGAGCCGTGTGTGAGATGTGAACTGTGTGTGAGGTGTGAATAGTGTGTGAGGTGTAAACAGTTTGTGAGCTGCGAGCAGTGCATGAGGTGTGAACAATGCTTGAGGTGCCCATAGTGTGTGAGCTGTGACCAGTGTGTGAGGTGTAAACAGTTCATGAGGTGTGAGCAGTGCTTCAGGTGTGAACAGTGCGTGAGGCGTGAACAGTGCTTCAGGTGTGAAAAGTGTCAAAGGTGTGAGCAGTGTGTGAGGTGTGAACAGTGCATGAGGTGTGAACAGTGCTTCAGGGGTCATAAGTTTCCAAGGTGTGAGTGTCTAAAATGAGAGCCGTGTGTGAGTTGTGAAACGTGCGTGAGGTATGAGCGGTTCGTGAGGTGTAAACAATGCGTGAGGTGTGAACAGTGCATGAGGTGTGAACAGTGCGTGAGGTGTGAACAGTGCGTGAGGTGTGAACAGTGTGTGAGGTGTGAGCAGTTCATGAGGTATGAGCAGTGTTTGAGGTGTGAGCAGTGCGTGAGGTGTGAAAAGTGCTTGAGGTGCGAACAGTGTGTGAGGTGTTATAAGTGTGTGAGGTGTGAACAGTGTTTGAGGTGTGAGCAGCATGTTAGGTGATAACTGTGCTTGAGGCCTGAACAGTGTTGGACGTGTGAACAGAGTGTAAGGTGTAAGGAGTGTGTGAGGTGTGAACAGGGTGTGAGGTGTAGGCAATGTGAGAGGTGTGAACAGTGCGCGAGGTGTGAACAGTACGTGAGGTGTAGGCAATGTGAGAGGTGTGAACAGTGCGCGAGGTGTGAACAGTGCATGAGGGATAGGCAATGCGAGAGGTGTGAATAGTGTGTGAGGTGTAGGCAATGCGAGAGGTGTAAACAGTGCATGAGGTGTAAGCAATGTGAGAGGTGTGAACAGTGCGTGAGGTGTGAACAGTGAATGAGGTGTGAACACTGTGTGAGGTGTGAATAGTGTGTGAGCTGTGAACAGTGCATAAGCTGTAAGCAGTGCATGAGGTGTGAACAGTGCTGGAGGTGCGAACAGTTTGTGAGGTGCGAGCAGTGTGGGAGAACTAAACAGTGTGTGAGGAGTGAATAGTGTTTGAAGTGTAAACACTTTGTGAGGTGTGAAGAGTGCTGGAGGTACGGACAGTGTGAGGTGTGAGCAGTGTGTGAGGTGTGAGTAGTGCATGAGGTGTGAACAGTTCGTGAGGCGTGAGCAGTGTGTGAGGTGTGAGCAGTATGTGAGGTGTGAATGGTGTGTGAGGTGTGAGTAGTGCTTGAGGTGTGAACAGTTCGTGAGG
The DNA here is from genome assembly GCF_964194155.1 of Cetorhinus maximus. Classification (NCBI taxonomy): domain Eukaryota; kingdom Metazoa; phylum Chordata; class Chondrichthyes; order Lamniformes; family Cetorhinidae; genus Cetorhinus; species Cetorhinus maximus. The sequence continues at coordinate 187,742,683 of NC_135880.1, forward strand.
CGTGAGCAGTGTGTGAGGTGTGAGCAGTATGTGAGGTGTGAATGGTGGGTGAGGTGTGAGTAGTGCTTGAGGTGTGAACAGTGCATGACGTATGAACAGTTCTGGAGGTGTGAAAAGTGCTTCAAGTGTGAAAGTTGTTGATGTTGTGAGCAGTGTGTGAGGTGTGAACATTGTTTAAGGTGAGAACAGTGCATGAGGTGTGTGCAGTGCTTGAGGTGTGAACAGTGAATCAGGTGTGAACAGTGTGTGAAATGTGAGCCGTGTCTAAGCTGAGAGCCGTGTGTGGGATTTGAACAGTGTGTGAGGTGTAAAGAGTTCATGAGGTGTGAGCAGTGCTTGACTTGCGAACAGTGTGTGAGGTGTGAACAGTGTTCGAGGTTTAAACAGTGCATGAGGTGTGCGCAGTGCGTGAGAGGTGAACAATGCATGAGGTGTGAACAGTGCTGTAGGTGCAAACAGTGCTTCAGGTGTGAAAAGTGTCAAAGGTGTGAGCAGTGTGTGAGGTGTGAACAGTGCGTGAAGTTTGAACAGTGAATGAGGTGTGAACAGTGTGTGAGGTGTGAACAGTGCATGAGGTCTGACCAATCAATGAGCTATGAACAGTGTGTGAGGTGTGAACAGCGTGTGAGGTGTGAACAGTGTGAGGTGTGGACAGTGTGTGAGGTCTGAGCAGTGCAGTAGTTGTGAACAGTGCATGAGGTGTGAGAAGTGCATGAAGTGTGAACAGTGCTGGAGCTGCGAACAGTGTGTGAAGTGCAAGCAGTGTTTGAGAACTGAACAGTGTGCGAGGTGTGAACAGTGTTTGAAGTGTAAACACTTTGTGAGGTGTGTAGAGTGCTGGAGGTGTGAACGGTGTGAGGTGTGAGCAGTGTGTGAGGTGTGAACAGTGCGTGAGGCGTGAGCAGTTTGTGAGGTGTGAGCTGTACGTGAGGTGTGAACAGTGCGTGTGGTGTGTGTAGTGCTTGAGGTGTGAGCAGTGTGTGAGGTGTCAACAGTGCTTCAGGTGTCAAAATTGTCTAAGGTGTGAGCAGTGTGTGAGGTCTGTGTAGTGCATGAGGTGTGAGCAGGATGTGAGGTGTGAACAGTGCGATAGGTGAGAACAGTGCATGAGATGTGAGCAGTGCTTGAGGTGTGATCAGTGAATGAGGTGTGAACAGTGTGTGAAATGTGAGCAGTGTCTAAGGTGAGAGCCGTGTGTGAGATGTGAACTGTGTGTGAGGTGTGAGCAGCGTGTGAGGTGTGAATAGTGTGTGACGTGTAAACACTTCGTGAGCTGCAAGCAGTGCAGAGATGTGAACAATGCTTGAGGTGCGAACAGAGTATGAACTGTGAGCTGCGTGTGAGTTGTAAACAGTTCATGAGGTGTGAGCTGTGTGTGAGGTGTAATAAGTGTGTGAGGTGTGAACAGTGTTTGAGATGCGAACATTGTGTGAGGTGTCAGCAGTGCTTCAGGTGTCAAAATTGTTGAAGGTGTGAGCAGTGTGTGAGGTCTGATCAGTGCATGAGGTGTAAGCAGGATGGGAGGTTTGAGCAGTGCGATAGGTGTGAACAGTTTATGAGGTATGAACAGTTTATGAGGTGTAAGCAGTGTGTGAGGTGTGAGCAGTGTGTGAGGTGTAATAAGTGTGTGAGGAGTGAACAGTGTGTGAGGTGTGAACAGTGCGTGAGGTGTGAACAGTGTGTGAGGTGTAGGCAATGCGAGAGGTGTGAACAGTGCATGAGGTGTGAACAGTGCGTGAGGTGTGAACAGTGCGTGAGGTGTGAAAAGTGCGTGAAGTCTGAACAATGAATGAGCTGTGAACAGTGTGTGAGGTGTGAACAGTGTGTGAGGTGTGAACAATGTGTGAGGTCTGAGCAGTGCAATAGGTGTGAACAGTGCATGAGGTGTGTGCAGTGCGTGAGGTGTGAACAGTGCTGGAGGTGCAAACAGTGTGTGAAGTGCGAGCAGTGTGTGAGAACTGAACAGTGTGCGAGGTGTGAACAGTGGGTGAGGAGTGAACAGTGTTTGAAGTGTAAACACTTTGTGATGTGTGAATAGTGCTGGAGGTGTGAACAGTGTGAGGTGTGAGCAGTGTGTGAGGTGTGAGCAGTGCATGAGGTGTGAACAGTGCGTGAGGTGTGAACAGTGCATGAGGTGTGAACAGTGCGTGAGGTGTAGGCAATGCGAGAGGTGTGAACAGTGCGTGAGGTGTAGTCAATGCAAGAGGTGTGAACAGTGCGTGAGGTCTGAACAGTGAACGAGGTGTAAACCATGTGTAAGGTGTGAACAGTGCGTGAGGTGTGAACAGTGCGTGAGGTGTGAACAATGCGTGAGGTGTAAACAGTGCGAAAGGTGTGAACAGTGCGTGAGGTCTGAACAGTGAATGAGGTGTGAACAATGTTTGAGGTGTGAACAGTGTGTGAGCTGTGAACAGTGTGTGAGGTGTGATCAGTGCTGGAGGTGCGAACAGTGTGTGAAGTGCGAGCAGTGCGGGAGAACTGAACAGGGTGCGAGATGTGAACAGTGTGTGAGGAGTGAACAGTGTTTGAAGTGTAAACACTTCGTGAGGTGTGAAGAGTGCTGGAGGTGCGAACAGTGTGAGGTGCGAGCAGTGTGTGAGGTGTGAGCTGTGCTTGAGGTGTGAAAGTTGTTGATGTTGTGAGCAGTGTGTGATGTGTGAATATTGTCTAAGGTGTGAACAGTGCTTGAGGTGCGAACATTGTGTGAGGTGTGAACATTGTGTGAGATGTGAACAGTGTGTGATGTGTGAACAGTGTGTGAGGTGTCAGCAGTGCTTCAGGTGTCAAAATTTTCGAAGTGTGAGCAGTGTGTGAGGTCTGATCAGTGCATGAGGTGTGAACAGTGTGTGAGGTGTGAACAGTGCGATAGGTGAGAACAGTGCATGAGATGTGAGCAGTGCTTGAGGTGTGAACAGTGAATGAGGTGTGAACAGTCTGTGAAATGTGAGCAGTGTCTAAGGTGAGAGCCGTATGTGAGATGTGAACAGTGTGTGAGGTGTGAGCAGCGTGTGAGATGTGAATAGTGTGTGAAGTGTAAACACTTCATGAGCTGCGAGCAGTGCATGAGGTGTGAACAATGCTTGAGGTGTGAGCAGCGTGTGAGTTGTAAACAGTTCATGAGGTGTGAGCAGTGCGTGAGGTGTGAACAGTGCTTGAGGTGCGAACAGTGTGTGAGGTGTAATAAGTGTGTGAGGTGTGAACAGTATGTGAGGTGTGAACAGCGTGTGAGCTGTGAACTGTGTGTGAGGTGTCAACTGTTCTTGAGGCGTGAACAGTATTGGAGGTGTGAACAGTGCTTGAGGCGTGAACAGCGTGGGACGTGTGAACAGAGTATGAGGTTAAGCAGTGTGTGAGGTGTGAACAGAGCTTGAGGTGCGAACAGTGTGTGAGGTGTGAACAGAGCTTGAGGTGCGAACAGTGTGTGAGGAGTGAACAGAGCTTGAGGTGCGAACAGTGTGTGAGGAGTCAACAGTGCTTCAGGTGTCAAAATTGTCGAAGGTGTGAGCAGTGTCTGAGGTCTGATCAATGCATGAGGTGTGAGCAGTATGTGAGGTGTGAGCAGTGTGTGAGGTGTGAGCAGTGCGATAGGTGTGAACAGTTTATGATGTATGAACAGTTTATGAGGTGTGAGCAGTGCATGAGGTGTGAGCAGTGTGCGAGGTGTGAATAGTGCTGGAGGTGTGAACAGTGCTGGAGATGTGAACAGTGCTTCAAGTGTGAAAAGTGTTGAAGGTGTGAGCAGTGTATGAAGTTTGAACAGTGTCTAAGGTGTGAGCATTGCATAAGGTGTTAGGAATGCTTGAGGTATGAACAGTGCTTGAGGCGTGAATAGTGTGTGAGATATGAGCAGTTACTTAGGTGAGAGCTGTGTGTGAGATGTGAACAGTGTGAGGTGTGAACGGTGTGTGAGGTGTGAACAGTGCGTGAGGTGTACGACGTGCGAGAGCCGTGAACAGTGCATGAGGTCTGACAGTGCATAAGGTGGGAACCGTGTGTGAGATGTTAGCAGTGTCTAAGATGAGAGCCGTGTGTGAGTTGTGAAACGTGTGTGAGGTGTGAACAGTACTTGAGGTGTAACCAGTTCGTGAGAAGTAGGCAATGCGTGAGGTGTGAACAGTGCATGAGATCTGAACAGTGAATGAGGTGTGAACAGTGCGTGAGGTGTGAACAGTGCTTCAGGTGTCAAAAGTATCCAAGGTGTGAGTGTCTAAGATAAGAGCCGTGTGTGAGTTGAGAAACGTGTGTGAGGTGTGAACATTGCTTGAGGTGTTACCAGTTCGATAGGTGTAAGCAATGCGAGATGTGTAAACAGTGTGTGAGGTGTGAACAGTGCATGATGTGTAGGCAATGTGAGAGGTGTGAACAGTGCGAGAGGTGTGAACAGTGCGAGAGGTGTGAACAGTGCGTGAGGTGTAGGCAATGCGAGAGGTGTAAACAGTGCGAGAGGTGTGAACAGTGCGTGAGGTGTAGGCAATGCGAGAGGTGCGAACAGTGCGTGAGGTGTGAACATTGGGTGAGGTATGAACAGTGCGTGAGGTGTGAACAGTGCGTGAGGTGTAGGCAATGCGAGAGGTGCGAACAGTGCGTGAGGTGTGAACATTGCGTGAGGTATGAACAGTGCGTGAGGTGTGAACAGTGCGTGAGGTGTAGGCAAGATGAGAGGTGTGAACAGTGCGTGAGGTGTGAACAGTGCATGAGGTGTAGGCAATGCAAGAGGTGTGAACAGTGAATGAGGTGAGAACAGTGTGTGGGGTGTGAACAGTGTGTGAGCTGTGAACAGTGTATAAGGTGTAAGCAGTGCATTAGGTGTGAACAGTGCTGGAGGTGCGAACAGTGTGTGAAGTGCGAGCAGTGCGGGAGAACTGAACAGGGTGTGAGATGTGAACAGTGTGTGAGGAGTGAACAGTGTTTCAAATCAAAACACTTAGTGAGGTGTGAAGAGTGCTGGAGGTGCGTACAGTGTGAGGTGTGAGCAGTGTGTGAGGTGTGAGTAGTGCATGAGGTGTGAACAGTTCGTGAGGCGTGAGCAGTGTGTGAGATGTGAGCAGTGTGTGAGGTATGAACAGTTCTGGAGGTGTGAACAGTGCTTCAAGAGTGAAAGTTGTTGATGTTGTGAGTAGTGTGTGAGGTGTGAACATTTTCTAAGGTGTGAACAGTGCTTGAGGTGCGAACATTGTGTGAGGTGTGAGCAGTGTGTGAGGTGTGAACAGTGCTTGTGGTGTGAACAGTGTGTGAGGTGCCAACAGTGCTTCAGGTGTCAAAATTGTCGAAGGTGTGAGCAGTGTGTGAGGTCTGATCAGTGCATGAGGTGTGAGCAGTGCGATAGCTGAGAAAAGTGCATGAGGTGTGTGCAGTTCTTGAGGTCTGAACAGTGAATGAGGTGTGAACAGTGTGTGAGGTGTAAACAGTGCTTCAGGTGTCAAAAGTGTCAATGGTGTGAGTGTCTAAGATGAGAGCTGTGTGTGAGATGTGAAACGTGTGTGAGGTGTCAACTGTGCTTGAGGTGTGAACAGTGTTGCAGGTGTGAACTGTGCTTGAGGCGTGAACAGCGTGGGACGTGTGAACAGAGTGTGAGGTGTAAGGAGTGTGTGATGTGTGAGCAGTGTGTGAGGTGTGAACAATGCATAAGGTGTGAACAGTGCATGAGGAGTAAACAGTGCTTGAGGTGTGAACAGTGTATGAGATATGAGCAATGTCTAAGGTGAGCTGTGTGAGGTGTGAACAGTGTATGATATGTGAGCAGTGTCTAAGGTGAGAGCTGTGTGAGGTGTGAACAGTGCGTGATGTGTGAGCAGTGTGTCAGGTGTGAGGAATGCTTGAGCTATGAACAGTGTTTGAGATGCGAACATTGTGTGAGGTGTCAACAGTGCTTCAGGTGTCAAAATAGTCGAAGGTGTGAGCAGTGTGTGAGGTCTGATCAGTGCATGAGGTGTGAGCAGTATGTGAGGTGTGAGCAGTATGTGAGGTGTGAGCAGTGTGTGAGGTGTGAGCAGTGCGATAGGTGTGAACAGTTTATGAGGTATGAACAGTTTATGAGGTGTGAGTAGTGCATGAGGTGTGAGCAGTGTGCGAGGTTTGAACAATGCTGGAGCTGTGAACAGTGCTGGAGACGTGAACAGTGCTTCAAGTGTGAGAAGTGTTGAAGGTGTGAGCAGTGTATGAAGTTTGAACAGTGTCTAAGGTGTGAGCATTGCATAAGGTGTGAGGAATGCTTGAGGTATGAACAGTGCTTGAGGCGTGAATAGTGTGTGAGATGTGAGCAGTTACTTAGGTGAGAGCTGTGTGTGAGATGTGAACAGTGTGAGGTGTGAACAGTGTGTGAGGTGTGAACAGTGTGTGAGGTGTGAACAGTGCGTGAGGTGTGAACAGAGCGTGAGGTGTACGACGTGCGAGAGCCGTGAACAGTGCATGAGGTGTGAGCAGTGCGTGAGGTGTGACAGTGCATTAGGTGGGAACCGTGTGTGAGATGTTAGCAGTGTCTAAGATGAGAGCCGTGTGTGAGTTGTGAAACGTGTGTGAGGTGTGAACAGTGCTTGAGGTGTAACCAGTTCGTGAGGTGTAGGCAATGCGTGAGGTGTGAACAGTGCATGAGATCTGAACAGTGAATGAGGTGTGAACAGTGCGTGAGGTGTGAACAGTGTTTCAGGTGTCAAAAGTATCCAAGGTGTGAGTGTCTAAGATGAGAGCCGTGTGTGAGTTGTGAAACGTGTGTGAGGTGTGAACATTGCGTGAGGTGTAGGCAATGCGAGAGGTGTGAACAGTGCGTGAGGTGTGAACAGTGCATGAGGTGTAGGCAATGCGAGAGGTGTGAACAGTGCGTGAGGTCTGAACAGTTCGTGAGGCATGAGCAGTGCGTGAGGTGTGAGCAGTATGTGAAGTGTGAACGGTGGGTGAGGTATGAACAGTTCTGGATGTGTGAACAGTGCTTCAAGTGTGAAAGTTATTGATGTTGTGAGTAGAGTGTGAGGTGTGAACATTGTCTAAGGTGTGAACAGTGCTTGAGGTGCGAACATTGTGTGAGATGTGAACAGTGCGTGAGGTGTGAACAGTGCATGAGGTGTAGGCAATGCGAGAGGTGTGAACAGTGCGTGAGGTGTGAACAGTGCGAGAGGTGTGAACAGTGCGTGAGGTGTGAACAGTGCATGAGATCTGAACAGTGAATGAGGTGTGAACAGTGTGTGAGGTGTGAACAGTGTGTGAGCTGTGAACAGTGTGTGAGGTGTGAACAGTGCATAAGGTGTAAGCAGTGCGTGAGGTGTGAACAGTGCTGGAGGTGTGAACAGTGTGTGAAGTGTGAGCAGTGCGGGAGAACTGAACAGGATGTGAGATGTGAACAGTGTGTGAGGAGTGAACAGTGTTTCAAGTGAAAATACTTAGTGAGGTGTGAAGAGTGCTGGAGTTGCGTACAGTGTGATGTGTGAGCAGTGTGTGAGGTGTGAGTAGTGCATGAGGTGTGAACAGTTCGTGAGGTGTGAGCAGTGTGTGAGGTGTGAGTAGTGCATGAGGTGTGAACAGTTCGTGAGGTGTGAGCAGTGTGTGAGGTGTGAGCAGTATGTGAGGTGTGAACGGTGGGTGACGTGTGAACAGTTCTGGAGGTGTGAACAGTGCTTCAAGTGTGAAAGTTGTTGATGTTGTGAGTAGTGTGTGAGGTGTGAACATTGTCTAAGGTGTGAACAGTGTGTGAGGTGTCAACAGTGCTTCAGGTGTCAAAATTGTCGAAGGTGTGAGCAGTGTGTGAGGTCTGAGCAGTGCATGAGGTGTGAGGAGGATGTGAGGTGTGAACAGTGTGTGAGCTGTGAACAGTGTGTGAGGTGTGAACAGTGCATAAGGTGTAAGCAGTGCGTGAGGTGTGAACAGTGCTGGAGGTGTGAACAGTGTGTGAAGTGTGAGCAGTGTGGGAGAACTGAACAGGATGTGAGATGTGAACAGTGTGTGAGGAGTGAACAGTGTTTCAAGTGAAAATACTTAGTGAGGTGTGAAGAGTGCTGGAGTTGCGTACAGTGTGATGTGTGAGCAGTGTGTGAGGTGTGAGTAGTGCATGAGGTGTGAACAGTTCGTGAGGTGTGAGCAGTGTGTGAGGTGTGAGCAGTGTGTGAGGTGTGAGTAGTGCATGAGGTGTGAACAGTTCGTGAGGTGTGAGCAGTGTGTGAGGTGTGAGTAGTGCATGAGGTGTGAACAGTTCGTGAGGTGTGAGCAGTGTGTGAGGTGTGAGCAGTATGTGAGGTGTGAACGGTGGGTGACGTGTGAACAGTTCTGGAGGTGTGAACAGTGCTTCAAGTGTGAAAGTTGTTGATGTTGTGAGTAGTGTGTGAGGTGTGAACATTGTCTAAGGTGTGAACAGTGTGTGAGGTGTCAACAGTGCTTCAGGTGTCAAAATTGTCGAAGGTGTGAGCAGTGTGTGAGGTCTGAGCAGTGCATGAGGTGTGAGGAGGATGTGAGGTGTGAACAGTGTGATAGCTAAGAACAGTGCATGAGGTGTGTGCAGTGCGTGAGGTCTGAACAGTGAATGAGGTGTGAACAGTGCGTGAGGTGTGAACAGTGCTTCAGGTGTCAAAAGTGTCAATGGTGTGAGTGTCTAAGATGAGAGCCGTGTGTGAGTTGTGAAACATGTGTGAGGTGTGAACAGTGCGTGAGGTGTAACCAGTTCGTGAGGTGTAAACAATGCGAGAGGTGTGAACAGTGTGTGAGGTGTCAACAGTGCTTCAGGTGTCAAAATAGTAGAAGGTGTGAGCAGTGTGTGAGGTCTGATCAGTGCATGAGGTGTGAGCAGTGTGTGAGGTGTGAGCAGTGTGATAGGTGTGAACAGTTTATGAGGTATGAACAGTTTATGAGGTGTGATCAGTGCGTGAGGTGTGAGCAGTGCTGGAGGTGTGAACAGTGCTGGAGCTGTGAACAGTGCTGGAGATGTGAACAGTGCTTCAAGTGTGAAAAGTGTTGAAGGTGTGAGCAGTGTATGAAGTTTGAACAGTGTCTAAGGTGTGAGCATTGCATAAGGTGTGAGGAATGCTTGAGGTATGAACAGTGCTTGAGGCGTGAATAGTGTGTGAGATATGAGCAGTTAATTAGGTGAGAGCTGTGTGTGAGGTGTGAACAGTGTGTGAGGTGTGACAGTGCATAAGGTGGGAACCGTGTGTGAGATGTTAGCAGTGTCTAAGATGAGAGCCGTGTGTGAGTTGTGAAACGTGTGTGAGGTGTGAACAGTACTTGAGGTGTAACCAGTTCGTGAGAAGTAGGCAATGCGTGAGGTGTGAACAGTGCATGAGATCTGAACAGTGAATGAGGTGTGAACAGTGCGTGAGGTGTGAACAGTGCTTCAGGTGTCAAAAGTATCCAAGGTGTGAGTGTCTAAGATAAGAGCCGTGTGTGAGTTGAGAAACGTGTGTGAGGTGTGAACATTGCTTGAGGTGTTACCAGTTCGATAGGTGTAAGCAATGCGAGATGTGTAAACAGTGTGTGAGGTGTGAACAGTGCATGATGTGTAGGCAATGTGAGAGGTGTGAACAGTGCGAGAGGTGTGAACAGTGCGAGAGGCGTGAACAGTGCGTGAGGTGTAGGCAATGCGAGAGGTGTAAACAGTGCGAGAGGTGTGAACAGTGCGTGAGGTGTAGGCAATGCGAGAGGTGCGAACAGTGCGTGAGGTGTGAACATTGGGTGAGGTATGAACAGTGCGTGAGGTGTGAACAGTGCGTGAGGTGTAGGCAATGCGAGAGGTGCGAACAGTGCGTGAGGTGTGAACATTGCGTGAGGTATGAACAGTGCGTGAGGTGTGAACAGTGCGTGAGGTGTAGGCAAGATGAGAGGTGTGAACAGTGCGTGAGGTGTGAACAGTGCATGAGGTGTAGGCAATGCAAGAGGTGTGAACAGTGAATGAGGTGAGAACAGTGTGTGGGGTGTGAACAGTGTGTGAGCTGTGAACAGTGTATAAGGTGTAAGCAGTGCATTAGGTGTGAACAGTGCTGGAGGTGCGAACAGTGTGTGAAGCGGGAGAACTGAACAGGGTGTGAGATGTGAACAGTGTGTGAGGAGTGAACAGTGTTTCAAATCAAAACACTTAGTGAGGTGTGAAGAGTGCTGGAGGTGCGTACAGTGTGAGGTGTGAGCAGTGTGTGAGGTGTGAGTAGTGCATGAGGTGTGAACAGTTCGTGAGGCGTGAGCAGTGTGTGAGATGTGAGCAGTGTGTGAGGTATGAACAGTTCTGGAGGTGTGAACAGTGTGTGAGGTGTCAACAGTGCTTCAGGTGTCAAAATAGTAGAAGGTGTGAGCAGTGTGTGAGGTCTGATCAGTGCATGAGGTGTGAGCAGTGTGTGAGGTGTGAGCAGTGTGATAGGTGTGAACAGTTTATGAGGTATGAACAGTTTATGAGGTGTGATCAGTGCGTGAGGTGTGAGCAGTGCTGGAGGTGTGAACAGTGCTGGAGCTGTGAACAGTGCTGGAGATGTGAACAGTGCTTCAAGTGTGAAAAGTGTTGAAGGTGTGAGCAGTGTATGAAGTTTGAACAGTGTCTAAGGTGTGAGCATTGCATAAGGTGTGAGGAATGCTTGAGGTATGAACAGTGCTTGAGGCGTGAATAGTGTGTGAGATATGAGCAGTTAATTAGGTGAGAGCTGTGTGTGAGGTGTGAACAGTGTGTGAGGTGTGACAGTGCATAAGGTGGGAACCGTGTGTGAGATGTTAGCAGTGTCTAAGATGAGAGCCGTGTGTGAGTTGTGAAACGTGTGTGAGGTGTGAATAGTGCTTGAGGTGTTAGCAGTTCGTGAGGTGTAGGCAATACGAGAGGTGTAAACAGTGAATGAGGTGTGAACAGTGTGTGAGGTGTGGGCAATGCGAGAGGTGTGAACAGTGCGTGAGGTTTGAACAGTGCGTGAGGTGTAGGCAATGCGAGAGGTGTGAACAGTGCGAGAGGTGTGAACAGTGTGTTAGGTGTGAACAGTGCATGCGGTCTAAACAGTGAATGAGGTGTGAACAGTGTGTGTGGTGTCAACAGTGTGTGAGTTGTGAACAGTGTGTGAGGTGTGAACAGTGCTTCAAGTGTGAAAATTGTTGATGGTGTGAGCAGTGTGTGAAGTGTGAACAGTGTCTAAGGTGTGAGCAGTGCTTGAGATGCGAACAGTGTGTGAGGTGTGAGCAGTGCGTGAGGTGTCAACAGTGCTTCAGGTGTCAAAATAGTCGAAGGTGTGAGCAGTGTGTGAGGTCTGATCAGTGCATGAGGTGTGAGCAGTGTGTGAGGTGTGAGCAGTGTGTGAGGTGTGAGCAGTACGTGAGGTGTGAGCATTGCGAGGGGTGTGAACAATTTATGAGGTGTGAACAGTTTAAGAGGTGTGAGCAGTTCATGAGGTGTGAACATTGTCTAAGGTGTGAACAGTGTGTGAGGTGTGAACAGTGCTTCAGGTGCCATAATTGTTAAAGGTGTGAGCAGTGCGAAAGGTGAGAACAGTGCTTGAGGTGTGAACAGTGTGAGGTGTTATAAGTGTGTGAGGTGTGAGCAGTGCTTGAGGTGTGAACAGTGTGAGGTGTTATAAGTGTGTGAGTTGTGAACAGTGTGTGAGGTGTGAGCAGCGTGTGCGGTGCAAACTGTGTGTTAGGTGTTAACTGTGCTTGAGGCTTGAAAAGTGTTGGAGGTGTGAACAGTGTGTAAGGTGTGAACAGTGTGTGAGGTGTGAACAGTGTGTGAGGTGTGAGCCGCGTATGATGTCTGAGCAGTGTGTGATGTGTAAGGAGTGTGTGAGGTGTGAGCAGTGTGCAAGGTGTGAACAATGCATAAGGTGTGAACAGTACATGAGGAGTAAACAGTGCTTGAGTTGTGAACAGTGTGTGAGATGTGAGCAGTGTCTAAGGTGAGAGCCATGTGTGAGAAGTGATAAGTGCGTGATGTGTGAGCAGCGTGTGAGGCGGTTGGTGTTAGGCATTTGCAATGCATGAGTTGTAAACAGTGCAGCGGGCGTGAACAGTGCATGAGGTGTGAGTGGTGCATGAGGTGTGAACAGTGCTTCAAGTGTGAACAGTGCTTCAGGTGTGAACAGTGCGTGAGGTGTGAACAGTGCGTGAGGTGTGAGCAGTGCCTGAGGTGTGAACAGTGCTTCAAGTGTGAAAATTGTTGATGGACAGTGCTTCAGGTGTGAGCAGTGCTTGAGCTGTGAACAGTGCTTGAGATGCGAACAGTGTGTGAGGTGTGAGCAGTGTGTGAGGTGTGAGCAGTGTGTGAGGTGTGAAAATTGTCAAAGGTGTGAGCAGTGCTTGAGGTGTGAACAGAGCTTGAGGTGTGAGCAGTGTGTGAGGTGTGAGCAGTGCGATAGGTGTGAACAGTTTATGAGGCATGAACATTTTATGAGGTGTGAGCAGTGTGTGAGGTGTGAGCAGTGTGCGAGGTGTGAAGAGTGCTGGAGGTGTGAACAGTGCTGGAGGTGTGAACAGTGCTTCATTGTGAAAAGTGTTGAAGGTGTGAGCAGTGTATGAAGTTTGAACAGTGTCTAAGGTGTGAGCATTGCATAAGGTGTGAGGAATGCTTGAGGTATGAACAGTGCTTGAGGCGTGAATAGTGTGTGAGATATGAGCAGTCACTTAGGTGAGAGCTGTGTGTGAGATGTGAACAGTGTGAGGTGTGAACAGTGTGTGAGGTGTGAGAAGTGCGAGAGCCGTGAACAGTGCATGAGGTGTGAGCAGTGCGTGAGGTGTGAGCAGTGCGTGAGGTGTGACAGTGCATAAGGTGGGAACCGTGTGTGAGATGTTAGCAGTGTCTAAGATGAGAGCCGTGTGTGAGTTGTGAAACGTGTGTGAAGTGTGAACAGTGCTTGAGGTGTAACCAGTTCGCGAGGTGTAGGCAATGCGAGAGGTGTTAACAATGCGTGAGGTCTGAACAGTGAATGAGATGTGAACAGTGCTTCAGGTGTCAAAAGTGTCAAAGGCGTGAGTGTCTAAGATGAGAGCCGTGTGTGAGCTGTGAAACGTGTGTGAGGTGTGAATAGTGCTTGAAGTGTTACCAGTTCGTGAGGTGTAGGCAATGTGAGAGGTGTGAACAGTGTATGAGGTGTGAACAGTGTGTGAGGTGTAGGCAATGCGAGAGGTGTGAACAGTGCAAGAGGTGTGAACAGTGCGAGAGGTGTGAACAGTGCATGAGGTGTGAACAGTGCGTGAGGTGTGAGCAGTGTGTGTGGTGTCAACAGTGTGTGAGTTGTGAACAGTGTGTGAGGTGTGAACAGTGCTTCAGGTGCCATAATTGTTAAAGGTGTGAGCAGTGCGAAAGGTGAGAACAGTGCTTGAGGTGTGAACAGTGTGAGGTGTTATAAGTGTGTGAGGTGTGAGCAGTGCTTGAGGTGTGAACAGTGTGAGGTGTTATAAGTGTGTGAGTTGTGAACAGTGTGTGAGGTGTGAGCAGCGTGTGCGGTGCAAACTGTGTGTTAGGTGTTAACTGTGCTTGAGGCTTGAAAAGTGTTGGAGGTGTGAACAGTGTGTAAGGTGTGAACAGTGTGTGAGGTGTGAACAGTGTGTGAGGTGTGAGCCGCGTATGATGTCTGAGCAGTGTGTGATGTGTAAGGAGTGTGTGAGGTGTGAGCAGTGTGCAAGGTGTGAACAATGCATAAGGTGTGAACAGTACATGAGGAGTAAACAGTGCTTGAGTTGTGAACAGTGTGTGAGATGTGAGCAGTGTCTAAGGTGAGAGCCATGTGTGAGAAGTGATAAGTGCGTGATGTGTGAGCAGCGTGTGAGGCGGTTGGTGTTAGGCATTTGCAATGCATGAGTTGTAAACAGTGCAGCGGGCGTGAACAGTGCATGAGGTGTGAGTGGTGCATGAGGTGTGAACAGTGCTTCAAGTGTGAACAGTGCTTCAGGTGTGAACAGTGCGTGAGGTGTGAACAGTGCGTGAGGTGTGAGCAGTGCCTGAGGTGTGAACAGTGCTTCAAGTGTGAAAATTGTTGATGGACAGTGCTTCAGGTGTGAGCAGTGCTTGAGCTGTGAACAGTGCTTGAGATGCGAACAGTGTGTGAGGTGTGAGCAGTGTGTGAGGTGTGAGCAGTGTGTGAGGTGTGAAAATTGTCAAAGGTGTGAGCAGTGCTTGAGGTGTGAACAGAGCTTGAGGTGTGAGCAGTGTGTGAGGTGTGAGCAGTGCGATAGGTGTGAACAGTTTATGAGGCATGAACATTTTATGAGGTGTGAGCAGTGTGTGAGGTGTGAGCAGTGTGCGAGGTGTGAAGAGTGCTGGAGGTGTGAACAGTGCTGGAGGTGTGAACAGTGCTTCATTGTGAAAAGTGTTGAAGGTGTGAGCAGTGTATGAAGTTTGAACAGTGTCTAAGGTGTGAGCATTGCATAAGGTGTGAGGAATGCTTGAGGTATGAACAGTGCTTGAGGCGTGAATAGTGTGTGAGATATGAGCAGTCACTTAGGTGAGAGCTGTGTGTGAGATGTGAACAGTGTGAGGTGTGAACAGTGTGTGAGGTGTGAGAAGTGCGAGAGCCGTGAACAGTGCATGAGGTGTGAGCAGTGCGTGAGGTGTGAGCAGTGCGTGAGGTGTGACAGTGCATAAGGTGGGAACCGTGTGTGAGATGTTAGCAGTGTCTAAGATGAGAGCCGTGTGTGAGTTGTGAAACGTGTGTGAAGTGTGAACAGTGCTTGAGGTGTAACCAGTTCGCGAGGTGTAGGCAATGCGAGAGGTGTTAACAATGCGTGAGGTCTGAACAGTGAATGAGATGTGAACAGTGCTTCAGGTGTCAAAAGTGTCAAAGGCGTGAGTGTCTAAGATGAGAGCCGTGTGTGAGCTGTGAAACGTGTGTGAGGTGTGAATAGTGCTTGAAGTGTTACCAGTTCGTGAGGTGTAGGCAATGTGAGAGGTGTGAACAGTGTATGAGGTGTGAACAGTGTGTGAGGTGTAGGCAATGCGAGAGGTGTGAACAGTGCAAGAGGTGTGAACAGTGCGAGAGGTGTGAACAGTGCATGAGGTGTGAACAGTGCGTGAGGTGTGAGCAGTGTGTGTGGTGTCAACAGTGTGTGAGTTGTGAACAGTGTGTGAGGTGTGAACAGTGCAGAGGTGTAAGCAGTGCATGAGGTGTGAACAGTGCTGCAGGTTCGAACAGTGTGTGAAGTGCGTGCAGTGTGTGAGAACTGAACAGTGTGCGAGGTGTGAACAGTGTGTGAGGAGTGAACAGTGTTTGAAGTGTAAACACTTCGTGACGTGTGCAGAGTGCTGGAGGTGTGAACAGTGTGAGGTGTGAGCAGTTTGTGAGGTGTGAATAGTGCGTGAAGCGTGAGCAGTGTGTGAGGTGTGAACAGTACGTGAGGTGTGAGCAGTGCGTGATGTGTGAACAGTGCTTGAGGTGCGAACAGTGTGAGGTGTTATAAGTGTGTGAGGTGTGAGCAGCGTGTGAGTTGTGAACAGTGTGTGAGGTGTTAACTGTGCTTGAGGCGTGAACAGTGTTGGAGGTGTGAACATTGCTTGAGGTGTGTGAGGTGTGAACAGTGTGTGAGGTGTCAACAGTGCTTCACGTGCCAAAATTGTCAAATGTGTGAGCAGTGTGTGAGGTCTGATCAGTGCAATGGGTGAGAACTGTGCATGAGGTGTGAGCAGTGCCTGAGGTGTAAATATTTCGCGAGGTGTGAGCAGTTCGTGAGGTGTGAACAGTGTTTGAGGTGTGAGCGGCGTGTGAGTTGTGAACAGTGTGTGAGTTGTGAACAGTGTGTGAGGTGTGAGCAGTGCATGAGGTGTGAACAGTGCTTGAGGTGTGAACAGTGTGAGGTGTTATAAGTGTGTGAGGTGTGAACAGTATTTGAGGTGTGAACAGTGTGTGAATTGTTAACTGTGCTTGAGGCCTGAAAAGTGTGTGAGGTGTGAACAGTGTGTGAGGTGTGAACAGTGTGTGAGGTGTTAACTGTGCTTGAGGCCTGAAAAGTGTGTGAGGTGTGAGCAGTGTGTGAGGTGTAAGGAGTGTGCGAGGTGTGCACAATGCATGAGGTGTGAGTACATGAGGAGTAAACAGTGCTTGAGGTGTGAGCAGTGTGTGAGGTGTGAGCAGTGTGTGAAGTGTGAATATTGTGTCAGCTGTGTTCAGTGGGTGAAGTGTGAGGAATGTATAAGGTATGAACAGTGTTTGAGGTGTTACCAGTTTGTGAGGTGTGAACAATATGAGGTGTGAACAGTGTGTGAGATGTGTTCAGTGTGCGAGTTGTGTTCAGTGTGTGAGTGTGAACAGTGTGAGGTGTGAACAGTGTGAGGTGTGAACAGTGTGTGATGTGTGTGCAGTGCGTGAGGTGTTATAAGTGTGTGAGGTGTTAGTGGTGTATGAGGTGGTAACAGTGTGTGCGATGTGTAAGGTGTGTTCAGTGTGTGAGATGTGCTCAGCGTGTTCAGTGTGTTCAGTGTGTGAGGAGTGAACAGTGTGTGAGGTGTGTTCAGTGTGTGAGGAGTGAACAGTGTGTGAGGTGTGTTCAGTGTGTGAGGTGTGAAGAGTGTGTGAGGTGTGTTCAGTGTGTGAGGTGTGTTCAGTGTGTAATGTGTGTTCAGTGTGTAATGTGTGTTCAGTGTGTTAGGTGTGTTTAGTGTGTGAGGTGTGAACAGTGTGTGAGGTGTGTTCAGTGTGTGAGTTGTGAGTAGGACGTGAGGTGTAACCAGTGCGTGAGGTGTTAGCAGTGCATGAGGTGTGAACATTGCGTAGGTGTTAGCCGTGCCAGAGGTGTGTTCAGTGTGTGAGGTGTGAGCAGCGTGTGAGGTGTGAGCAGCATGTGAGGTGTGAGCAGTGTGTGAGGTGTGAGCAGTGTGTGAGATGTGAACATTGTGTCAGCTGTGTTCAGTGGGTGAAGTGTGAGGAATGTATAAGGTATGAACAGTGTTTGAGGTGTTACCAGTTTGTGAGGTGTGAACAATATGAGGTGTGAACAGTGTGTGAGATGTGTTCAGTGTGCGAGTTGTGTTCAGTGTGTGAGTGTGAACAGTGTGAGGTGTGAACAGTGTGAGGTGTGAACAGTGTGTGATGTGTGTGACGTGTGTTCAGTGAATGAGGTGTGAACAGTGTGTGAGGTGTGTGAAGTGCATGAGGTGTTATAATTGTGTGAGGTGTTAGTGGTGTATGAGGTGGTAACAGTGTGTGAGATGTGAACATTGTGTGAGATGTGAACATTGTGTGAGATGTGAACATTGTGTGAGATGTGAACATTGTGTGAGATGTGTTCAGTGTGTGAGATGTGTTCAGTGTGTGAGGTCTGAACAATTTGAGGAGTGAACAGTGTGAGAGGTGAACAGTTTGTGAAGTGTGTTCAGTGTGTGAGGTGTGAACAGTTTGTGATGTGTGTGCAGTGCGTGAGCTGTGAGCAGTGGAAGAGGTGTGTGCAGTGTGTGAGCTGTGAGGAGCGCCTGAGGTGTGAGCAGTGTGTGAGGTGTGTGCAGTGCATGAGGTGTTATAAATGTGTGAGGTGTAATAAGTGTATAAGGTGTGTGCAGTGTGTGAGGTGCGAACAGTGTGTGAAGTATTAACAGTGCATCAGATGTGAACAGAGTGTGAGGTGTGAACAGTGTGTGAAATGTATTAAGTGTGTGACGTGTGAACAGTGTGTGAGGTGTTAAAAGCATGAGAGGTGTGAACAGTGTGAGGTGTGAACAGTGTGAGGTGTGGACAGCACGAGGTGTGAATGGTGTGTGAGGTGTGTGCAGTGTGCGAGGTGTTGTAAGTGTGTGAGGTGTGAATAGTGAGTGAGGTGTGTACAGTGTGTGAGGTGTAAACAGTGTGAGGTGTGAACAGTGTTTGAGGTGTGTTCAGTGTGTGAAGTGTAAACAGTGTGTGAGGTGTGAACAATTTGAGGTGTGAACAGTGTGTGAGGTGTGAACAGTGTGTGAGATGTGTTCAGTGTGTGAAGTGTGAACAGTGTGTGAGGTGTGAACAGTGTTTGAGGTGTTAAAAGCATGTAAGGTGTGAACAGTGTGAGGTGTGAATAGTGTGAGGTGTGAACAGTGTGTGAGGTCTGTGCAGTGCGCGAGGTGTTATAAGTGTGTGAGGTGTGAATACTGAGTGCGGTGTGTACAGTGTGTGAGGTGTGAACAGTGTTTGAGGTGGTAACAGTGTGTGAGGTGTGAGCAGTGTGTGAGGTGTTAGAAGTGTGTGAGGCGTGTGCAGTGTGTGAGGTGTGTGCAGTGTGTGAGGTGTGTGCAGTGTGTGAGGTGCGAACAGTGTGTGAGGTGTGAGGAGCGTGTAAGGTGTGAACAGTGTTTGAGCTGTTAACAGTGTGTGAGTTGTGAATCGTGTGAGGTTTGGACAGGGTGAGGTGTGTGAGGTGTGTGCAGTGTGTGAGATGTTATAAGAGTGTGATATGTGAGTGGTGAATGAGGCGGTAACAGTGTGTGAGGTGTGAACCGTGTGTGAGATGTGTTCAGTGTGAGGAGTGTGTGAGGTGTGAACAGTGTGAGGTGTGAGGAGTGTGTGAGGTGTGAACAGTGTTTGAGGTGTTAACAGTGTATCAGGTGTGAACAGTGTGAGCTGTGAACAGTGTGAGGCGTGAACAGTATGTGAGGTGTGTTCAGTGTGTGAGATGTGAACAGTATGTAAGGTGTGAACAGTGTGAGGTGTGAATAGTGTGAGATGTGAACAGTGTGAGGTGTGAATAGTGTGAGGTGTGAATAGTGTGAGGTGCGAACAGTGTGAGGTGTGAATAGTGTGAGGTGTTAACAGTGTGTGAAGTGTGTGCAGTGCGCGAGGTGTTATAAGTGTATGAGGTGTGAATAGTGAGTGCGGTGTGTACAGTGTGTGAGGTGTGAACAGTGTGTGAGGTGTGTTCAGTGTGTGCGGTGTGAACAGTGTGTGAGGTGTGTTCAGTGTCTGCGGTGTGAACAGTGTGTGAGGTGTGTTCAGTGTGTGCGGTGTGAACAGTGTGTGAGGTGTGAACAGCGTGTGAGGTGTGAACAGTGCGTGCGGTGTGAACAGTGTGTGAGGTGTGTTCAGTGTGTGAGGTGTGTTCAGTGTGTACAGTATGTGAGGTGTGTGAGGTGTGTTCAGTGTGTGCGGTGTGAAAAGTGTGTGAGGTGTGTTCAGTGTGTGAGGTGTGAGCAGTGTGTGAGGTGTGTTCAGTGTGTGAGGTGTGAGCAGTGTGTGAGGTGTGTTCAGTGTGTGAGGTGTGAGCAGTGTGTGAGGTGTGTTCAGTGTGTGAGGTGTGTTCAGTGTGTGAGGTGTGTTCAGTGTGTGAGGTGTGTTCAGTGTGTGAGGTGTGTTCAGTGTGTGAGGTGTGTTCAGTGTGTGAGGTGTGAGCAGTGTGTGAGGTGTGTTCAGTGTGTGAGGTGTGAGCAGTGTGTGAGGTGTGTTCAGTGTGTGAGGTGTGAGCAGTGTGTGAGGTGTGTTCAGTGTGTGAGGTGTGAGCAGTGTGTGAGGTGTGTTCAGTGTGTGAGGTGTGTTCAGTGTGTGAGGTGTGTTCAGTGTGTGAGGTGTGTTCAGTGTGTGAGGTGTGAACAGTGTGTGAGGTGTGTTCAGTGTGTGAGGTGTGTTCAGTGTGTGAGGCGTGTGCAGTGTGTGAGGTGTGTGCAGTGTGTGAGGTGTGTGCAGTGTGTGGGGTGTGAGCAGTGTGTGAGGTGTGTGCAGTGTGTGAGGTGCGAACAGTGTGTGAGGTGTGAATCGTGTGAGGTTTGGACAGGGTGAGGTGTGTGAGGTGTGTGCAGTGTGTGAGATGTTATAAGAGTGTGATATGTGAGTGGTGAATGAGGCGGCAACAGTGTGTGAGGTGTGAACCGTGTGTGAGATGTGTTCAGTGTGTGAGGTGTGTTCAGTGTGTGAGGTGTGTTCAGTGTGTGAGGTGTGTTCAGTGTGTGAGGTGTGAACAGTGTGTGAGGTGTGAACAGCGTGTGAGGTGTGAACAGCGTGTGAGGTGTGTTCAGTGTGTGAGGTGTGAACAGTGTTTGAGGTGTGAAGAGTGTGTGAGGTGCGAAGAGTGTGTGAGGTGTGAGCAGCGTGTGAGGTGTGTGCACTGCATGAGCGGTTATAAGTGTGTGAGTGTGATAAGTGTGTAAGGTGCTTGCAGTGTGTGAGATGTTTTCTGCATATGAGGTATGAACAGTGTGTGAGGTGTGAACAGTGTGTGAGGTGTGAACAGTGTGTGAGGTGTGAGCAGCGTGTGAGGTGTGTGCACTGCATGAGATGTTATAAGTGTGTGATGTGTGATAAGTGTGTAAGGTTCTTGCAGTGTGTGAGATGTTTTCTGCATATGAGGTATGAACAGTGTGTGAGGTGTGAACAGTGTGTGAGGTGTGAACAGTGTGTGAGGTGTGTTCAGTGTGTGAGGTGTCTTCAGTGTGTAATGTGTGTTCAGTGTGTGAGGTGTGTTCAGAGTGTTCAGTGTGTGAGGTGTGTTCAGTGTGTGAGGTGTGTTCAGTGTGTGAGGTGTGTTCAGTGTGTGAGGTGTGTTCAGTGTGTAATGTGTGTTCAGTGTGTGAGGTGTGTTCAGTGTGTGAGGTGTGTTCAGTGTGTGAGGTGTGTGCGATGTGAACAGTGTGTGAGGTGTGTTCAGTGTGTGAGGTGTGTTCAGTGTGTGAGGTGTGTTCACTGTGTGAGGTGCGTTCAGTGTGTGAGGTGTGTTCAGTGCGTGAGGTGTGTTCAGTGCGTGAGGTGTGTTCAGTGTGTGAGGTGTGTTCAGTGTGTGAGGTGTGTTCAGTGTGTGAGGTGCGTTCAGTGTGTGAGGAGCGTTCAGTGTGTTCAGTGTGTGAGGTGTGTTCAGTGTGTGAGGTGTGTTCAGTGTGTGAGGTGTGTTCAGTGTGTGAGGTGTGTTCAGTGTGTAATGTGTGTTCAGTGTGTGAGGTGTGTTCAGTGCGTGCGGTGTGAACAGTGTGTCAGGTGTGTTCAGTGTGTGAGGTGTGTTCAGTGTGTGAGGTGTGTTCAGTGTGTAATGTGTGTTCAGTGTGTGAGGTGTGTTCAGTGTGTGAGGTGTGTTCAGTGTGTGAGGTGTGTTCAGTGTGTGAAGTGTGAGCAGTGTGTGAGGTGTGAGCAGTGTGTGAGGTGTGTTCAGTGTGTGAGGTGTGAGCAGTGTGTGAGGTGTGTTCAGTGTGTGAGGTGTGAGCAGTGTGTGAGGTGTGTTCAGTGTGTGAGGTGTGTTCAGTGTGTGAGGTGTGTTCAGTGTGTGAGGTGTGTTCAGTGCGTGAGGTGTGTTCAGTGCGTGAGGTGTGTTCAGTGTGTTCAGTGTGTTCAGTGCGTGAGGTGTGTTCAGTGTGTGAGGTGTGTTCAGTGTGTGAGGTGTGTTCAGTGTGTGAGGTGTGAGCAGTGTGTGAGGTGTGTTCAGTGTGTGAGGTGTGTTCAGTGTGTGAGGTGTGTTCAGTGTGTGAGGTGTGTTCAGTGTGTGAGGCGTGTTCAGTGCGTGAGGTGTGTTCAGTGCGTGAGGTGTGTTCAGTGTGTTCAGTGTGTTCAGTGCGTGAGGTGTGTTCAGTGTGTGAGGTGTGTTCAGTGCGTGAGGTGTGTTCAGTGTGAGAGGTGTGTTCAGTGTGTGAGGTGTGTTCAGTGTGTGAGTGTGTTCAGTGTGTGAGGTGTGTTCAGTGTGTGAGGTGTGTTCAGTGTGTGAGGTGTGCTCAGTGTGTGAGATGTGTTCAGTGTGTGAGGTGTCTTCAGTGTGTAATGTGTGTTCAGTGTGTGAGGTGTGTTCAGTGTGTGAGGTGTGTTCAGTGTGTGAGGTGTGTTCAGTGTGTGAGGTGTGTTCAGTGTGTAATGTGTGTTCAGTGTGTGAGGTGTGTTCAGTGTGTGAGGTGTGTGAGCTGTGTGCGATGTGAACAGTGTGTGAGGTGTGTTCAGTGTGTGAGGTGTGTTCAGTGTGTGAGGTGTGTTCAGTGTGTGAGGTGTGTTCAGTGTGTGAGGTGTGTTCAGTGTGTGAGGTGCGTTCAGTGTGTGAGGTGTGTTCAGTGCGTGAGGTGTGTTCAGTGTGTGAGGTGTGTTCAGTGTGTGAGGTGTGTGAGGTGTGTTCAGTGTGTGAGGTGTGTTCAGTGTGTGAGGTGCGTTCAGTGTGTGAGGTGCGTTCAGTGTGTGAGGTGTGTTCAGTGTGTGAGGTGCGTTCAGTGTGTGAGGTGCGTTCAGTGTGTGAGGTGTGTTCAGTGCGTGAGGTGTGTTCAGTGTGTGAGGTGTGAACAGTGTTTGAGGTGTGAAGAGTGTGTGAGGTGCGAACAGTGTGTGAGGTGTGAGCAGCGTGTGAGGTGTGTGCACTGCATGAGCGGTTATAAGTGTGTGATGTGTGATAAGTGTGTAAGGTGCTTGCAGTGTGTGAGATGTTTTCTGCATATGAGGTATGAACAGTGTGTGAGGTGTGTTCAGTGTGTGAGGTGTGAACAGTGTGTGAGGTGTGAGCAGCATGTGAGGTGTGTGCACTGCATGAGCTGTTATAAGTGTGTGATGTGTGATAAGTGTGTAAGGTGCTTGCAGTGTGTGAGATGTTTTCTGCATATGAGGAATGAACAGTGTGTGAGGTGTGAACAGTGTGTGAGGTGTGAACGGTGTGTGAGGTGTGTTCAGTGTGTGAGGTGTGCTCAGTGTGTGAGGTGTGTTCAGTGTGTGAGGTGTCTTCAGTGTGTAATGTGTGTTCAGTGTGTGAGGCGTGTTCAGAGTGTTCAGTGTGTGAGGTGTGTTCAGTGTGTGAGGTGTGTTCAGTGTGTGAGGTGTGTTCAGTGTGTGAGGTGTGTTCATTGTGTGAGGTGTGTTCAGTGTGTAATGTGTGTTCAGTGTTTGAGGTGTGTTCAGAGTGTTCAGTGTGTGAGGTGTGTTCAGTGTGTGAGGAGTGTGAGGTGTGTGCGATGTGAACAGTGTGTGAGGTGTGTTCAGTGTGTGAGGTGTGTTCAGTGTGTGAGGTGCGTTCAGTGTGTGAGGTGCGTTCAGTGTGTTCAGTGTGTGAGCTGCGTTCAGTGTGTGAGGTGCGTTCAGTGTGTAAGGTGTGTTCAGTGCGTGAGGTGTGTTCAGTGTGTGAGGTGCGTTCAGTGTGTGAGGTGTGTTCAGTGTGTGAGGTGTGTTCAGTGTGTGAGGTGTGTTCAGTGTGTGAGGTGTGTGCAGTGTGTGAGGTGTGTTCAGTGTGTAATGTGTGTTCAGTGTGTGAGGTGTGTTCAGTGCGTGCGGTGTGAACAGTGTGTGAGGTGTGTTCAGTGTGTGAGGTGTGTTCAGTGTGTACAGTATGTGAGGTGTGTGAGGTGTGTTCAGTGTGTGAGGTGTGTTCAGTGTGTGAGGTGTGTTCAGTGTGTGAGGTGTGTTCAGTGTGTGAGGTGTGAGCAGTGTGTGAGGTGTGAGCAGTGTGTGAGGTGTGTTCAGTGTGTGAGGTGTGAGCAGTGTGTGAGGTGTGTTCAGTGTGTGAGGTGTGAGCAGTGTGTGAGGTGTGTTCAGTGTGTGAGGTGTGTTCAGTGTGTGAGGTGTGTTCAGTGTGTGAGGTGTGTTCAGTGTGTGAGGTGTGTTCAGTGCGTGAGGTGTGTTCAGTGCGTGAGGTGTGTTCAGTGTGTTCAGTGCGTGAGGTGTGTTCAGTGTGTGAGGTGTGTTCAGTGTGTGAGGTGTGTTCAGTGTGTTCAGTGTGTTCAGTGCGTGAGGTGTGTTCAGTGTGTGAGGTGTGTTCAGTGCGTGAGGTGTGTTCAGTGTGAGAGGTGTGTTCAGTGTGTGAGGTGTGTTCAGTGTGTGAGTGTGTTCAGTGTGTGATTTGTGTTCAGTGTGTGAGGTGTGTTCAGTGTGTGAGGTGTGCTCAGTGTGTGAGATGTGTTCAGTGTGTGAGGTGTCTTCAGTGTGTAATGTGTGTTCAGTGTGTGAGGTGTGTTCAGAGTGTTCAGTGTGTGAGGTGTGTTCAGTGTGTGAGGTGTGTTCAGTGTGTGAGGTGTGTTCAGTGTGTGAGGTGTGTTCAGTGTGTAATGTGTGTTCAGTGTGTGAGGTGTGTTCAGTGTGTGAGGTGTGTGAGCTGTGTGCGATGTGAACAGTGTGTGAGGTGTGTTCAGTGTGTGAGGTGTGTTCAGTGTGTGAGGTGTGTTCAGTGTGTGAGGTGTGTTCAGTGTGTGAGGTGTGTTCAGTGTGTGAGGTGCGTTCAGTGTGTGAGGTGTGTTCAGTGCGTGAGGTGTGTTCAGTGTGTGAGGTGTGTTCAGTGTGTGAGGTGTGTTCAGTGTGTGAGGTGTGTTCAGTGTGTGAGGTGTGTTCAGTGTGTGAGGTGTGTGAGGTGTGTTCAGTGTGTGAGGTGTGTTCAGTGTGTGAGGTGCGTTCAGTGTGTGAGGTGCGTTCAGTGTGTGAGGTGTGTGAGGTGTGTTTAGTGTGTGAGGTGCGTTCAGTGTGTGAGGTGCGTTCAGTGTGTGAGGTGTGTTCAGTGCGTGAGGTGTGTTCAGTGTGTGAGGTGTGAACAGTGTTTGAGGTGTGAAGAGTGTGTGAGGTGCGAACAGTGTGTGAGGTGTGAGCAGCGTGTCAGGTGTGTGCACGGCATGAGCGGTTATAAGTGTGTGATGTGTGATAAGTGTGTAAGGTGCTTGCAGTGTGTGAGATGTTTTCTGCATATGAGGTATGAACAGTGTGTGAGGTGTGAACAGTGTGTGAGGTGTGAACAGTGTGTGAGGTGTGAGCAGCATGTGAGGTGTGTGCACTGCATGAGCTGTTATAAGTGTGTGATGTGTGATAAGTGTGTAAGGTGCTTGCAGTGTGTGAGATGTTTTCTGCATATGAGGAATGAACAGTGTGTGAGGTGTGAACAGTGTGTGAGGTGTGAACGGTGTGTGAGGTGTGTTCAGTGTGTGTGGTGTGCTCAGTGTGTGAGGTGTGTTCAGTGTGTGAGGTGTCTTCAGTGTGTAATGTGTGTTCAGTGTGTGAGGTGTGTTCAGAGTGTTCAGTGTGTGAGGTGTGTTCAGTGTGTGAGGTGTGTTCAGTGTGTGAGGTGTGTTCAGTGTGTGAGGTGTGTTCATTGTGTGAGGTGTGTTCAGTGTGTAATGTGTGTTCAGTGTTTGAGGTGTGTTCAGAGTGTTCAGTGTGTGAGGTGTGTTCAGTGTGTGAGGAGTGTGAGGTGTGTGCGATGTGAACAGTGTGTGAGGTGTGTTCAGTGTGTGAGGTGTGTTCAGTGTGTGAGGTGTGTTCAGTGTGTGAGGTGTGTGAGGTGTGTGAGGTGTATTCAGTGTGTGAGGTGTGTTCAGTGTGTGAGGTGCGTTCAGTGTGTGAGGTGCGTTCAGTGTGTTCAGTGTGTGAGCTGCGTTCAGTGTGTGAGGTGCGTTCAGTGTGTAAGGTGTGTTCAGTGCGTGAGGTGTGTTCAGTGTGTGAGGTGTGTTCAGTGTGTGAGGTGTGTTCAGTGTGTGAGGTGTGTTCAGTGTGTGAGGTGTGTTCAGTGTGTGAGGTGTGTGCAGTGTGTGAGGTGTGTTCAGTGTGTAATGTGTGTTCAGTGTGTGAGGTGTGTTCAGTGCGTGCGGTGTGAACAGTGTGTGAGGTGTGTTCAGTGTGTGAGGTGTGTTCAGTGTGTACAGTATGTGAGGTGTGTGAGGTGTGTTCAGTGTGTGAGGTGTGTGAGGTGTGAGCAGTGTGTGAGGTGTGTTCAGTGTGTGAGGTGTGAGCAGTGTGTGAGGTGTGTTCAGTGTGTGAGATGTGAGCAGTGTGTGAGGTGTGTGAGGTGTGTTCAGTGTGTGAGGTGTGAGCAGTGTGTGAGGTGTGTTCAGTGTGTGAGGTGTGTTCAGTGTGTGAGGTGTGTTCAGTGTGTGAGGTGTGTTCAGTGTGTGAGGTGTGAGCAGTGTGTGAGGTGTGTTCAGTGTGTGAGGTGTGAGCAGTGTGTGAGGTGTGTTCAGTGTGTGAGGTGTGAGCAGTGTGTGAGGTGTGTTCAGTGTGTGAGGTGTGAGCAGTGTGTGAGGTGTGTTCAGTGTGTGAGGTGTGAGCAGTGTGTGAGGTGTGTTCAGTGTGTGAGGTGTGTTCAGTGTGTGAGGTGTGTGAGGTGTGTTCAGTGTGTGAGGTGTGTTCAGTGTGTGAGGTGTATTCAGTGTGTTCAGTGTGTTCAGTGCGTGAGGTGTATTCCTATGCGTGAGGTGTGTTCATTGTGTTCAGTGCGTGAGGTGTGTTCAGTGTGTGAGGTGTGTTCAGTGTGTGAGGTGTGTTTTGTGCGTGAGGTGTGTTCAGTGCGTGAGGTGTGTTCAGTGTGTGAGGTGTGTTCAGTGTGTTCAGTGTGTTCAGTGTGTGAGGTGTGTTCAGTGCGTGAGGTGTGTTCAGTGCGTGAGGTGTGTTCAGTGTGTGAGGTGTGTTCAGTGTGTGAGGTGTGTTCAGTGTGTGAGGTGTGTTCAGTGCGTGAGGTGTGTTCAGTGTGTGAGTGTGTTCAGTGTGTGAGGTGTGTTCAGTGTGTGAGGTGTGCTCAGTGTGTGAGGTGTGTTCAGTGCGTGAGGTGTGTTCAGTGTGTGAGGTGTGTTCAGTGTGTGAGGTGTGTTCAGTGTGTGAGGTGTGTTCAGTGTGTGAGGTGTGTTCAGTGTGTGAGGTGTGCTCAGTGTGTGAGGTGTGTTCAGTGTGTGAGGTGTCTTCAGTGTGTAATGTGTGTTCAGTGTGTGAGGTGTGTTCAGAGTGTTCAGTGTGTGAGGTGTGTTCAGTGTGTGAGGTGTGTTCAGTGTGTGAGGTGTGTTCAGTGTGTAATGTGTGTTCAGTGTGTGAGGTGTGTTCAGAGTGTTCAGTGTGTGAGGTGTGTTCAGTGTGTGAGGTGTGTGCGATGTGAACAGTGTGTGAGGTGTGTTCAGTGTGTTCAGTGTGTGAGGTGTCTTCACTGTGTGAGGTGCGTTCAGTGTGTGAGGTGTGTTCGGTGCGTGAGGTGTGTTCAGTGTGTGAGGTGCGTTCAGTGTGTGAGGTGTGTTCAGTGCGTGAGGTGTGTTCAGTGTGTGAGGTGTGTTCAGTGTGTGAGGTGTGTGAGGTGTGTTCAGTGTGTGAGGTGTGTTCAGTGTGTGAGGTGCGTTCAGTGTGTGAGGTGCGTTCAGTGTGTGAGGTGTGTTCAGTGTTTGAGGTGCGTTCAGTGTGTGAGGTGCGTTCAGTGTGTGAGGTGTGTTCAGTGCGTGAGGTGTGTTCAGTGTGTGAGGTGTGAACAGTGTTTGAGGTGTGAAGAGTGTGTGAGGTGCGAACATTTTGTGAGGTGTGAGCAGCGTGTGAGGTGTGTGCACTGCATGAGCGGTTATAAGTGTGTGATGTGTGATAAGTGTGTAAGGTGCTTGCAGTGTGTGAGATGTTTTCTGCATATGAGGTATGAACAGTGTGTGAGGTGTGTTCAGTGTGTGAGGTGTGAACAGTGTGTGAGGTGTGAGCAGCATGTGAGGTGTGTGCACTGCATGAGCTGTTATAAGTGTGTAAGGTGCTTGCAGTGTGTGAGATGTTTTCTGCATATGAGGAATGAACAGTGTGTGAGGTGTGAACAGTGTGTGAGGTGTGAACGGTGTGTGAGGTGTGTTCAGTGTGTGAGGTGTGCTCAGTGTGTGAGGTGTGTTCAGTGTGTGAGGTGTCTTCAGTGTGTAATGTGTGTTCAGTGTGTGAGGCGTGTTCAGAGTGTTCAGTGTGTGAGGTGTGTTCAGTGTGTGAGGTGTGTTCAGTGTGTGAGGTGTGTTCAGTGTGTGAGGTGTGTTCATTGTGTGAGGTGTGTTCAGTGTGTAATGTGTGTTCAGTGTTTGAGGTGTGTTCAGAGTGTTCAGTGTGTGAGGTGTGTTCAGTGTGTGAGGAGTGTGAGGTGTGTGCGATGTGAACAGTGTGTGAGGTGTGTTCAGTGTGTGAGGTGTGTTCAGTGTGTGAGGTGCGTTCAGTGTGTGAGGTGCGTTCAGTGTGTTCAGTGTGTGAGCTGCGTTCAGTGTGTGAGGTGCGTTTAGTGTGTAAGGTGTGTTCAGTGCGTGAGGTGTGTTCAGTGTGTGAGGTGCGTTCAGTGTGTGAGGTGTGTTCAGTGTGTGAGGTGTGTTCAGTGTGTGAGGTGTGTTCAGTGTGTGAGGTGTGTGCAGTGTGTGAGGTGTGTTCAGTGTGTAATGTGTGTTCAGTGTGTGAGGTGTGTTCAGTGCGTGCGGTGTGAACAGTGTGTGAGGTGTGTTCAGTGTGTGAGGTGTGTTCAGTGTGTACAGTATGTGAGGTGTGTGAGGTGTGTTCAGTGTGTGAGGTGTGTTCAGTGTGTGAGGTGTGTTCAGTGTGTGAGGTGTGTTCAGTGTGTGAGGTGTGAGCAGTGTGTGAGGTGTGAGCAGTGTGTGAGGTGTGTTCAGTGTGTGAGGTGTGAGCAGTGTGTGAGGTGTGTTCAGTGTGTGAGGTGTGAGCAGTGTGTGAGGTGTGTTCAGTGTGTGAGGTGTGTTCAGTGTGTGAGGTGTGTTCAGTGTGTGAGGTGTGTTCAGTGTGTGAGGTGTGTTCAGTGCGTGAGGTGTGTTCAGTGCGTGAGGTGTGTTCAGTGTGTTCAGTGCGTGAGGTGTGTTCAGTGTGTGAGGTGTGTTCAGTGTGTGAGGTGTGTTCAGTGTGTTCAGTGTGTTCAGTGCGTGAGGTGTGTTCAGTGTGTGAGGTGTGTTCAGTGCGTGAGGTGTGTTCAGTGTGAGAGGTGTGTTCAGTGTGTGAGGTGTGTTCAGTGTGTGAGTGTGTTCAGTGTGTGATTTGTGTTCAGTGTGTGAGGTGTGTTCAGTGTGTGAGGTGTGCTCAGTGTGTGAGATGTGTTCAGTGTGTGAGGTGTCTTCAGTGTGTAATGTGTGTTCAGTGTGTGAGGTGTGTTCAGAGTGTTCAGTGTGTGAGGTGTGTTCAGTGTGTGAGGTGTGTTCAGTGTGTGAGGTGTGTTCAGTGTGTGAGGTGTGTTCAGTGTGTAATGTGTGTTCAGTGTGTGAGGTGTGTTCAGTGTGTGAGGTGTGTGAGCTGTGTGCGATGTGAACAGTGTGTGAGGTGTGTTCAGTGTGTGAGGTGTGTTCAGTGTGTGAGGTGTGTTCAGTGTGTGAGGTGTGTTCAGTGTGTGAGGTGTGTTCAGTGTGTGAGGTGCGTTCAGTGTGTGAGGTGTGTTCAGTGCGTGAGGTGTGTTCAGTGTGTGAGGTGTGTTCAGTGTGTGAGGTGTGTTCAGTGTGTGAGGTGTGTTCAGTGTGTGAGGTGTGTTCAGTGTGTGAGGTGTGTGAGGTGTGTTCAGTGTGTGAGGTGTGTTCAGTGTGTGAGGTGCGTTCAGTGTGTGAGGTGCGTTCAGTGTGTGAGGTGTGTGAGGTGTGTTTAGTGTGTGAGGTGCGTTCAGTGTGTGAGGTGCGTTCAGTGTGTGAGGTGTGTTCAGTGCGTGAGGTGTGTTCAGTGTGTGAGGTGTGAACAGTGTTTGAGGTGTGAAGAGTGTGTGAGGTGCGAACAGTGTGTGAGGTGTGAGCAGCGTGTCAGGTGTGTGCACGGCATGAGCGGTTATAAGTGTGTGATGTGTGATAAGTGTGTAAGGTGCTTGCAGTGTGTGAGATGTTTTCTGCATATGAGGTATGAACAGTGTGTGAGGTGTGAACAGTGTGTGAGGTGTGAACAGTGTGTGAGGTGTGAGCAGCATGTGAGGTGTGTGCACTGCATGAGCTGTTATAAGTGTGTGATGTGTGATAAGTGTGTAAGGTGCTTGCAGTGTGTGAGATGTTTTCTGCATATGAGGAATGAACAGTGTGTGAGGTGTGAACAGTGTGTGAGGTGTGAACGGTGTGTGAGGTGTGTTCAGTGTGTGTGGTGTGCTCAGTGTGTGAGGTGTGTTCAGTGTGTGAGGTGTCTTCAGTGTGTAATGTGTGTTCAGTGTGTGAGGTGTGTTCAGAGTGTTCAGTGTGTGAGGTGTGTTCAGTGTGTGAGGTGTGTTCAGTGTGTGAGGTGTGTTCAGTGTGTGAGGTGTGTTCATTGTGTGAGGTGTGTTCAGTGTGTAATGTGTGTTCAGTGTTTGAGGTGTGTTCAGAGTGTTCAGTGTGTGAGGTGTGTTCAGTGTGTGAGGAGTGTGAGGTGTGTGCGATGTGAACAGTGTGTGAGGTGTGTTCAGTGTGTGAGGTGTGTTCAGTGTGTGAGGTGTGTTCAGTGTGTGAGGTGTGTGAGGTGTGTGAGGTGTATTCAGTGTGTAAGGTGTGTTCAGTGTGTGAGGTGCGTTCAGTGTGTGAGGTGCGTTCAGTGTGTTCAGTGTGTGAGCTGCGTTCAGTGTGTGAGGTGCGTTCAGTGTGTAAGGTGTGTTCAGTGCGTGAGGTGTGTTCAGTGTGTGAGGTGTGTTCAGTGTGTGAGGTGTGTTCAGTGTGTGAGGTGTGTTCAGTGTGTGAGGTGTGTTCAGTGTGTGAGGTGTGTGCAGTGTGTGAGGTGTGTTCAGTGTGTAATGTGTGTTCAGTGTGTGAGGTGTGTTCAGTGCGTGCGGTGTGAACAGTGTGTGAGGTGTGTTCAGTGTGTGAGGTGTGTTCAGTGTGTACAGTATGTGAGGTGTGTGAGGTGTGTTCAGTGTGTGAGGTGTGTGAGGTGTGAGCAGTGTGTGAGGTGTGTTCAGTGTGTGAGGTGTGAGCAGTGTGTGAGGTGTGTTCAGTGTGTGAGATGTGAGCAGTGTGTGAGGTGTGTGAGGTGTGTTCAGTGTGTGAGGTGTGAGCAGTGTGTGAGGTGTGTTCAGTGTGTGAGGTGTGAGCAGTGTGTGAGGTGTGTTCAGTGTGTGAGGTGTGTTCAGTGTGTGAGGTGTGAGCAGTGTGTGAGGTGTGTTCAGTGTGTGAGGTGTGAGCAGTGTGTGAGGTGTGTTCAGTGTGTGAGGTGTGAGCAGTGTGTGAGGTGTGTTCAGTGTGTGAGGTGTGAGCAGTGTGTGAGGTGTGTTCAGTGTGTGAGGTGTGAGCAGTGTGTGAGGTGTGTTCAGTGTGTGAGGTGTGTTCAGTGTGTGAGGTGTGTGAGGTGTGTTCAGTGTGTGAGGTGTGTTCAGTGTGTGAGGTGTATTCAGTGTGTTCAGTGCGTGAGGTGTATTCCTATGCGTGAGGTGTGTTCATTGTGTTCAGTGCGTGAGGTGTGTTCAGTGTGTGAGGTGTGTTCAGTGTGTGAGGTGTGTTTTGTGCGTGAGGTGTGTTCAGTGCGTGAGGTGTGTTCAGTGTGTGAGGTGTGTTCAGTGTGTTCAGTGTGTTCAGTGTGTGAGGTGTGTTCAATGCGTGAGGTGTGTTCAGTGCGTGAGGTGTGTTCAGTGTGTGAGGTGTGTTCAGTGTGTGAGGTGTGTTCAGTGTGTGAGGTGTGTTCAGTGCGTGAGGTGTGTTCAGTGTGTGAGTGTGTTCAGTGTGTGAGGTGTGTTCAGTGTGTGAGGTGTGCTCAGTGTGTGAGGTGTGTTCAGTGCGTGAGGTGTGTTCAGTGTGTGAGGTGTGTTCAGTGTGTGAGGTGTGTTCAGTGTGTGAGGTGTGTTCAGTGTGTGAGGTGTGTTCAGTGTGTGAGGTGTGCTCAGTGTGTGAGGTGTGTTCAGTGTGTGAGGTGTCTTCAGTGTGTAATGTGTGTTCAGTGTGTGAGGTGTGTTCAGAGTGTTCAGTGTGTGAGGTGTGTTCAGTGTGTGAGGTGTGTTCAGTGTGTGAGGTGTGTTCAGTGTGTAATGTGTGTTCAGTGTGTGAGGTGTGTTCAGAGTGTTCAGTGTGTGAGGTGTGTTCAGTGTGTGAGGTGTGTGAGGTGTGTGCGATGTGAACAGTGTGTGAGGTGTGTTCAGTGTGTTCAGTGTGTGAGGTGTCTTCACTGTGTGAGGTGCGTTCAGTGTGTGAGGTGTGTTCGGTGCGTGAGGTGTGTTCAGTGTGTGAGGTGTGTTCAGTGTGTGAAGTGTGTTCAGTGTGTGATGTGTGTTCAGTGTGTGAGGTGTGTTCAGTGTGTGAGGTGTGTTCAGTGTGTGAGGTGCGTTCAGTGTGTGAGGTGCGTTCAGTGTGTGAGGTGCGTTCAGTGTGTGAGGTGTGTTCAGTGCGTGAGGTGTGTTCAGTGTGTGAGGTGTGTTCAGTGCGTGAGGTGTGTTCAGTGTGTAATGTGTGTTCAGTGCGTGCGGTTTGAACAGTGTGTGAGGTGTGTTCAGTGTGTGAGGTGTGTTCAGTGTGTACAGTATGTGAAGTGTGTGAGGTGTGTTCAGTGTGTGAGGTGTGTGAGGTGTGTTCAGTGTGTGAGGTGTGAGCAGTGTGTGAGGTGTGTTCAGTGTGTGAGGTGTGTTCAGTGTGTGAGGTGTGAGCAGTATGTGAGGTGTGTTCATTGTGTGAGGTGTGAGCAGTGTGTCAGGTGTGTTCAGTGTGTGAGGTGTGTTCAGTGTGTGAGGTGTGTTCAGTGTGTGAGGTGTGAGCAGTGTGTGAGGTGTGTTCAGTGTGTGAGGTATGAGCAGTGTGTGAGGTGTGTTCAGTGTGTGAGGTGTGAGCAGTGTGTGAGGTGTGTTCAGTGTGTGAGGTGTGAGCAGTGTGTGAGGTGGGTTCAGTGCGTGAGGTATGTTCAGAGTGTGAGGTGTGTTCAGTGTGAGAGGTGTGTTCAGTGTGTGAGGTGTGTTCAGTGTGTGAGGAGTGTTCAGTGTGTGAGTGTGTTCAGTGTGTGAGGTGTGTTCAGTGTGTGAGGTGTGTTCAGTGTGTGAGGTGTGTTTAGTGCGTGAGGTGTGTTCAGTGCGTGAGGTGTGTTCAGTGTGTGAGGTGTGTTCAGTGTGTGAGGTGTGTGAGGTGTGTGAGGTGTGTTCAGTGCGTGAGGTGTGTTCAGTGTGTGAGGTGTGTTCAGTGCGTGAGGTGTGTTCAGTGTGTGAGGTGTGTTCAGTGCGTAAGGTGTGTTCAGTGTGAGAGGTGAGTTCAGTGTGTGAGGTGTGTTCAGTGTGTGAGTGTGTGAGGTGTGTGAGGTGTGTTCAGTGTGTGAGGTGAGTTCAGTGTG
This sequence comes from Cetorhinus maximus, assembly GCF_964194155.1. NCBI lineage: Eukaryota > Metazoa > Chordata > Chondrichthyes > Lamniformes > Cetorhinidae > Cetorhinus > Cetorhinus maximus. Next base: position 187,775,370 of record NC_135880.1, read on the forward strand.
TGAGGTGTGTTCAGTGTGTGAGTGTGTTCAGTGTGTGAGGTGTGTTCAGTGTGTGAGGTGTGTTCAGTGTGTGAGGAGTGTTCAGTGTGTGAGATGTGTGAGGTGTGTTCAGTGTGTTCAGTGCGTGAGGTGTGTTCAGTGTATGAGGTGTGTTCAGTGTGTGAGGGTGTTCAGTGTGTTCAGTGTGTCCAGTGCATGAGGTGTGTTCAGTGTGTGAGGTGTGTGCAGTGTGTAATGTGTGTTCAGTGTGTGAGGAGTGAACAGTGTGTGAGGTGTGTTCAGTGTGTGAGGAGTGAACAGTGTGTGAGGTGTGTTCAGTGTGTGAGGAGTGAACAGTGTGTGAGGTGTGTTCAGTGCGTGAGATGTGTTCAGTGTGTGAGGTGCGTTCAGTGTGTGAGGTGCGTGAGGTGTGTTCAGTGTGTGAGGTGTGTTCAGTGTGTTCAGTGTGTGAGGTGTGTTCAGTGTGTGAGGTGCGTGAGGTGTGTTCAGTGTGTGAGGTGCGTGAGGTGTGTTCAGTGTGTTCAGTGAGTTCAGTGCGTGAGGTGTGTTCAGTGTGTGAGGTGTTTTCAGTGTGTTCAGTGTGTTCAGTGTGTTCAGTGTGTGAGGTGTGTGAGGTGTGTTCAGTGTGTGAGGTGTGTTCAGTGTGTGAGGTGTGCTCAGTGTGTGAGGTGTGTTCAGTGCGTGAGGTGTGTTCAGTGTGTGAGGTGTGTTCAGTGTGTGAGGTGTGTTCAGTGTGTGAGGTGTGTTCAGTGTGTGAGGTGTGTTCAGTGTGTGAGGTGTGCTCAGTGTGTGAGGTGTGTTCAGTGTGTGAGGTGTTGTCAGTGTGTAATGTGTGTTCAGTGTGTGAGGTGTGTTCAGAGTGTTCAGTGTGTGAGGTGTGTTCAGTTTGTGAGGTGTGTTCAGTGTGTGAGGTGTGTTGAGTGTGTAATGTGTGTTCAGTGTGTAAGGTGTGTTCAGAGTGTTCAGTGTGTGAGGTATGATCAGTGTGTGAGGTGTGTGCGATGTGAAAGTGTGTGAGGTGTGTTCAGTGTGTGAGGTGTGTTCAGTGTGTGACCTGTCTTCACTGTGTGAGGTGCGTTCAGTGTGTGAGGTGTGTTCAGTGCGTGAGGTGTGTGAGGTGTGTGAGGTGTGTTCCGTGTGTGAGGTGTGTTCAGTGTGTGAGGTATGTTCAGTGTGTGAGGTGTGTTCAGTGTGTGAGGTGTATTCAGTGTGTGAGGTGCGTTCAGTGTGTGAGGTGCGTTCAGTGTGTGAGGTGTGTGATGTGTGTTCAGTGTGTGAGGTGCGTTCAGTGTGTGAGGTGCGTTCAGTGTGTGAGGTGTGTTCAGTGCGTGAGGTGTGTTCAGTGTGTGAGGTGTGTTCAGTGTGTGAAGTATGTTCAGTGTGTGAGGTTTGTTCAGTGTGTGAGGTGTGTTCAGTGTGTAATGTGTGTTCAGTGTGTGAGGTGTGTTCAGTGCGTGCGGTGTGAACAGTGTGTGAGGTGTGTTCAGTTTGTGAGGTGTGTTCAGTGTGTACAGTATGTGAGGTGTGTGAGGTGTGTTCAGTGAGTGAGGTGTGTTCAGTGTGTGAGGTGTGAGCAGTGTGTGAGGTGTGTTCAGTGTGTGAGGTGTGTTCAGTGTGTGAGGTGTGAGCAGTTTGTGAGGTGTGTTCAGTGTGTGAGGGGTGAGCAGTGTGTCAGGTGTGTTCAGTGTGTGAGGTGTGTTCAGTGTGTGAGGTGTGTTCAGTGTGTGAGGTGTGAGCAGTGTGTGAGGTGTGTTCAGTGTGTGAGGTATGTGCAGTGTGTGAGGTGTGTTCAGTGGGTGAGGTATGTGCAGTGTGTGAGGTGTGTTCAGTGTGTGAGGTGTGAGCAGTGTGTGAGGTGTGTTCAGTGCGTGAGGTGTGTTCAGAGTGAGAGGTGTGTTCAGTGTGAGAGGTGTGTTCAGTGTGTGAGGAGTGTTCAGTGTGTGAGTGTGTTCAGTGTGTGAGGTGTGTTCAGTGTGTGAGGTGTGTTCAGTGTGTGAGGTGTGTTTAGTGATTTAGGTGTGTTCAGTGCGTGAGGTGTGTTCAGTGTGTTCAGTGTGTGAGGTGTGTTCAGTGCGTGAGGTGTGTTCAGTGTGTGAGGTGTGTTCAGTGCGTGAGGTGTGTTCAGTGTGTGAGGTGTGTTCAGTGCGTAAAGTGTGTTCAGTGTGAGAGGTGAGTTCAGTGTGTGAGGTGTGTTCAGTGTGTGAGGTATGAGCAGTGTGTGAGGTGTGTTCAGTGTGTGAGGTGTGAGCAGTGTGTGAGGTGTGTTCAGTGCGTGAGGTTCGTTCAGAGTGTGAGGTGTGTTCAGTGTGAGAGGTGTGTTCAGTGTGTGAGGAGTGTTCAGTGTGTGAGTGTGTTCAGTGTGTGAGGTGTGTTCAGTGTGTGAGGTGTGGTCAGTGTGTGAGGTGTGTTTAGTGCGTGAGGTGTGTTCAGTGCGTGAGGTGTGTTCAGTGTGTGAGGTGTGTTCAGTGTGTTCAGTGTGTGAGGTGTGTGAGGTGTGTTCAGTGCGTGAGGTGTGTTCAGTGTGTGAGGTGTGTTCAGTGCGTGAGATGTGTTCAGTGTGTGAGGTGTGTTCAGTGCGTAAGGTGTGTTCAGTGTGAGAGGTGAGTCCAGTGTGTGAGGTGTGTTCAGTGTGTGAGTGTGTGAGGTGTGTGAGGTGTGTTCAGTGTGTGAGGTGAGTTCAGTGTGTGAGGTGTGTTCAGTGTGTGAGTGTGTTCAGTGTGTGAGGTGTGTTCAGTGTGTGAGGTGTGTTCAGTGTGTGAGGTGTGTGCAGTGTGTGAGGTGTGTGCAGTGTGTAATGTGTGTTCAGTGTGTGAGGAGTGAACAGTGTGTGAGGTGTGTTCAGTGTGTGAGGAGTGAACAGTGTGTGAGGTGTGTTCAGTGTGTGAGGAGTGAACAGTGTGTGAGGTGTGTTCAGTGTGTGAGATGTGTTCAGTGTGTGAGGTGCGTTCAGTGTGTGAGGTGCGTGAGGTGTGTTCAGTGTGTGAGGTGTGTTCAGTGTGTTCAGTGTGTGAGGTGTGTTCAGTGTGTGAGGTGCGTGAGGTGTGTTCAGTGTGTGAGGTGCGTGAGGTGTGTTCAGTGAGTTCAGTGCGTGAGGTGTGTTCAGTGTGTGAGGTGTTTTCAGTGTGTGAGGTGTGTGAGGTGTGTTCAGTGTGTGAGGTGTGTGAGGTGTGTTCAGTGTGTGAGGTGTGTTCAGTGTGTGAGGTGTGCTCAGTGTGTGAGGTGTGTTCAGTGCGTGAGGTGTGTTCAGTGTGTGAGGTGTGTTCAGTGTGTGAGGTGTGTTCAGTGTGTGAGGTGTGTTCAGTGTGTGAGGTGTGTTCAGTGTGTGAGGTGTGCTCAATGTGTGAGGTGTGTTCAGTGTGTGAGGTGTCTTCAGTGTGTAATGTGTGTTCAGTGTGTGAGGTGTGTTCAGAGTGTTCAGTGTGTGAGGTGTGTTCAGTTTGTGAGGTGTGTTCAGTGTGTGAGGTGTGTTGAGTGTGTAATGTGTGTTGAGTGTGTAAGGTGTGTTCAGAGTGTTCAGTGTGTGAGGTGTGTTCAGTGTGTGAGGTGTGTGCGATGTGAAAGTGTGTGAGGTGAGTTCAGTGTGTGAGGTGTGTTCAGTGTGTGAGGTGTCTTCACTGTGTGAGGTGCGTTCAGTGTGTGAGGTGTGTTCAGTGCGTGAGGTGTGTGAGGTGTGTTCCGTGTGTGAGGTGTGTTCAGTGTGTGAGGTATGTTCAGTGTGTGAGGTGTGTTCAGTGTGTGAGGTGTGTTCAGTGTGTGAGGTGCGTTCAGTGTGTGAGGTGCGTTCAGTGTGTGAGGTGTGTGATGTGTGTTCAGTGTGTGAGGTGCGTTCAGTGTGTGAGGTGCGTTCAGTGTGTGAGGTGTGTTCAGTGCGTGAGGTGTGTTCAGTGTGTGAGGTGTGTTCAGTGTGTGAAGTGTGTTCAGTGTGTGAGGTTTGTTCAGTGTGTAATGTGTGTTCAGTGTGTGAGGTTTGTTCAGTGTGTGAGGTGTGTTCAGTGTGTAATGTGTGTTCAGTGTGTGAGGTGTGTTCAGTGCGTGCGGTGTGAACAGTGTGTGAGGTGTGTTCAGTTTGTGAGGTGTGTTCAGTGTGTACAGTATGTGAGGTGTGTGAGGTGTGTTCAGTGAGTGAGGTGTGTTCAGTGTGTGAGGTGTGGGCAGTGTGTGAGGTGTGTTCAGTGTGTGAGGTGTGTTCAGTGTGTGAGGTGTGAGCAGTTTGTGAGGTGTGTTCAGTGTGTGAGGGGTGAGCAGTGTGTCAGGTGTGTTCAGTGTGTGAGGTGTGTTCAGTGTGTGAGGTGTGTTCAGTGTGTGAGGTGTGTTCAGTGCGTGAGGTGTGTTCAGTGTGTGAGGTGTGTTCAGTGTGTAATGTGTGTTCAGTGTGTGAGGTGTGTTCAGTGCGTGCGGTGTGAATAGTGTGTGAGGTGTGTTCAGTGTGTGAGGTGTGTTCAGTGTGTACAGTATGTGAGGTGTGTGAGGTGTGTTCAGTGAGTGAGGTGTTTTCAGTGTGTGAGGTGTGAGCAGTGTGTGAGGTGTCTTCAGTGTGTGAGGTGTGTTCAGTGTGTGAGATGTGAGCAGTTTGTGAGGTGTGTTCAGTGTGTGAGGGGTGAGCAGTGTGTCAGGTGTGTTCAGTGTGTGAGGTGTGTTCAGTGTGTGAGGTGTGTTCAGTGTGTGAGGTGTGAGCAGTGTGTGAGGTGTGTTCAGTGTGTGAGGTATGTGCAGTGTGTGAGGTGTGTTCAGTGTGTGAGGTGTGAGCAGTGTGTGAGGTGTGTTCAGTGCGTGAGGTGTGTTCAGAGTGAGAGGTGTGTTCAGTGTGTGAGGTGTGTTCAGTGTGTGAGGAGTGTTCAGTGTGTGAGTGTGTTCAGTGTGTGAGGTGTGTTCAGTGTGTGAGGTGTGTTCAGTGTGTGAGGTGTGTTTAGTGCGTTAGGTGTGTTCAGTGCGTGAGGTGTGTTCAGTGTGTTCAGTGTGTGAGGTGTGTGAGGTGTGTTCAGTGCGTGAGGTGTGTTCAGTGTGTGAGGTGTGTTCAGTGCGTGAGGTGTGTTCAGTGTGTGAGGTGTGTTCAGTGCGTAAAGTGTGTTCAGTGTGAGAGGTGAGTTCAGTGTGTGAGGTGTATTCAGTGTGTGAGTGTGTGAGGTGTGTGAGGTGTGTTCAGTGTGTGAGGTGAGTTCAGTGTGTGAGGTGTGTTCAGTGTGTGAGTGTGTTCAGTGTGTGAGGTGTGTTCAGTGTGTGAGGTGTGTTCAGTGTGTGAGGTGTCTTCAGTGTGTGAGATGTGTGAGGTGTGTTCAGTGTGTGAGGTGTGTTCAGTGTGTTCAGTGCGTGAGGTGTGTTCAGTGTATGAGGTGTGTTCAGTGTGTGAGGGTGTTCAGTGTGTTCAGTGCATGAGGTGTGTTCAGTGTGTGAGCTGTGTGCAGTGTGTAATGTGTGTTCAGTGTGTGAGGAGTGAACAGTGTGTGAGGTGTGTTCAGTGTGTGAGGAGTGAACAGTGTGTGAGGTGTGTTCAGTGTGTGAGGAGTGAACAGTGTGTGAGGTGTGTTCAGTGTGTGAGGTGTGTTCAGTGTGTGAGGTGCGTTCAGTGTGTGAGGTGCGTGAGGTGTGTTCAGTGTGTGAGGTGTGTTTAGTGTGTTCAGTTTGTGAGGTGTGTTCAGTGTGTGAGGTGCGTGAGGTGTGTTCAGTGTGTGAGGTGTGTTCAGTGTGCGAGGTGCGTGAGGTGTGTTCAGTGTGTTCAGTGACTTCAGTGCGTGAGGTGTTTTCAGTGTGTTCAGTGTGTGAGGTGTGTTCAGTGTGTGAAGTGTGTTCAGTGTGTGAGGTGTGTTCAGTGTGTGAGGTGTGTTCAGCGTGTGAGGTGTGTTCATTGTGTAATGTGTGTTCAGTGTGTGAGATGTGTGAGGTGTGTTCAGTGTGTGAGGTGTGTTCAGTGTGTGAGGTGTGTTCAGTATGTGAGGTGTGTTCAGTGTGTTCAGTGTGTGAGGTGTTCTCAGTGTGTTCAGTGTGTGAGGTGTTTTCGGTGTGTGAGGAGTGAACAGTGTGTGAGGTGTGATCAGTGTGTGAGGAGTGAACAGTGTGTGAGGTGTGTTCAGTGTGTGAGGAGTGAACAGTGTGTGAGGTGTGTTCACTGTGTGAGGTGTGTTCAGTGTGTGAGGAGTGAACAGTGTGTGAGGTGTGTTCAGTGTGTGAGGTGTGTTCAGTGTGTGAGGTGCGTTCAGTGTGTGACATGCGTGAGGTGTGTTCAGTGTGTGAGGTGTGTGAGGTGTGTTCAGTGTGTGAGGTGTGTTCAGTGTGTGAGGTGTGTTTAGTGTGTCAGGTGCGTGAGGTTTGTTCAGTGTGTGAGGTGTGTTCAGTGTGTGAGGTGCGTTCAGTGTGTGAGGTGCGTGAGGTGTGTTCAGTGTGTGAGGTGTGTGCGGTGAGTTCAGTGTGTGAGGTGTGTTCAGTGTGTGAGGTGCGTGAGGTGTGTTCAGTGTGTTCAGTGTGTTCAGTGAGTTCAGTGCGTGAGGTGTGTTCAGTGTGTTCAGTGTGTGAGGGGTGTTCAGTGTGTGAGGTGTGTGAGGTGTGTTCAGTGTGTGAGGTGTGTTCAGTGTGTGAGGTGTGTTCAGTGTGTGAGGTGTGTTCATTGTGTAATGTGTGTTCCGTGTGTTCAGTGTGTGAGGTGAGTGAGGTGTGTTCAGTGTGTGAGGTGTGTTCAGTGTGTGAGGTGTGTTCAGTATGTGAGGTGTGTTCAGTGTGTGAGGTGTGTTCAGTGTGTGCGGTGTGAACAGTGTGTGAGGTGTGTTCAGTGTGTGAGGTGTGCTCAGTGTGTGAGGTGTGTTCAGTGCGTGAGGTGTGTTCAGTGTGTGAGGTGTGTTCAGTGTGTGAGGTGTGTTCAGTGTGTGAGGTGTGTTCAGTGTGTGAGGTGTGTTCAGTGCGTGAGGTGTGCTCAGTGTGTGAGGTGTGTTCAGTGTGTGAGGTGTCTTCAGTGTGTAATGTGTGTTCAGTGTGTGAGGTGTGTTCAGAGTGTTCAGTGTGTGAGGTGTGTTCAGTGTGTTCAGTGTGTTCAGTGCGTGAGGTGTGTTCAGTGTGTGAGGTGTGTTCAGTGCGTGAGGTGTGTTCAGTGTGTGATGTGTGTTCAGTGCGTAAAGTGTGTTCAGTGTGAGAGGTGAGTTCAGTGTGTGAGGTGTGTTCAGTGTGTGAGTGTGTGAGGTGTGTGAGGTGTGTTCAGTGTGTGAGGTGAGTTCAGTGTGTGAGGTGTGTTCAGTGTGTGAGTGTGTTCAGTGTGTGAGGTGTGTTCAGTGTGTGAGGTGTGTTCAGTGTGTGAGGTGTCTTCAGTCTGTGAGATGTGTGAGGTGTGTTCAGTGTGTGAGGTGTGTTCAGTGTGTTCAGTGCGTGAGGTGTGTTCAGTGTATGAGGTGTGATCAGTGTGTGAGGGTGTTCAGTGTGTTCAGTGCATGAGGTGTGTTCAGTGTGTGAGCTGTGTGCAGTGTGTAATGTGTGTTCAGTGTGTGAGGAGTGAACAGTGTGTGAGGTGTGTTCAGTGTGTGAGGAGTGAACAGTGTGTGAGGTGTGTTCAGTGTGTGAGGTGTGTTCAGTGTGTTCAGTGTGTGAGGTGTGTTCAGTGTGTGAGGTGCGTGAGGTGTGTTGAGTGTGTGAGGTGTGTTCAGTGTGCGAGGTGCGTGAGGTGTGTTCAGTGTGTTCAGTGAGTTCAGTGCGTGAGGTGTTTTCAGTGTGTTCAGTGTGTGAGGTGTGTTCAGTGTGTGAGGTGTGTTCAGTGTGTGAGGTGTGTTCAGTGTGTGAGGTGTGTTCAGCGTGTGAGGTGTGTTCATTGTGTAATGTGTGTTCAGTGTGTGAGATGTGTGAGGTGTGTTCAGTGTGTGAGGTGTGTTCAGTGTGTGAGGTGTGTTCAGTATGTGAGGTGTGTTCAGTGTGTTCAGTGTGTGAGGTGTTCTCAGTGTGTTCAGTGTGTGAGGTGTTTTCAGTGTGTGAGGAGTGAACAGTGTGTGAGGTGTGTTCAGTGTGTGAGGAGTGAACAGTGTGTGAGGTGTGTTCATTGTGTGAGGAGTGAACAGTGTGTGAGGTGTGTTCACTGTGTGAGGTGTGTTCAGTGTGTGAGGAGTCAACAGTTTGTGAGGTGTGTTCAGTGTGTGATGTGTGTTCAATGTGTGAGGTGCGTTCAGTGTGTGACATGCGTGAGGTGTGTTCAGTGTGTGAGGTGTGTGAGGTGTGTTCAGTGTGTGAGGTGTGTTCAGTGTGTGAGGTGTGTTTAGTGTGTGAGGTGCGTGAGGTTTGTTCAGTGTGTGAGGTGTGTTCAGTGTGTGAGGTGCGTTCAGTGTGTGAGGTGCGTGAGGTGTGTTCAGTGTGTGAGGTGTGTGCGGTGAGTTCAGTGTGTGAGGTGTGTTCAGTGTGTGAGGTGCGTGAGGTGTGTTCAGTGTGTTCAGTGAGTTCAGTGCGTGAGGTGTGTTCAGTGTGTTCAGTGTGTGAGGGGTGTTCAGTGTGTGAGGTGTGTGAGGTGTGTTCAGTGTGTGAGGTGTGTTCAGTGTGTGAGGTGTGTTCAGTTTGTGAGGTGTGTTCATTGTGTAATGTGTGTTCCGTGTGTTCAGTGTGTGAGGTGAGTGAGGTGTGTTCAGTGTGTGAGGTGTGTTCAGTGTGTGAGGTGTGTTCAGTGTGTGAGGTGTGTTCAGTGTGTGAGGTGTGTTCAGTGTGTGCGGTGTGAAAAGTGTGTGAGGTGTGTTCAGTGTGTGCGGTGTGAACAGTGTGTGAGGTGTGTTCAGTGTGTGCGGTGTGAACAGTGTGTGAGGTGTGTTCAGTGTGTGCGGTGTGAACAGTGTGTGAGGTGTGTTCAGTGTGTGCGGTGTGAACAGTGTGTGAGGTGTGAACACCGTGTGAGGTTTGAACAGCGTGTGAGGTCTGAACAGTGTGTGAGGTGTGTTCAGTGTGTGAGGAGTGAACAGTGTGTGAGGTGTGAACAGCGTGTGAGGTGTGAACAGCGTGTGAGGTCTGAACAGTGTGTGAGGAGTGTTCAGTGTGTGAGGTGTGAACAGCGTGTGAGGTCTGAACAGTGTGTGAGGTGTGTTCAGTGTGTGAGGTGTGAACAGTGTGTGAGGTGTGTTCAGTGTGTGAGGAGTGAACAGTGTGTGAGGTGTGAACAGCCTGTGAGGTGTGAACAGCGTGTGAGGTCTGAACAGTGTGTGAGGTGTGTTCAGTGTGTTCAGTGTGATCAGTGTGTGAGGTGTGTTCAGTGTGTGAGGTGTGAACAGCGTGTGAGGTGTGTGCACTGCATGAGCTGTTATAAGTGTGTGATGTGTGATAAGTGTGTGAGGTGCTTGCAGTGTGTGAGATGTTTTCTGCATATGAGGTATGAACAGTGTGTGAGGTGTGAACAGTGTGTGAGGTGTGAACAGTGTGTGAGGTGTGTTCAGTGTGTGAGGTGTGCTCAGTGTGTGAGGTGAGTTCAGGGTGTTCAGTGTGTTCAGAGTGTTCAGTGTGTGAGGTGTGTTCAGTGTGTGAGGTGTGTTCAGTGTGTGAAGTGCGTTCAGTGTGTGAGGTGTGTTCAGAGTGTTCAGTGTGTGAGGTGTGTTCAGTGTGTGAGGTGTGTTCAGAGTGTTCAGTGTGTGAGGTGTGTTCAGTGTGTGAGGTGTGTTCAGAGTGTTCAGTGTGTGAGGTGTGTTCAGTGTGTGAGGTGTGTTCAGTGTGTGAGGTGCGTGAGGTGTGTTCAGTGTGTGAGGTGTGTGAGGTGTGTTCAGTGTGTGAGGTGTGTTCAGTGTGTGAGGTGTGTTCAGTGTGTGAGGTGCGTGAGGTTTGTTCAGTGTGTGAGGTGTGTTCAGTGTGTGAGGTGCGTGAGGTGTGTTCAGTGTGTGAGGTGTGTGCGGTGTGTTCAGTGTGTGGGTTGTTTAGTGTGTGAGGTGCGTGAGGTGTGTTCAGTGTGTGAGGTGTGTGCGGTGTGTTCAGTGTGTGAGGTGTGTTCAGTGTGTGAGGTGCGTGAGGCGTGTTCAGTGTGTGAGGTGTGTGCGGTGTGTTCAGTGTGTGAGGTGTGTTCAGTGTGTGAGGTGTGTTCAGTGTGTGAGGTGCGTGAGGTGTGTTCAGTGTGTGAGGTGTGTTCAGAGTGTTCAGTGTGTGAGGTGTGTTCAGTGTGTGAGGTGTGTTCAGTGTGCGAGGTGCGTGAGGTGTGTTCAGTGTGTGAGGTGTGTGAGGTGTGTTCAGTGTGTGAGGTGTGTTCAGTGTGTGAGGTGTGTTCAGTGTGTGAGGTGCGTGAGGTTTGTTCAGTGTGTGAGGTGTGTTCAGTGTGTGAGGTGCGTGAGGTGTGTTCAGTGTGTGAGGTGTGTGCGGTGTGTTCAGTGTGTGAGGTGCGTGAGGTGTGTTCAGTGTGTTCAGTGTGTTCAGTGAGTTCAGTGCGTGAGGTGTGTTCAGTGTGTTCAGTGTGTGAGGGGTGTTCAGTGTGTGAGGTGTGTGAGGTGTGTTCAGTGTGTGAGGTGTGTTCAGTGTGTGAGGTGCGTGAGGTTTGTTCAGTGTGTGAGGTGTGTTCAGTGTGTGAGGTGCGTGAGGTGTGTTCAGTGTGTGAGGTGTGTGCGGTGTGTTCAGTGTGTGAGTTGTTTAGTGTGTGAGGTGCGTGAGGTGTGTTCAGTGTGTGAGGTGTGTGCGGTGTGTTCAGTGTGTGAGGTGTGTTCAGTGTGTGAGGTGCGTGAGGCGTGTTCAGTGTGTGAGGTGTGTGCGGTGTGTTCAGTGTGTGAGGTGTGTTCAGTGTGTGAGGTGTGTTCAGTGTGTGAGGTGCGTGAGGTGTGTTCAGTGTGTGAGGTGTGTTCAGAGTGTTCAGTGTGTGAGGTGTGTTCAGTGTGTGAGGTGTGTTCAGTGTGCGAGGTGCGTGAGGTGTGTTCAGTGTGTGAGGTGTGTGAGGTGTGTTCAGTGTGTGAGGTGTGTTCAGTGTGTGAGGTGTGTTCAGTGTGTGAGGTGCGTGAGGTTTGTTCAGTGTGTGAGGTGTGTTCAGTGTGTGAGGTGCGTGAGGTGTGTTCAGTGTGTGAGGTGTGTGCGGTGTGTTCAGTGTGTGAGGTGCGTGAGGTGTGTTCAGTGTGTTCAGTGTGTTCAGTGAGTTCAGTGCGTGAGGTGTGTTCAGTGTGTTCAGTGTGTGAGGGGTGTTCAGTGTGTGAGGTGTGTGAGGTGTGTTCAGTGTGTGAGGTGTGTTCAGTGTGTGAGGTGTGTTCAGTTTGTGAGGTGTGTTCATTGTGTAATGTGTGTTCCGTGTGTTCAGTGTGTGAGGTGAGTGAGGTGTGTTCAGTGTGTGAGGTGTGTTCTGTGTGTGAGGTGTGTTCAGTGTGTGAGGTGTGTTCAGTGTGTGAGGTGTGTTCAGTGTGTGAGGTGTGTTCAGTGTGTGAGGTGTGTTCAGTATGTGAGGTGTGTTCAGTGTGTTCAGTGTGTGAGGTGTTCTCAGTGTGTTCAGTGTGTGAGGTGTTTTCAGTGTGTGAGGAGTGAACAGTGTGTGAGGTGTGATCAGTGTGTGAGGAGTGAACAGTGTGTGAGGTGTGTTCAGTGTGTGAGGAGTGAACAGTGTGTGAGGTGTGTTCACTGTGTGAGGTGTGTTCAGTGTGTGAGGAGTGAACAGTGTATGAGGTGTGTTCAGTGTGTGAGGTGTGTTCAGTGTGTGAGGTGCGTTCAGTGTGTGACATGCGTGAGGTGTGTTCAGTGTGTGAGGTGTGTGAGGTGTGTTCAGTGTGTGAGGTGTGTTCAGTGTGTGAGGTGTGTTTAGTGTGTGAGGTGCGTGAGGTTTGTTCAGTGTGTGAGGTGTGTTCAGTGTGTGAGGTGCGTTCAGTGTGTGAGGTGCGTGAGGTGTGTTCAGTGTGTGAGGTGTGTGCGGTGAGTTCAGTGTGTGAGGTGTGTTCAGTGTGTGAGGTGCGTGAGGTGTGTTCAGTGTGTGAGGTGTGTTCAGTGAGTTCAGTGCGTGAGGTGTGTTCAGTGTGTTCAGTGTGTTCAGTGTGTGAGGGGTGTTCAGTGTGTGAGGTGTGTGAGGTGTGTTCAGTGTGTGAGGTGTGTTCAGTGTGTGAGGTGTGTTCAGTGTGTGAGGTGTGTTCATTGTGTAATGTGTGTTCCGTGTGTTCAGTGTGTGAGGTGAGTGAGGTGTGTTCAGTGTGTGAGGTGTGTTCAGTGTGTGAGGTGTGTTCAGTATGTGAGGTGTGTTCAGTGTGTGAGGTGTGTTCAGTGTGTGCGGTGTGAACAGTGTCTGAGGTGTGTTCAGTGTGTGCGGTGTGAACAGTGTGTGAGGTGTGTTCAGTGTGTGCGTAGTGAACAGTGTGTGAGGTGTGTTCAGTGTGTGCGGTGTGAACAGTGTGTGAGGTGTGAACAGCGTGTGAGGTGTGAACAGCGTGTGAGGTCTGAACAGTGTGTGAGGTGTGTTCAGTGTGTGAGGAGTGAACAGTGTGTGAGGTGTGAACAGCGTGTGAGGTGTGAACAGCGTGTGAGGTCTGAACAGTGTGTGAGGTGTGTTCAGTGTGTGAGGTGTGAACAGCGTGTGAGGTCTGAACAGTGTGTGAGGTGTGTTCAGTGTGTGAGGTGTGAACAGTGTGTGAGGTGTGTTCAGTGCGTGCGGTGTGAACAGTGTGTGAGGTGTGTTCAGTGTGTGAGGTGTGTTCAGTGTGTACAGTATGTGAGGTGTGTGAGGTGTGTTCAGTGAGTGAGGTGTGTTCAATGTGTGAGGTGTGAGCAGTGTGTGAGGTGTGTTCAGTGTGTGAGGTGTGTTCAGTGTGTGAGGTGTGAGCAGTTTGTGAGGTGTGTTCAGTGTGTGAGGGGTATGCAGTGTGTCAGGTGTGTTCAGTGTGTGAGGTGTGTTCAGTGTGTGAGGTGTGTTCAGTGTGTGAGGTGTTAGCAGTGTGTGAGGTGTGTTCAGTGTGTGAGGTATGTGCAGTGTGTGAGGTGTGTTCAGTGTGTGAGGTGTGAGCAGTGTGTGAGGTGTGTTCAGTGCGTGAGGTGTGTTCAGAGTGTGAGGTGTGTTCAGTGTGAGAGGTGTGTTCAGTGTGTGAGGAGTGTTCAGTGTGTGAGTGTGTTCAGTGTGTGAGGTGTGTTCAGTGTGTGAGGTGTGTTCAGTGTGTGAGGTGTGTTTAGTGCGTTAGGTGTGTTCAGTGCGTGAGGTGTGTTCAGTGTGTTCAGTGTGTTCAGTGTGTTCAGTGCGTGAGGTGTGTTCAGTGTGTGAGGTGTGTTCAGTGCGTGAGGTGTGTTCAGTGTGTGATGTGTGTTCAGTGCGTAAAGTGTGTTCAGTGTGAGAGGTGAGTTCAGTGTGTGAGGTGTGTTCAGTGTGTGAGTGTGTGAGGTGTGTGAGGTGTGTTCAGTGTGTGAGGTGAGTTCAGTGTGTGAGGTGTGTTCAGTGTGTGAGTGTGTTCAGTGTGTGAGGTGTGTTCAGTGTGTGAGGTGTGTTCAGTGTGTGAGGTGTCTTCAGTCTGTGAGATGTGTGAGGTGTGTTCAGTGTGTGAGGTGTGTTCAGTGTGTTCAGTGCGTGAGGTGTGTTCAGTGTATGAGGTGTGATCAGTGTGTGAGGGTGTTCAGTGTGTTCAGTGCATGAGGTGTGTTCAGTGTGTGAGCTGTGTGCAGTGTGTAATGTGTGTTCAGTGTGTGAGGAGTGAACAGTGTGTGAGGTGTGTTCAGTGTGTGAGGAGTGAACAGTGTGTGAGGTGTGTTCAGTGTGTGAGGTGTGTTCAGTGTGTTCAGTGTGTGAGGTGTGTTCAGTGTGTGAGGTGCGTGAGGTGTGTTGAGTGTGTGAGGTGTGTTCAGTGTGCGAGGTGCGTGAGGTGTGTTCAGTGTGTTCAGTGAGTTCAGTGCGTGAGGTGTTTTCAGTGTGTTCAGTGTGTGAGGTGTGTTCAGTGTGTGAGGTGTGTTCAGTGTGTGAGGTGTGTTCAGTGTGTGAGGTGTGTTCAGCGTGTGAGGTGTGTTCATTGTGTAATGTGTGTTCAGTGTGTGAGATGTGTGAGGTGTGTTCAGTGTGTGAGGTGTGTTCAGTGTGTGAGGTGTGTTCAGTATGTGAGGTGTGTTCAGTGTGTTCAGTGTGTGAGGTGTTCTCAGTGTGTTCAGTGTGTGAGGTGTTTTCAGTGTGTGAGGAGTGAACAGTGTGTGAGGTGTGTTCAGTGTGTGAGGAGTGAACAGTGTGTGAGGTGTGTTCATTGTGTGAGGAGTGAACAGTGTGTGAGGTGTGTTCACTGTGTGAGGTGTGTTCAGTGTGTGAGGAGTCAACAGTTTGTGAGGTGTGTTCAGTGTGTGATGTGTGTTCAATGTGTGAGGTGCGTTCAGTGTGTGACATGCGTGAGGTGTGTTCAGTGTGTGAGGTGTGTGAGGTGTGTTCAGTGTGTGAGGTGTGTTCAGTGTGTGAGGGGTGTTCAGTGTGTGAGGTGTGTGAGGTGTGTTCAGTGTGTGAGGTGTGTTCAGTGTGTGAGGTGTGTTCAGTGTGTGAGGTGTGTTCATTGTGTAATGTGTGTTCCGTGTGTTCAGTGTGTGAGGTGAGTGAGGTGTGTTCAGTGTGTGAGGTGTGTTCAGTGTGTGAGGTGTGTTCAGTATGTGAGGTGTGTTCAGTGTGTGAGGTGTGTTCAGTGTGTGCGGTGTGAACAGTGTCTGAGGTGTGTTCAGTGTGTGCGGTGTGAACAGTGTGTGAGGTGTGTTCAGTGTGTGCGTAGTGAACAGTGTGTGAGGTGTGTTCAGTGTGTGCGGTGTGAACAGTGTGTGAGGTGTGAACAGCGTGTGAGGTGTGAACAGCGTGTGAGGTCTGAACAGTGTGTGAGGTGTGTTCAGTGTGTGAGGAGTGAACAGTGTGTGAGGTGTGAACAGCGTGTGAGGTGTGAACAGCGTGTGAGGTCTGAACAGTGTGTGAGGTGTGTTCAGTGTGTGAGGTGTGAACAGCGTGTGAGGTCTGAACAGTGTGTGAGGTGTGTTCAGTGTGTGAGGTGTGAACAGTGTGTGAGGTGTGTTCAGTGCGTGCGGTGTGAACAGTGTGTGAGGTGTGTTCAGTGTGTGAGGTGTGTTCAGTGTGTACAGTATGTGAGGTGTGTGAGGTGTGTTCAGTGAGTGAGGTGTGTTCAATGTGTGAGGTGTGAGCAGTGTGTGAGGTGTGTTCAGTGTGTGAGGTGTGTTCAGTGTGTGAGGTGTGAGCAGTTTGTGAGGTGTGTTCAGTGTGTGAGGGGTATGCAGTGTGTCAGGTGTGTTCAGTGTGTGAGGTGTGTTCAGTGTGTGAGGTGTGTTCAGTGTGTGAGGTGTTAGCAGTGTGTGAGGTGTGTTCAGTGTGTGAGGTATGTGCAGTGTGTGAGGTGTGTTCAGTGTGTGAGGTGTGAGCAGTGTGTGAGGTGTGTTCAGTGCGTGAGGTGTGTTCAGAGTGTGAGGTGTGTTCAGTGTGAGAGGTGTGTTCAGTGTGTGAGGAGTGTTCAGTGTGTGAGTGTGTTCAGTGTGTGAGGTGTGTTCAGTGTGTGAGGTGTGTTCAGTGTGTGAGGTGTGTTTAGTGCGTTAGGTGTGTTCAGTGCGTGAGGTGTGTTCAGTGTGTTCAGTGTGTTCAGTGTGTTCAGTGCGTGAGGTGTGTTCAGTGTGTGAGGTGTGTTCAGTGCGTGAGGTGTGTTCAGTGTGTGATGTGTGTTCAGTGCGTAAAGTGTGTTCAGTGTGAGAGGTGAGTTCAGTGTGTGAGGTGTGTTCAGTGTGTGAGTGTGTGAGGTGTGTGAGGTGTGTTCAGTGTGTGAGGTGAGTTCAGTGTGTGAGGTGTGTTCAGTGTGTGAGTGTGTTCAGTGTGTGAGGTGTGTTCAGTGTGTGAGGTGTGTTCAGTGTGTGAGGTGTCTTCAGTCTGTGAGATGTGTGAGGTGTGTTCAGTGTGTGAGGTGTGTTCAGTGTGTTCAGTGCGTGAGGTGTGTTCAGTGTATGAGGTGTGATCAGTGTGTGAGGGTGTTCAGTGTGTTCAGTGCATGAGGTGTGTTCAGTGTGTGAGCTGTGTGCAGTGTGTAATGTGTGTTCAGTGTGTGAGGAGTGAACAGTGTGTGAGGTGTGTTCAGTGTGTGAGGAGTGAACAGTGTGTGAGGTGTGTTCAGTGTGTGAGGTGTGTTCAGTGTGTTCAGTGTGTGAGGTGTGTTCAGTGTGTGAGGTGCGTGAGGTGTGTTGAGTGTGTGAGGTGTGTTCAGTGTGCGAGGTGCGTGAGGTGTGTTCAGTGTGTTCAGTGAGTTCAGTGCGTGAGGTGTTTTCAGTGTGTTCAGTGTGTGAGGTGTGTTCAGTGTGTGAGGTGTGTTCAGTGTGTGAGGTGTGTTCAGTGTGTGAGGTGTGTTCAGCGTGTGAGGTGTGTTCATTGTGTAATGTGTGTTCAGTGTGTGAGATGTGTGAGGTGTGTTCAGTGTGTGAGGTGTGTTCAGTGTGTGAGGTGTGTTCAGTATGTGAGGTGTGTTCAGTGTGTTCAGTGTGTGAGGTGTTCTCAGTGTGTTCAGTGTGTGAGGTGTTTTCAGTGTGTGAGGAGTGAACAGTGTGTGAGGTGTGTTCAGTGTGTGAGGAGTGAACAGTGTGTGAGGTGTGTTCATTGTGTGAGGAGTGAACAGTGTGTGAGGTGTGTTCACTGTGTGAGGTGTGTTCAGTGTGTGAGGAGTCAACAGTTTGTGAGGTGTGTTCAGTGTGTGATGTGTGTTCAATGTGTGAGGTGCGTTCAGTGTGTGACATGCGTGAGGTGTGTTCAGTGTGTGAGGTGTGTGAGGTGTGTTCAGTGTGTGAGGTGTGTTCAGTGTGTGAGGTGTGTTTAGTGTGTGAGGTGCGTGAGGTTTGTTCAGTGTGTGAGGTGTGTTCAGTGTGTGAGGTGCGTTCAGTGTGTGAGGTGCGTGAGGTGTGTTCAGTGTGTGAGGTGTGTGCGGTGAGTTCAGTGTGTGAGGTGTGTTCAGTGTGTGAGGTGCGTGAGGTGTGTTCAGTGTGTTCAGTGAGTTCAGTGCGTGAGGTGTGTTCAGTGTGTTCAGTGTGTGAGGGGTGTTCAGTGTGTGAGGTGTGTGAGGTGTGTTCAGTGTGTGAGGTGTGTTCAGTGTGTGAGGTGTGTTCAGTTTGTGAGGTGTGTTCATTGTGTAATGTGTGTTCCGTGTGTTCAGTGTGTGAGGTGAGTGAGGTGTGTTCAGTGTGTGAGGTGTGTTCAGTGTGTGAGGTGTGTTCAGTGTGTGAGGTGTGTTCAGTGTGTGAGGTGTGTTCAGTGTGTGCGGTGTGAAAAGTGTGTGAGGTGTGTTCAGTGTGTGCGGTGTGAACAGTGTGTGAGGTGTGTTCAGTGTGTGCGGTGTGAACAGTGTGTGAGGTGTGTTCAGTGTGTGCGGTGTGAACAGTGTGTGAGGTGTGTTCAGTGTGTGCGGTGTGAACAGTGTGTGAGGTGTGAACACCGTGTGAGGTTTGAACAGCGTGTGAGGTCTGAACAGTGTGTGAGGTGTGTTCAGTGTGTGAGGAGTGAACAGTGTGTGAGGTGTGAACAGCGTGTGAGGTGTGAACAGCGTGTGAGGTCTGAACAGTGTGTGAGGAGTGTTCAGTGTGTGAGGTGTGAACAGCGTGTGAGGTCTGAACAGTGTGTGAGGTGTGTTCAGTGTGTGAGGTGTGAACAGTGTGTGAGGTGTGTTCAGTGTGTGAGGAGTGAACAGTGTGTGAGGTGTGAACAGCCTGTGAGGTGTGAACAGCGTGTGAGGTCTGAACAGTGTGTGAGGTGTGTTCAGTGTGTTCAGTGTGATCAGTGTGTGAGGTGTGTTCAGTGTGTGAGGTGTGAACAGCGTGTGAGGTGTGTGCACTGCATGAGCTGTTATAAGTGTGTGATGTGTGATAAGTGTGTGAGGTGCTTGCAGTGTGTGAGATGTTTTCTGCATATGAGGTATGAACAGTGTGTGAGGTGTGAACAGTGTGTGAGGTGTGAACAGTGTGTGAGGTGTGTTCAGTGTGTGAGGTGTGCTCAGTGTGTGAGGTGAGTTCAGGGTGTTCAGTGTGTTCAGAGTGTTCAGTGTGTGAGGTGTGTGAGGTGTGTTCAGTGTGTGAAGTGCGTTCAGTGTGTGAGGTGTGTTCAGAGTGTTCAGTGTGTGAGGTGTGTTCAGTGTGTGAGGTGTGTTCAGAGTGTTCAGTGTGTGAGGTGTGTTCAGTGTGTGAGGTGTGTTCAGAGTGTTCAGTGTGTGAGGTGTGTTCAGTGTGTGAGGTGTGTTCAGTGTGTGAGGTGCGTGAGGTGTGTTCAGTGTGTGAGGTGTGTGAGGTGTGTTCAGTGTGTGAGGTGTGTTCAGTGTGTGAGGTGTGTTCAGTGTGTGAGGTGCGTGAGGTTTGTTCAGTGTGTGAGGTGTGTTCAGTGTGTGAGGTGCGTGAGGTGTGTTCAGTGTGTGAGGTGTGTGCGGTGTGTTCAGTGTGTGAGTTATTTAGTGTGTGAGGTGCGTGAGGTGTGTTCAGTGTGTGAGGTGTGTGCGGTGTGTTCAGTGTGTGAGGTGTGTTCAGTGTGTGAGGTGCGTGAGGCGTGTTCAGTGTGTGAGGTGTGTGCGGTGTGTTCAGTGTGTGAGGTGTGTTCAGTGTGTGAGGTGTGTTCAGTGTGTGAGGTGCGTGAGGTGTGTTCAGTGTGTGAGGTGTGTTCAGAGTGTTCAGTGTGTGAGGTGTGTTCAGTGTGTGAGGTGTGTTCAGTGTGCGAGGTGCGTGAGGTGTGTTCAGTGTGTGAGGTGTGTGAGGTGTGTTCAGTGTGTGAGGTGTGTTCAGTGTGTGAGGTGTGTTCAGTGTGTGAGGTGCGTGAGGTTTGTTCAGTGTGTGAGGTGTGTTCAGTGTGTGAGGTGCGTGAGGTGTGTTCAGTGTGTGAGGTGTGTGCGGTGTGTTCAGTGTGTGAGGTGCGTGAGGTGTGTTCAGTGTGTTCAGTGTGTTCAGTGAGTTCAGTGCGTGAGGTGTGTTCAGTGTGTTCAGTGTGTGAGGGGTGTTCAGTGTGTGAGGTGTGTGAGGTGTGTTCAGTGTGTGAGGTGTGTTCAGTGTGTGAGGTGTGTTCAGTTTGTGAGGTGTGTTCATTGTGTAATGTGTGTTCCGTGTGTTCAGTGTGTGAGGTGAGTGAGGTGTGTTCAGTGTGTGAGGTGTGTTCAGTGTGTGAGGTGTGTTCAGTGTGTGAGGTGTGTTCAGTGTGTGAGGTGTGTTCAGTGTGTGCGGTGTGAAAAGTGTGTGAGGTGTGTTCAGTGTGTGCGGTGTGAACAGTGTGTGAGGTGTGTTCAGTGTGTGCGGTGTGAACAGTGTGTGAGGTGTGTTCAGTGTGTGCGGTGTGAACAGTGTGTGAGGTGTGTTCAGTGTGTGCGGTGTGAACAGTGTGTGAGGTGTGAACACCGTGTGAGGTGTGAACAGCGTGTGAGGTCTGAACAGTGTGTGAGGTGTGTTCAGTGTGTGAGGAGTGAACAGTGTGTGAGGTGTGAACAGCGTGTGAGGTGTGAACAGCGTGTGAGGTCTGAACAGTGTGTGAGGAGTGTTCAGTGTGTGAGGTGTGAACAGCGTGTGAGGTCTGAACAGTGTGTGAGGTGTGTTCAGTGTGTGAGGTGTGAACAGTGTGTGAGGTGTGTTCAGTGTGTGAGGAGTGAACAGTGTGTGAGGTGTGAACAGCCTGTGAGGTGTGAACAGCGTGTGAGGTCTGAACAGTGTGTGAGGTGTGTTCAGTGTGTTCAGTGTGTGAGGTGTGTTCAGTGTGTGAGGTGTGAACAGCGTGTGAGGTGTGTGCACTGCATGAGCTGTTATAAGTGTGTGATGTGTGATAAGTGTGTAAGGTGCTTGCAGTGTGTGAGATGTTTTCTGCATATGAGGTATGAACAGTGTGTGAGGTGTGAACAGTGTGTGAGGTGTGAACAGTGTGTGAGGTGTGTTCAGTGTGTGAGGTGTGCTCAGTGTGTGAGGTGAGTTCAGGGTGTTCAGTGTGTTCAGAGTGTTCAGTGTGTGAGGTGTGTTCAGTGTGTGAGGTGTGTTCAGTGTGTGAAGTGCGTTCAGTGTGTGAGGTGTGTTCAGAGTGTTCAGTGTGTGAGGTGTGTTCAGTGTGTGAGGTGTGTTCAGAGTGTTCAGTGTGTGAGGTGTGTTCAGTGTGTGAGGTGTGTTCAGTGTGTGAGGTGTGTTCAGAGTGTTCAGTGTGTGAGGTGTGTTCAGTGTGTGAGGTGTGTTCAGTGTGTGAGGTGCGTGAGGTGTGTTCAGTGTGTGAGGTGTGTGAGGTGTGTTCAGTGTGTGAGGTGTGTTCAGTGTGTGAGGTGTGTTCAGAGTGTGAGGTGCGTGAGGTTTGTTCAGTGTGTGAGGTGTGTTCAGTGTGTGAGGTGCGTGAGGTGTGTTCAGTGTGTGAGGTGTGTGCGGTGTGTTCAGTGTGTGAGGTGTTTAGTGTGTGAGGTGCGTGAGGTGTGTTCAGTGTGTGAGGTGTGTGCGGTGTGTTCAGTGTGTGAGGTGTGTTCAGTGTGTGAGGTGCGTGAGGCGTGTTCAGTGTGTGAGGTGTGTGCGGTGTGTTCAGTGTGTGAGGTGTGTTCAGTGTGTGAGGTGTGTTCAGTGTGTGAGGTGCGTGAGGTGTGTTCAGTGTGTGAGGTGCGTGAGGTGTGTTCAGTGTGTGAGGTGTGTGCGGTGTGTTCAGTGTGTGAGGTGTGTTCAGTGTGTGAGGTGTGTTCAGTGTGTGAGGTGCGTGAGGTGTGTTCAGTGTGTGAGGTGTGTGCGGTGTGTTCAGTTTGTGCAGTGTGTTCAGTGTGTGAGGTGTGTTCAGTGTGCGAGGTGCGTGAGGTGTGTTCAGTGTGTTCAGTGAGTTCAGTGCGTGAGGTGTGTTCAGTGTGTTCAGTGTGTTCAGTGTGTGAGGGGTGTTCAGTGTGTGAGGTGTGTTCAGTGTGTGAGGTGTGAACAGTGTGTGAGGTGTGTTCAGTGTGTGAGGTGTGTTCAGTGTGTGAGGTGTGTTCAGTGTGTGAGGTGTGAACAGCGTGTGAGGTGTGTGCACTGCATGAGCTGTTATAAGTGTGTGATGTGTGATAAGTGTGTAAGGTGCTTGCAGTGTGTGAGATGTTTTCTGCATATGAGGTATGAACAGTGTGTGAGGTGTGAACAGTGTGTGAGGTGTGAACAGTGTGTGAGGTGTGTTCAGTGTGTGAGGTGTGCTCAGTGTGTGAGGTGAGTTCAGTGTGTTCAGTGTGTTCAGAGTGTTCAGTGTGTGAGGTGTGTTCAGTGTGTGAGGTGTGTTCAGTGTGTGAGGTCTGTTCAGTGTGTGAGGTGTGTTCAGTGTGTGAGGTGCGTGAGGTTTGTTCAGTGTGTGAGGTGTGTTCAGTGTGTGAGGTGTGTTCAGAGTGTTCAGTGTGTGAGGTGTGTTCAGTGTGTGAGGTGTGTTCAGTGTGTTCAGTGTGTGAGGATTGTTCAGTGTGTGAGGTGTGTTCAGTGTGTGAGGTGCGTTCAGTGTGTGAGGTGCGTGAGGTGTGTTCAGTGTGTGAGGTGTGTGCGGTGTGTTCAGTGTGTTCAGTGAGTTCAGTGCGTGAGGTGTGTTCAGTGTGTTCAGTGTGTGAGGGGTGTTCAGTGTGTGAGGTGTGTGAGGTGTGTTCAGTGTGTGAGGTGTGTTCAGTGTGTGAGGTGTGTTCAGTGTGTGAGGTGTGTTCATTGTGTAATGTGTGTTCCGTGTGTTCAGTGTGTGAGGTGAGTGAGGTGTGTTCAGTGTGTGAGGTGTGTTCAGTGTGTGAGGTGTGTTCAGTGTGTCAGGTGTGTTCAGTGTGTGAGGTGTGTTCAGTGTGTGAGGTGTTTTCAGTGTGTGAGGTGTGTTCAGCGTGTTCAGTGTGTGAGGTGTGTTCAGTGTGTGCGGTGTGAAAAGTGTGTGAGGTGTGTTCAGTGTGTGCGGTGTGAACAGTGTGTGAAGTGTGTTCAGTGTGTGCGTTGTGAACAGTGTGTGAGGTGTGTTCAGTGTGTGCGGTGTGAACAGTGTGTGAGGTGTGTTCAGTGTGTGCGGTGTGAACAGTGTGTGAGGTGTGTTCAGTGTGTGAGGTGTGAACAGTGTGTGAGGTGTGTTCAGTGTGTGAGGAGTGAACAGTGTGAGGTGTGAACAGCGTGTGAGGTGTGAACAGCGTGTGAGGTCTGAACAGTGTGTGAGGTGTGTTCAGTGTGTGAGGTGTGAACAGCGTGTGAGGTCTGAACAGTGTGTGAGGTGTGTTCAGTGTGTGAGGTGTGAACAGTGTGTGAGGTGTGTTCAGTGTGTGAGGAGTGAACAGTGTGTGAGGTGTGAACAGCGTGTGAGGTGTGAACAGCGTGTGAGGTCTGAACAGTGTGTGAGGTGTGTTCAGTGTGTGAGGTGTGTTCAGTGTGTGAGGTGTGAACAGTGTGTGAGGTGTGTTCAGTGTGTGAGGTGTGTTCAGTGTGTGAGGTGTGTTCAGTGTGTGTGGTGTGAACAGCGTGTGAGGTGTGTGCACTGCATGAGCTGTTATAAGTGTGTGATGTGTGATAAGTGTGTAAGGTGCTTGCAGTGTGTGAGATGTTTTCTGCATATGAGGTATGAACAGTGTGTGAGGTGTGAACAGTGTGTGAGGTGTGAACAGTGTGTGAGGTGTGTTCAGTGTGTGAGGTGTGCTCAGTGTGTGAGGTGTGTTCAGAGTGTTCAGTGTGTGAGGTATGTTCAGTGTGTGAGGTGTGTTCAGTGTGTGAGGTGCGTTCAGTGTGTGAGGTGTGTGCACTGCATGAGCTGTTATAAGTGTGTGATGTGAGATAAGTGTGTAAGGTGCTTGCAGTGTGTGAGATGTTTTCTGCATATGAGGTATGCACAGTGTGTGAGGTGTGAACAGTGTGTGAGGTGTGAACAGTGTGTGAGGTGTATTCTGTGTGTGAGGGGTGTTCAGTGTGTGAGGTGTGTTCAGAGTCTTCAGTGTGTGAGGTGTGTTCTGTGTGTGAGGTGTGTTCAGTGTGTGAGGTGCGTTCAGTGTGTGAGGTGCGTGAGGTGTGTTCAGTGTGTGAGCTGTGTGCAGTGTGTAATGTGTGTTCAGTGTGTGAGGAGTGAACAGTGTGTGAGGTGTGTTCAGTGTGTGAGGATTGAACAGTGTGTGAGGTGTGTTCAGTGTGTGAGGAGTGAACAGTGTGTGAGGTGTGTTCAGTGTGTGAGGTGCGTTCAGTGTGTGAGGTGCGTGAGGTGTGTTCAGTGTGTGAGGTGTGTTCAGTGTGTTCATTGTGTGAGGTGTGTTCAGTGTGTGAGGTGCGTGAGGTGTGTTGAGTGTGTGAGGTGTGTTCAGTGTGCGAGGTGCGTGAGGTGTGTTCAGTGTGTTCAGTGAGTTCAGTGCGTGAGGTGTTTTCAGTGTGTTCAGTGTGTGAGGTGTGTTCAGTGTGTGAGGTGTGTTCAGTGTGTGAGGTGTGTTCAGTGTGTGAGGTGTGTTCAGCGTGTGAGGTGTGTTCATTGTGTAATGTGTGTTCAGTGTGTGAGATGTGTGAGGTGTGTTCAGTGTGTGAGGTGTGTTCAGTGTGTGAGGTGTGTTCAGTATGTGAGGTGTGTTCAGTGTGTTCAGTGTGTGAGGTGTTCTCAGTGTGTTCAGTGTGTGAGGTGTTTTCAGTGTGTGAGGAGTGAACAGTGTGTGAGGTGTGTTCAGTGTGTTTGGAGTGAACAGTGTGTGAGGTTTGTTCATTGTGTGAGGAGTGAACAGTGTGTGAGGTGTGTTCACTGTGTGAGGTGTGTTCAGTGTGTGAGGAGTGAACAGTTTGTGAGGTGTGTTCAGTGTGTGAGGTGTGTTCAGTGTGTGAGGTGCGTTCAGTGTGTGACATGCGTGAGGTGTGTTCAGTGTGTGAGGTGTGTGAGGTGTGTTCAGTGTGTGAGGTGTGTTCAGTGTGTGAGGTGTGTTTAGTGTGTGAGGTGCGTGAGGTTTGTTCAGTGTGTGAGGTGTGTTCAGTGTGTGAGGTGCGTTCAGTGTGTGAGGTGCGTGAGGTGTGTTCAGTGTGTGAGGTGTGTGCGGTGAGTTCAGTGTGTGAGGTGTGTTCAGTGTGTGAGGTGCGTGAGGTGTGTTCAGTGTGTTCAGTGTGTTCAGTGAGTTCAGTGCGTGAGGTGTGTTCAGTGTGTTCAGTGTGTGAGGGGTGTTCAGTGTGTGAGGTGTGTGAGGTGTGTTCAGTGTGTGAGGTGTGTTCAGTGTGTGAGGTGTGTTCAGTTTGTGAGGTGTGTTCATTGTGTAATGTGTGTTCCGTGTATTCAGTGTGTGAGGTGAGTGAGGTGTGTTCAGTGTGTGAGGTGTGTTCAGTGTGTGAGGTGTGTTCAGTGTGTGAGGTGTGTTCAGTGTGTGAGGTGTGTTCAGTGTGTGCGGTGTGAAAAGTGTGTGAGGTGTGTTCAGTGTGTGCGGTGTGAACAGTGTGTGAGGTGTGTTCAGTGTGTGCGGTGTGAACAGTGTGTGAGGTGTGTTCAGTGTGTGCGGTGTGAACAGTGTGTGAGGTGTGTTCAGTGTGTGCGGTGTGAACAGTGTGTGAGGTGTGAACACCGTGTGAGGTGTGAACAGCGTGTGAGGTCTGAACAGTGTGTGAGGTGTGTTCAGTGTGTGAGGAGTGAACAGTGTGTGAGGTGTGAACAGCGTGTGAGGTGTGAACAGCGTGTGAGGTCTGAACAGTGTGTGAGGAGTGTTCAGTGTGTGAGGTGTGAACAGCGTGTGAGGTCTGAACAGTGTGTGAGGTGTGTTCAGTGTGTGAGGTGTGAACAGTGTGTGAGGTGTGTTCAGTGTGGGAGGAGTGAACAGTGTGTGAGGTGTGAACAGCCTGTGAGGTGTGAACAGCGTGTGAGGTCTGAACAGTGTGTGAGGTGTGTTCAGTGTGTTCAGTGTGTTCAGTGTGTGAGGTGTGTTCAGTGTGTGAGGTGTGTTCAGTGTGTGAAGTGCGTTCAGTGTGTGAGGTGTGTTCAGAGTGTTCAGTGTGTGAGGTGTGTTCAGTGTGTGAGGTGTGTTCAGAGTGTTCAGTGTGTGAGGTGTGTTCAGTGTGTGAGGTGTGTTCAGTGTGTGAGGTGTGTTCAGAGTGTTCAGTGTGTGAGGTGTGTTCAGTGTGTGAGGTGTGTTCAGTGTGTGAGGTGCGTGAGGTGTGTTCAGTGTGTGAGGTGTGTGAGGTGTGTTCAGTGTGTGAGGTGTGTTCAGTGTGTGAGGTGTGTTCAGTGTGTGAGGTGCGTGAGGTTTGTTCAGTGTGTGAGGTGTGTTCAGTGTGTGAGGTGCGTGAGGTGTGTTCAGTGTGTGAGGTGTGTGCGGTGTGTTCAGTGTGTGAGGTGTTTAGTGTGTGAGGTGCGTGAGGTGTGTTCAGTGTGTGAGGTGTGTGCGGTGTGTTCAGTGTGTGAGGTGTGTTCAGTGTGTGAGGTGCGTGAGGCGTGTTCAGTGTGTGAGGTGTGTGCGGTGTGTTCAGTGTGTGAGGTGTGTTCAGTGTGTGAGGTGTGTTCAGTGTGTGAGGTGCGTGAGGTGTGTTCAGTGTGTGAGGTGCGTGAGGTGTGTTCAGTGTGTGAGGTGTGTGCGGTGTGTTCAGTGTGTGAGGTGTGTTCAGTGTGTGAGGTGTGTTCAGTGTGTGAGGTGCGTGAGGTGTGTTCAGTGTGTGAGGTGTGTGCGGTGTGTTCAGTTTGTGCAGTGTGTTCAGTGTGTGAGGTGTGTTCAGTGTGCGAGGTGCGTGAGGTGTGTTCAGTGTGTTCAGTGAGTTCAGTGCGTGAGGTGTGTTCAGTGTGTTCAGTGTGTTCAGTGTGTGAGGGGTGTTCAGTGTGTGAGGTGTGTTCAGTGTGTGAGGTGTGAACAGTGTGTGAGGTGTGTTCAGTGTGTGAGGTGTGTTCAGTGTGTGAGGTGTGTTCAGTGTGTGAGGTGTGAACAGCGTGTGAGGTGTGTGCACTGCATGAGCTGTTATAAGTGTGTGATGTGTGATAAGTGTGTAAGGTGCTTGCAGTGTGTGAGATTTTTTCTGCATATGAGGTATGAACAGTGTGTGAGGTGTGAACAGTGTGTGAGGTGTGAACAGTGTGTGAGGTGTGTTCAGTGTGTGAGGTGTGCTCAGTGTGTGAGGTGAGTTCAGTGTGTTCAGTGTGTTCAGAGTGTTCAGTGTGTGAGGTGTGTTCAGTGTGTGAGGTGTGTTCAGTGTGTGAGGTCTGTTCAGTGTGTGAGGTGTGTTCAGTGTGTGAGGTGCGTGAGGTTTGTTCAGTGTGTGAGGTGTGTTCAGTGTGTGAGGTGTGTTCAGAGTGTTCAGTGTGTGAGGTGTGTTCAGTGTGTGAGGTGTGTTCAGTGTGTTCAGTGTGTGAGGATTGTTCAGTGTGTGAGGTGTGTTCAGTGTGTGAGGTGCGTTCAGTGTGTGAGGTGCGTGAGGTGTGTTCAGTGTGTGAGGTGTGTGCGGTGTGTTCAGTGTGTTCAGTGAGTTCAGTGCGTGAGGTGTGTTCAGTGTGTTCAGTGTGTGAGGGGTGTTCAGTGTGTGAGGTGTGTGAGGTGTGTTCAGTGTGTGAGGTGTGTTCAGTGTGTGAGGTGTGTTCAGTGTGTGAGGTGTGTTCATTGTGTAATGTGTGTTCCGTGTGTTCAGTGTGAACAGTGTGTGAGGTGTGAACAGTGTGTGAGGTGTGTTCAGTGTGTGAGGTGTGCTCAGTGTGTGAGGTGAGTTCAGGGTGTTCAGTGTGTTCAGAGTGTTCAGTGTGTGAGGTGTGTTCAGTGTGTGAGGTGTGTTCAGTGTGTGCGGTGTGTTCAGTGTGTTCAGTGAGTTCAGTGCGTGAGGTGTGTTCAGTGTGTTCAGTGTGTGAGGGGTGTTCAGTGTGTGAGGTGTGTGAGGTGTGTTCAGTGTGTGAGGTGTGTTCAGTGTGTGAGGTGTGTTCAGTGTGTGAGGTGTGTTCAGTGTGTCAGGTGTGTTCAGTGTGTGAGGTGTGTTCAGTGTGTGAGGTGTTTTCAGTGTGTGAGGTGTGTTCAGCGTGTTCAGTGTGTGAGGTGTGTTCAGTGTGTGCGGTGTGAAAAGTGTGTGAGGTGTGTTCAGTGTGTGCGGTGTGAACAGTGTGTGAGGTGTGTTCAGTGTGTGCGTTGTGAACAGTGTGTGAGGTGTGTTCAGTGTGTGCGGTGTGAACAGTGTGTGAGGTGTGTTCAGTGTGTGCGGTGTGAACAGTGTGTGAGGTGTGTTCAGTGTGTGAGGTGTGTTCAGTGTGTGAGGAGTGAACAGTGTGAGGTGTGAACAGCGTGTGAGGTGTGAACAGCGTGTGAGGTCTGAACAGTGTGTGAGGTGTGTTCAGTGTGTGAGGTGTGAACAGCGTGTGAGGTCTGAACAGTGTGTGAGGTGTGTTCAGTGTGTGAGGTGTGAACAGTGTGTGAGGTGTGTTCAGTGTGTGAGGAGTGAACAGTGTGTGAGGTGTGAACAGCGTGTGAGGTGTGAACAGCGTGTGAGGTCTGAACAGTGTGTGAGGTGTGTTCAGTGTGTGAGGTGTGTTCAGTGTGTGAGGTGTGAACAGTGTGTGAGGTGTGTTCAGTGTGTGAGGTGTGTTCAGTGTGTGAGGTGTGTTCAGTGTGTGAGGTGTGAACAGCATGTGAGGTGTGTGCACTGCATGAGCTGTTATAAGTGTGTGATGTGTGATAAGTGTGTAAGGTGCTTGCAGTGTGTGAGATGTTTTCTGCATATGAGGTATGAACAGTGTGTGAGGTGTGAACAGTGTGTGAGGTGTGAACAGTGTGTGAGGTGTGTTCAGTGTGTGAGGTGTGCTCAGTGTGTGAGGTGTGTTCAGAGTGTTCAGTGTGTGAGGTGTGTTCAGTGTGTGAGGTGTGTTCAGTGTGTGAGGTGCGTTCAGTGTGTGAGGTGTGTGCACTGCATGAGCTGTTATAAGTGTGTGATGTGAGATAAGTGTGTATGGTGCTTGCAGTGTGTGAGATGTTTTCTGCATATGAGGTATGCACAGTGTGTGAGGTGTGAACAGTGTGTGAGGTGTGAACAGTGTGTGAGGTGTATTCTGTGTGTGAGGGGTGTTCAATGTGTGAGGTGTGTTCAGAGTCTTCAGTGTGTGAGGTGTGTTCTGTGTGTGAGGTGTGTTCAGTGTGTGAGGTGCGTTCAGTGTGTGAGGTGCGTGAGGTGTGTTCAGTGTGTGAGGTGTGTGAGGTGTGTTCAGTGTGTGAGGTGTGTTCAGTGTGTGAGGTGTGTTCAGTGTGTGAGGTGCGTGAGGTTTGTTCAGTGTGTGAGGTGTGTTCAGTGTGTGAGGTGTGTTCAGTGTGTGAGGTGTGTTCAGAGTGTTCAGTGTGTGAGGTGTGTTCAGTGTGTGAGGTGTGTTCAGTGTGTGAGGTGCGTTCAGTGTGTGAGGTGCGTGAGCTGTGTTCAGTGTGTTCAGTGTGTGAGGTGTGTTCAGTGTGTGAGGTGTGAACAGTGTGTGAGGTGTGAACAGCGTGTGAGGTGTGAACAGCGTGTGAGGTCTGAACAGTGTGTGAGGTGTGTTCAGTGTGTGAGGTGTGTTCAGTGTGTGAGGTGTGTTCAGTGTGTGAGGTGTGTTCAGTGTTTGAGGTGTGAACAGCGTGTGAGGTGTGTGCACTGCATGAGCTGTTATAAGTGAGTGATGTGTGATAAGTGTGCAATTTGCTTGCAGTGTGTGAGATGTTTTCTGCATATGAGGTATGAACAGTGTGTGAGGTGTGAACAGTGTGTGAGGTGTGAACAGTGTGTGAGGTGTATTCAGTGTGTGAGGTGTGAACAGTGTGTGAGGTGTGTTCAGTGTGTGAGGTGTGTGAGGTGTGTTCAGTGTGTGAGGTGTGTTCAGTGTGTGAGGTGTGTTCAGTGTGTGCGGTGTCAACAGTGTGTGCGGTGTGAACAGTGTGTGAGGTGTGTTCAGTGTGTGAGGTCTGTTCAGTGTGTAATGTGTGTTCAGTGTGCGAGGTGTGTGAGGTGTGTGAGGTGTGTTCAGTGTGTGAGTGTGTTCAGTGTGTGAGGTGTGTTCAGTGTGTGAGGTGTGTTCAGTGTGTGAGTGTGTTCAGTGTGTAATGTGTGTTCAGTGTGTGAGGTGCATTCAGTGTGTGAGGGTGTTCAGTGTGTTCAGTGTGTTCAGTGCGTGAGGTGTGTTCAGTGTGTGAGGTGTGTTCAGTGTGTAATGTGTGTCCAGTGATTGAGGAGTGAACAGTGTGTGAGGTGTGTTCAGTGTGTGAGGAGTGTGAGGTGTGTGAGGTGTGTTCAGTGTGTGAGTGTGTTCAGTGTGTGAGGTGTGTTCAGTGTGTGAGGAGTGAACAGTGTGTGAGGAGTGTTCAGTGTGTGAGGTGTGTTCAGTCTGTGAGGTGTGTTCAGTGTGTGAGGAGTGAACAGTGTGTGAGGTGTGTTCAGTGAGTGAGGTGTGTTCAGTGTGTAATGTTTGTTCAGTGTGTGAGGAGTGAACAGTGTGTGAGGTGTGTTCAGTGTGTGAGGAGTGAACAGTGTGTGAGGTGTGTTCAGTGTGTGAGGAGTGAACAGTGCGTGAGGTGTGTTCAGTGTGTGAGGTGTGTTCAGTGTGTGAGGTGTGTGAGGTGTGTTCAGTGTGTGAGGTGTGTTCAGTGTGTGAGGTGTGTTCAGTGTGTGAGGTGTGTTCATTGTGTAATGTGTGTTCAGTGTGTGAGGTGTGTTCAGTGTGTTCAGTGTGTGAGGTGTGTTCAGTGTGTGAGGTGTGTTCAGTGTGTGAGGTGTTTTCAGTGTGTGAGGTGTTTTCAGTGTGTGAGGTGTGTTCAGTGTGTTCAGTGTGTGAGGTGTGTTCAGTGTGTGCGGTGTGAAAAGTGTGTGAGGTATGTTCAGTGTGTGCGGTGTGAACAGTGTGTGAGGTGTGTTCAGTGTGTGCGGTGTGAACAGTGTGTGAGGTGTGTTCAGTGTGTGCGGTGTGAACAGTGTGTGAGGTGTGTTCAGTGTGTGCGGTGTGAACAGTGTGTGAGGTGTTTTCAGTGTGTGAGGTGTGAACAGTGTGTGAGGTCTGAACAGTGTGTGAGGTGTGTTCAGTGTATGAGGTGTGGACAGCGTGTGAGGTCTGAACAGTGTGTGAGGTGTGTTCAGTGTGTGAGGTGTGAACAGTGTTTGTGGTGTGTTCAGTGTGTGAGGAGTGAACAGTGTGTGTGGTGTGAACAGCGTGTGAGGTGTGAACAGCGTGTGAGGTCTGAACAGTGTGTGAGGTGTGTTCAGTGTGTGAGGTGTGTTCAGTGTGTGAGGTGTGAACAGTGTGTGAGGTGTGTTCAGTGTGTGAGGTGTGTTCAGTGTGTGAGGTGTGTTCAGTGTGTGAGGTGTGTTCAGTGTGTGTGGTGTGAACAGCGTGTGAGGTGTGTGCACTGCATGAGCTGTTATAAGTGTGTGATGTGTGATATGTGTGTAAGGTGCTTGCAGTGTGTGAGATGTTTTCTGCATATGAGGTATGATCAGGTTGTGAGGTGTGAACAGTGTGTGAGGTGTGAACAGTGTGTGAGGTGTGTTCAGTGTTTGAGGTGTGCTCAGTGTGTGAGGTGTGTTCAGTGTGTTCAGTGTGTTCAGTGTGTAATGTGTGTTCAGTGTGTGAGGTGTGTTCAGAGTGTTCAGTGTGTGAGGTGTGTTCAGTGTGTGAGGTGTGTTCAGTGTGTGAGGTGTGTTCAGTGTGTAATGTGTGTTCAGTGTGTGAGGTGTGTTCAGAGTGTTCAGTGTGTGAGGTGTGTTCAGTGTGTGAGGTGTGTGAGGTGTGTTCAGTGTGTGAGGTGTGTTCAGTGTGTGAGGTGTGTTCAGTGTGTGAGGTGTGTTCAGCGTGTGAGGTGCGTTCAGTGTGTGAGGTGTGTTCAGTGCGTGAGGTGTGTTCAGTGTGTGAGGTGTGTTCAGTGTGTGAGGTGTGTTCAGTGTGTGAGGTGTGTTTAGTGTGTGAGGTGTGTTCAGTGTGTGAGGTTTGAACAGCGTGTGAGGTGTGAACAGTGTTTGAGGTGTGAAGAGTGTGTGAGTTGCGAACAGTGTGTGAGGTGTGAGCAGCGTGTGAGGTGTGTGCACTGCATGAGCTGTTATAAGTGTGTGATGTGTGATAAGTGTGCAAGGTGCTGGCATTGTGTGAGATGTTTTCTGCATATGAGGTATGAACAGTGTGTGAGGTGTGAACAGTGTGTGAGGTGTGAACAGTGTGTGAGGTGTATTCAGTGTGTGAGGTGTGCACAGTGTGTGAGGTGTGTTCAGTGTGTGAGGTGTGTGAGGTGTGTTCAGTGTGTGAGATGTGTTCAGTGTGTTCAGTGTGTTCAGTGTGTTCAGTGTGTTCAGTGTATGAGGTGTGTTCAGTGTGTGAGGTGTGTTCAGTGTGTGCGGTGTGAACAGTGTGTTCAGTGTGTGCGGTGTGAACAGTGTGTGAGGTGTGTTCAGTGTGTGAGGTCTGTTCAGTGTGTAATGTGTTTTCAGTGAGTTCAGTGTGTGAGGTGTGTTCAGTGTGTGAGGTGTGTTCAGTGTGTGAGTGTGTTCAGTGTGTGAGGTGTGTTAGGTGTGTTCAGTGTGTGAGGTGTGTTCAGTGTGTGAGTGTGTTCAGTGTGTAATGTGTGTTCAGTGTGTGAGGTGCATTCAGTGTGTGAGGGTGTTCAGTGTGTTCAGTGTGTTCAGTGCGTGAGGTGTGTTCAGTGTGTGAGGTGTGTTCAGTGTGTAATGTGTGTTCAGTGAGTGAGGAGTGAACAGTGTGTGAGGTGTGTTCAGTGTGTGAGGAGTGAACAGTGTGTGAGGTGTGTTCAGTGTGTGAGGAGTGAACAGTGTGTGAGGAGTGTTCAGTGTGTGAGGTGTGTTCAGTGTGTGTGGTGTGTTCAGTGTGTGAGGTGTGTTCAGTGTGTGAGGTGTGTTCAGTGTGTGAGGAGTGAACAGTGTGTGAGGTGTGTTCAGTGTGTGAGGTGTGTTCAGTGTGTAATGTGTCTTCAGTGTGTGAGGAGTGAACAGTGTGTGAGGTGTGTTCAGTGTGTGAGGAGTGAACAGTGTGTGAGGTGTGTTCAGTGTGTGAGGTGTGTTCAGTGTGTGAGGTGTGTGCAGTGTGTGAGGTGTGTTCAGTGTGTGAGGTGTGTTCTGTGTGTGAGGTGTGTTGAGTGTGTTCAGTGTGTGAGGTGTGTGAGGGGTGTTCAGTGTGTGAGGAGTGAACAGTGTGTGAGGTGTGTTCAGTGTGTGAGGTGCGTGAGGTGTGTTCAGTGTGTGAGGTGTGTGAGGTGTGTTCAGTGTGTGAGGTGTGTTCAGTGTGTGAGGTGTGTTCAGTGTGTGAGGTGCGTGAGGTTTGTTCAGTGTGTGAGGTGAGTTCAGTGTGTGAGGTGTGTTCAGTGTGTGAGGTGTGTTCAGTGTGTGAGTTGTGTTCAGAGTGTTCAGTGTGTGAGGTGTGTTCAGTGTGTGAGGTGTGTTCAGTGTGTGAGGTGCGTTCAGTGTGTGAGGTGTGTTCAGTGTGTGAGGTGTGTGAGGTGTGTTCAGTGTGTGAGGTGTGAACAGTGTGTGAGGTGTGAACAGCGTGTGAGGTGTGTTCATTGTTTGAGGTGTGTTCAGTGTGTGAGGTGTGTTCAGTTTGTGAGGTGTGTTCAGTGTGTGAGGTGTGTTCAGTGTGTGAGGTGTGAACACCGTGTGAGGTGTGTGCACTGCATGAGCTGTTATAAGTGTGTGATGGTGATAAGTGTGCAATTTGCTTGCAGTGTGTGAGATGTTTTCTGCATATGAGGTATGAACAGTGTGTGAGGTGTGAACAGTGTGTGAGGTGTGAACAGTGTGTGAGGTGTATTCAGTGTGTTAGGTGTGAACAGTGTGTGAGGTGTGTTCAGTGTGTGAGGTGTGTTCAGTGTGTGAGGTGTGTTCAGTGTGTGAGGTGTGTTCAGTGTGTTCAGTGTGTGAGGTGTGTTCAGTGTGTTCAGTGTGTTCAGTGTATGAGGTGTGTTCAGTGTGTGAGGTGTGTTCAGTGTGTGCGGTGTGAACAGTGTGTGCGGTGTGAACAGTGTGTGAGGTGTGTTCAGTGTGTGAGGTCTGTTCAGTGTGTAATGTGTGTTCAGTGTGTGAGGTGTGTGAGGTGTGTTCAGTGTGTGAGTGTGTTCAGTGTGTGCGGTGTGTTCAGTGTGTGAGGTGTGTTCAGTGTGTGAGGTGTGTTCAGTGTGTGAGTGTGCTCAGTGTGTAATGTGTGTTCAGTGTGTGAGGTGCATTCAGTGTGTGAGGGTGTTCAGTGTGTTCAGTGTGTTCAGTGCGTGAGGTGTGTTCAGTGTGTGAGGTGTGTTCAGTGTGTAATGTGTGTTCAGCGAGTGAGGAGTGAACAGTGTGTGAGGTGTGTTCAGTGTGTGAGGAGTGTGAGGTGTGTGAGGTGTGTTCAGTGTGTGAGTGTGTTCAGTGTGTGAGGTGTGTTCAGTGTGTGAGGAGTGAACAGTGTGTGAGGAGTGTTCAGTGTGTGAGGTGTGTTCAGTGTGTGAGGTGTGTTCAGTGTGTGAGGAGTGAACAGTGTGTGAGGTGTGTTCAGTGTGTGAGGTGTGTTCAGTGTGTAATGTGTGTTCAGTGTGTGAGGAGTGAACAGTGTGTGAGGTGTGTTCAGTGTGTGAGGAGTGAACAGTGTGTGAGGTGTGTTCAGTGTGTGAGGAGTGAACAGTGTGTGAGGTGTGTTCAGTGTGTGAGGTGTGTTCAGTGTGTGAGGTGTGTTCAGTGTGTGAGGTGTGTTCAGTGTGTGAGGTGTGTTCAGTGTGTGAGGTGTGTTCATTGTGTAATGTGTGTTCAGTGTGTGAGGTGTGTTCAGTGTGTTCAGTGTGTGAGGAGTGTTCAGTGTGTGAGGTGTGTTCAGTGTGTGAGGTGTGTTCAGTGTGTGAGGTGTTTTCAGTGTGTGAGGTGTGTTCAGTGTGTTCAGTGTGTGAGGTGTGTTCAGTGTGTGCGGTGTGAAAAGTGTGTGAGGTATGTTCAGTGTGTGCGGTGTGAACAGTGTGTGAGGTGTGTTCAGTGTGTGCGGTGTGAACAGTGTGTGAGGTGTGTTCAGTGTGTGCGGTGTGAACAGTGTGTGAGGTGTGTTCAGTGTGTGAGGTGTGAACAGTGTGTGAGGTGTGTTCAGTTTGTGAGGAGTGAACAGTGTGTGAGTTGTGAACAGCGTGTGAGGTGTGAACAGCGTGTGAGGTCTGAACAGTGTGTGAGGTGTGTTCAGTGTGTGAGGTGTGAACAGCGTGTGAGGTCTGAACAGTGTGTGAGGTGTGTTCAGTGTGTGAGGTGTGAACAGTGTGTGAGCTGTGTTCAGTGTGTGAAGAGTGAACAGTGTGTGAGGTGTGAACAGCATGTGAGGTGTGAACAGCGTGTGAGGTCTGAACAGAGTGTGAGGTGTGATCAGTGTGTGAGGTGTTTTCAGTGTGTGAGGTGTGAGCAGTGTGTGAGGTGTGTTCAGTGTGTGAGGTGTGTTCAGTGTGTGAGGTGTGTTCAGTGTGTGAGGTGTGTTCAGTGTGTGAGGTGTGTTCAGTGTGTGTGGTGTGAACAGCGTGTGAGGTGTGTGCACTGCATGAGCTGTTATAAGTGTGTGATGTCTGATAAGTGTGTAAGGTGCTTGCAGTGTGTGAGATGTTTTCTGCATATGAGGTATGAACAGTGTGTGAGGTGTGAACAGTGTGTGAGGTGTGAACAGTGTGTGAGGTGTGTTCAGTGTGTGAGGTGTGCTCAGTGTGTGAGGTGTGTTCAGTGTGTTCAGAGTGTTCAGTGTGTGAGGTGTGTTCAGTGTGTGAGGTGTGTTCAGAGTGTTCAGTGTGTGAGGTGTGTTCAGTGTGTGAGGTGTGTTCAGTGTGTGTGGTGTGAACAGCGTGTGAGGTGTGTGCACTGCATGAGCTGTTATAAGTGTGTGATGTCTGATAAGTGTGTAAGGTGCTTGCAGTGTGTGAGATGTTTTCTGCATATGAGGTATGAACAGTGTGTGAGGTGTGAACAGTGTGTGAGGTGTGAACAGTGTGTGAGGTGTGTTCAGTGTGTGAGGTGTGCTCAGTGTGTGAGGTGTGTTCAGTGTGTTCAGAGTGTTCAGTGTGTGAGGTGTGTTCAGTGTGTGAGGTGTGTTCAGAGTGTTCAGTGTGTGAGGTGTGTTCAGTGTGTGAGGTGTGTTCAGTGTGTGAGGTGTGTTCAGAGTGTTCAGTGTGTGAGGTGTGTTCAGTGTGTGAGGTGTGTTCAGTGTGTGAGGTGCGTGAGGTGTGTTCAGTGTGTGAGGTGTGTGAGGTGTGTTCAGTGTGTGAGGTGTGTTCAGTGTGTGAGGTGTGTTCAGTGTGTGAGGTGCGTGAGGTTTGTTCAGTGTGTGAGGTGTGTTCAGTGTGTGAGGTGCGTGAGGTGTGTTCAGTGTGTGAGGTGTGTGCGGTGTGTTCAGTGTGTGATGTGTTTAGTGTGTGAGGTGCGTGAGGTGTGTTCAGTGTGTGAGGTGTGTGCGGTGTGTTCAGTGTGTGAGGTGTATTCTGTGTGTGAGGGGTGTTCAGTGTGTGAGGTGTGTTCAGAGTCTTCAGTGTGTGAGGTGTGTTCTGTGTGTGAGGTGTGTTCAGTGTGTGAGGTGCGTTCAGTGTGTGAGGTGCGTGAGGTGTGTTCAGTGTGTGAGCTGTGTGCAGTGTGCAATGTGTGTTCAGTGTGTGAGGAGTGAACAGTGTGTGAGGTGTGTTCAGTGTGTGAGGAGTGAACAGTGTGTGAGGTGTGTTCAGTGTGTGAGGAGTGAACAGTGTGTGAGGTGTGTTCAGTGTGTGAGGTGCGTTCAGTGTGTGAGGTGCGTGAGGTGTGTTCAGTGTGTGAGGTGTGTTCAGTGTGTTCAGTGTGTGAGGTGTGTTCAGTGTGTGAGGTGCGTGAGGTGTGTTGAGTGTGTGAGGTGTGTTCAGTGTGCGAGGTGCGTGAGGTGTGTTCAGTGTGTTCAGTGAGTTCAGTGCGTGAGGTGTTTTCAGTGTGTTCAGTGTGTGAGGTGTGTTCAGTGTGTGAGGTGTGTTCAGTGTGTGAGGTGTGTTCAGTGTGTGAGGTGTGTTCAGCGTGTGAGGTGTGTTCATTGTGTAATGTGTGTTCAGTGTGTGAGATGTGTGAGGTGTGTTCAGTGTGTGAGGTGTGTTCAGTGTGTGAGGTGTGTTCAGTATGTGAGGTGTGTTCAGTGTGTTCAGTGTGTGAGGTGTTCTCAGTGTGTTCAGTGTGTGAGGTGTTTTCAGTGTGTGAGGAGTGAACAGTGTGTGAGGTGTGTTCAGTGTGTGAGGAGTGAACAGTGTGTGAGGTGTGTTCATTGTGTGAGGAGTGAACAGTGTGTGAGGTGTGTTCACTGTGTGAGGTGTGTTCAGTGTGTGAGGAGTGAACAGTTTGTGAGGTGTGTTCAGTGTGTGAGGTGTGTTCAGTGTGTGAGGTGCGTTCAGTGTGTGACATGCGTGAGGTGTGTTCAGTGTGTGAGGTGTGTGAGGTGTGTTCAGTGTCTGAGGTGTGTTCAGTGTGTGAGGTGTGTTTAGTGTGTGAGGTGCGTGAGGTTTGTTCAGTGTGTGAGGTGTGTTCAGTGTGTGAGGTGCGTTCAGTGTGTGAGGTGCGTGAGGTGTGTTCAGTGTGTGAGGTGTGTGCGGTGAGTTCAGTGTGTGAGGTGTGTTCAGTGTGTGAGGTGCGTGAGGTGTGTTCAGTGTGTTCAGTGTGTTCAGTGAGTTCAGTGCGTGAGGTGTGTTCAGTGTGTTCAGTGTGTGAGGGGTGTTCAGTGTGTGAGGTGTGTGAGGTGTGTTCAGTGTGTGAGGTGTGTTCAGTGTGTGAGGTGTGTTCAGTTTGTGAGGTGTGTTCATTGTGTAATGTGTGTTCCGTGTGTTCAGTGTGTGAGGTGAGTGAGGTGTGTTCAGTGTGTGAGGTGTGTTCAGTGTGTGAGGTGTGTTCAGTGTGTGAGGTGTGTTCAGTGTGTGAGGTGTGTTCAGTGTGTGACGTGTGTTCAGTGTGTGCGGTGTGAAAAGTGTGTGAGGTGTGTTCAGTGTGTGCGGTGTGAACAGTGTGTGAGGTGTGTTCAGTGTGTGCGGTGTGAACAGTGTGTGAGGTGTGTTCAGTGTGTGCGGTGTGAACAGTGTGTGAGGTGTGTTCAGTGTGTGCGGTGTGAACAGTGTGTGAGGTGTGAACACCGTGTGAGGTGTGAACAGCGTGTGAGGTCTGAACAGTGTGTGAGGTGTGTTCAGTGTGTGAGGAGTGAACAGTGTGTGAGGTGTGAACAGCGTGTGAGGTGTGAACAGCGTGTGAGGTCTGAACAGTGTGTGAGGAGTGTTCAGTGTGTGAGGTGTGAACAGCGTGTGAGGTCTGAACAGTGTGTGAGGTGTGTTCAGTGTGTGAGGTGTGAACAGTGTGTGAGGTGTGTTCAGTGTGTGAGGAGTGAACAGTGTGTGAGGTGTGAACAGCCTGTGAGGTGTGAACAGCGTGTGAGGTCTGAACAGTGTGTGAGGTGTGTTCAGTGTGTTCAGTGTGTGAGGTGTGTTCAGTGTGTGAGGTGTGAACAGCGTGTGAGGTGTGTGCACTGCATGAGCTGTTATAAGTGTGTGATGTGTGATAAGTGTGTAAGGTGCTTGCAGTGTGTGAGATGTTTTCTGCATATGAGGTATGAACAGTGTGTGAGGTGTGAACAGTGTGTGAGGTGTGAACAGTGTGTGAGGTGTGTTCAGTGTGTGAGGTGTGCTCAGTGTGTGAGGTGAGTTCAGGGTGTTCAGTGTGTTCAGAGTGTTC
Organism: Cetorhinus maximus; assembly: GCF_964194155.1. Taxonomy (NCBI): domain Eukaryota; kingdom Metazoa; phylum Chordata; class Chondrichthyes; order Lamniformes; family Cetorhinidae; genus Cetorhinus; species Cetorhinus maximus. The sequence goes on from NC_135880.1 coordinate 187,812,753, forward strand.
AGTGTGTGAGGTGTGTTCAGTGTGTGAGGTGTGTTCAGTGTGTGAAGTGCGTTCAGTGTGTGAGGTGTGTTCAGAGTGTTCAGTGTGTGAGGTGTGTTCAGTGTGTGAGGTGTGTTCAGAGTGTTCAGTGTGTGAGGTGTGTTCAGTGTGTGAGGTGTGTTCAGTGTGTGAGGTGTGTTCAGAGTGTTCAGTGTGTGAGGTGTGTTCAGTGTGTGACGTGTGTTCAGTGTGTGAGGTGCGTGAGGTGTGTTCAGTGTGTTCAGTGTGTGAGGTGTGTTCAGTGTGTGAGGTGTGTTCAGTGTGTGAGGTGCGTGAGGTTTGTTCAGTGTGTGAGGTGTGTTCAGTGTGTGAGGTGCGTGAGGTGTGTTCAGTGTGTGAGGTGTGTGCGGTGTGTTCAGTGTGTGAGGTGTTTAGTGTGTGAGGTGCGTGAGGTGTGTTCAGTGTGTGAGGTGTGTGCGGTGTGTTCAGTGTGTGAGGTGTGTTCAGTGTGTGAGGTGCGTGAGGCGTGTTCAGTGTGTGAGGTGTGTGCGGTGTGTTCAGTGTGTGAGGTGTGTTCAGTGTGTGAGGTGTGTTCAGTGTGTGAGGTGCGTGAGGTGTGTTCAGTGTGTGAGGTGCGTGAGGTGTGTTCAGTGTGTGAGGTGTGTGCGGTGTGTTCAGTGTGTGAGGTGTGTTCAGTGTGTGAGGTGTGTTCAGTGTGTGAGGTGCGTGAGGTGTGTTCAGTGTGTGAGGTGTGTGCGGTGTGTTCAGTTTGTGCAGTGTGTTCAGTGTGTGAGGTGTGTTCAGTGTGCGAGGTGCGTGAGGTGTGTTCAGTGTGTTCAGTGAGTTCAGTGCGTGAGGTGTGTTCAGTGTGTTCAGTGTGTTCAGTGTGTGAGGGGTGTTCAGTGTGTGAGGTGTGTTCAGTGTGTGAGGTGTGAACAGTGTGTGAGGTGTGTTCAGTGTGTGAGGTGTGTTCAGTGTGTGAGGTGTGTTCAGTGTGTGAGGTGTGAACAGCGTGTGAGGTGTGTGCACTGCATGAGCTGTTATAAGTGTGTGATGTGTGATAAGTGTGTAAGGTGCTTGCAGTGTGTGAGATGTTTTCTGCATATGAGGTATGAACAGTGTGTGAGGTGTGAACAGTGTGTGAGGTGTGAACAGTGTGTGAGGTGTGTTCAGTGTGTGAGGTGTGCTCAGTGTGTGAGGTGAGTTCAGTGTGTTCAGTGTGTTCAGAGTGTTCAGTGTGTGAGGTGTGTTCAGTGTGTGAGGTGTGTTCAGTGTGTGAGGTCTGTTCAGTGTGTGAGGTGTGTTCAGTGTGTGAGGTGCGTGAGGTTTGTTCAGTGTGTGAGGTGTGTTCAGTGTGTGAGGTGTGTTCAGAGTGTTCAGTGTGTGAGGTGTGTTCAGTGTGTGAGGTGTGTTCAGTGTGTTCAGTGTGTGAGGATTGTTCAGTGTGTGAGGTGTGTTCAGTGTGTGAGGTGCGTTCAGTGTGTGAGGTGCGTGAGGTGTGTTCAGTGTGTGAGGTGTGTGCGGTGTGTTCAGTGTGTTCAGTGAGTTCAGTGCGTGAGGTGTGTTCAGTGTGTTCAGTGTGTGAGGGGTGTTCAGTGTGTGAGGTGTGTGAGGTGTGTTCAGTGTGTGAGGTGTGTTCAGTGTGTGAGGTGTGTTCAGTGTGTGAGGTGTGTTCATTGTGTAATGTGTGTTCCGTGTGTTCAGTGTGAACAGTGTGTGAGGTGTGAACAGTGTGTGAGGTGTGTTCAGTGTGTGAGGTGTGCTCAGTGTGTGAGGTGAGTTCAGGGTGTTCAGTGTGTTCAGAGTGTTCAGTGTGTGAGGTGTGTTCAGTGTGTGAGGTGTGTTCAGTGTGTGCGGTGTTTTCAGTGTGTTCAGTGAGTTCAGTGCGTGAGGTGTGTTCAGTGTGTTCAGTGTGTGAGGGGTGTTCAGTGTGTGAGGTGTGTGAGGTGTGTTCAGTGTGTGAGGTGTGTTCAGTGTGTGAGGTGTGTTCAGTGTGTGAGGTGTGTTCAGTGTGTCAGGTGTGTTCAGTGTGTGAGGTGTGTTCAGTGTGTGAGGTGTTTTCAGTGTGTGAGGTGTGTTCAGCGTGTTCAGTGTGTGAGGTGTGTTCAGTGTGTGCGGTGTGAACAGTGTGTGAGGTGTGTTCAGTGTGTGCGTTGTGAACAGTGTGTGAGGTGTGTTCAGTGTGTGCGGTGTGAACAGTGTGTGAGGTGTGTTCAGTGTGTGCGGTGTGAACAGTGTGTGAGGTGTGTTCAGTGTGTGAGGTGTGAACAGTGTGTGAGGTGTGTTCAGTGTGTGAGGAGTGAACAGTGTGAGGTGTGAACAGCGTGTGAGGTGTGAACAGCGTGTGAGGTCTGAACAGTGTGTGAGGTGTGTTCAGTGTGTGAGGTGTGAACAGCGTGTGAGGTCTGAACAGTGTGTGAGGTGTGTTCAGTGTGTGAGGTGTGAACAGTGTGTGAGGTGTGTTCAGTGTGTGAGGAGTGAACAGTGTGTGAGGTGTGAACAGCGTGTGAGGTGTGAACAGCGTGTGAGGTCTGAACAGTGTGTGAGGTGTGTTCAGTGTGTGAGGTGTGTTCAGTGTGTGAGGTGTGAACAGTGTGTGAGGTGTGTTCAGTGTGTGAGGTGTGTTCAGTGTGTGAGGTGTGTGCACTGCATGAGCTGTTATAAGTGTGTGATGTGTGATAAGTGTGTAAGGTGCTTGCAGTGTGTGAGATGTTTTCTGCATATGAGGTATGAACAGTGTGTGAGGTGTGAACAGTGTGTGAGGTGTGAACAGTGTGTGAGGTGTGTTCAGTGTGTGAGGTGTGCTCAGTGTGTGAGGTGTGTTCAGAGTGTTCAGTGTGTGAGGTGTGTTCAGTGTGTGAGGTGTGTTCAGTGTGTGAGGTGCGTTCAGTGTGTGAGGTGTGTGCACTGCATGAGCTGTTATAAGTCTGTGATGTGAGATAAGTGTGTAAGGTGCTTGCAGTGTGTGAGATGTTTTCTGCATATGAGGTATGCACAGTGTGTGAGGTGTGAACAGTGTGTGAGGTGTGAACAGTGTGTGAGGTGTATTCTGTGTGTGAGGGGTGTTCAGTGTGTGAGGTGTGTTCAGAGTCTTCAGTGTGTGAGGTGCGTTCTGTGTGTGAGGTGTGTTCAGTGTGTGAGGTGCGTTCAGTGTGTGAGGTGCGTGAGGTGTGTTCAGTGTGTGAGGTGTGTGAGGTGTGTTCAGTGTGTGAGGTGTGTTCAGTGTGTGAGGTGTGTTCAGTGTGTGAGGTGCGTGAGGTTTGTTCAGTGTGTGAGGTGTGTTCAGTGTGTGAGGTGTGTTCAGTGTGTGAGGTGTGTTCAGAGTGTTCAGTGTGTGAGGTGTGTTCAGTGTGTGAGGTGTGTTCAGTGTGTGAGGTGCGTTCAGTGTGTGAGGTGCGTGAGCTGTGTTCAGTGTGTTCAGTGTGTGAGGTGTGTTCAGTGTGTGAGGTGTGAACAGTGTGTGAGGTGTGAACAGCGTGTGAGGTGTGAACAGCGTGTGAGGTCTGAACAGTGTGTGAGGTGTGTTCAGTGTGTGAGGTGTGTTCAGTGTGTGAGGTGTGTTCAGTGTGTGAGGTGTGTTCAGTGTTTGAGGTGTGAACAGCGTGTGAGGTGTGTGCACTGCATGAGCTGTTATAAGTGAGTGATGTGTGATAAGTGTGCAATTTGCTTGCAGTGTGTGAGATGTTTTCTGCATATGAGGTATGAACAGTGTGTGAGGTGTGAACAGTGTGTGAGGTGTGAACAGTGTGTGAGGTGTATTCAGTGTGTGAGGTGTGAACAGTGTGTGAGGTGTGTTCAGTGTGTGAGGTGTGTGAGGTGTGTTCAGTGTGTGAGGTGTGTTCAGTGTGTGAGGTGTGTTCAGTGTGTTCAGTGTGTGAGGTGTGTTCAGTGTGTTCAGTGTATGAGGTGTGTTCATTGTGTGAGGTGTGTTCAGTGTGTGCGGTGTCAACAGTGTGTGCGGTGTGAACAGTGTGTGAGGTGTGTTCAGTGTGTGAGGTCTGTTCAGTGTGTAATGTGTGTTCAGTGTGTGAGGTGTGTTCAGTGTGTGAGGTGTGTTCAGTGTGTGAGTGTGTTCAGTGTGTGAGGTGTGTTCAGTGTGTGAGGTGTGTTCAGTGTGTGAGTGTGTTCAGTGTGTAATGTGTGTTCAGTGTGTGAGGTGCATTCAGTGTGTGAGGGTGTTCAGTGTGTTCAGTGTGTTCAGTGCGTGAGGTGTGTTCAGTGTGTGAGGTGTGTTCAGTGTGTAATGTGTGTTCAGTGAGTGAGGAGTGAACAGTGTGTGAGGTGTGTTCAGTGTGTTCAGTGTGTGAGGTGTGTGAGGTGTGTGAGGTGTGTTCAGTGTGTGAGGTGTGTTCAGTGTGTGAGGTGCGTGAGGTTTGTTCAGTGTGTGAGGTGTGTTCAGTGTTTGAGGTGTGTTCAGTGTGTGAGGTGTGTTCAGAGTGTTCAGTGTGTGAGGTGTGTTCAGTGTGTGAGGTGTGTTCAGTGTGTGAGGTGCGTTCAGTGTGTGAGGTGCGTGAGCTGTGTTCAGTGTGTTCAGTGTGTGAGGTGTGTTCAGTGTGTGAGGTGTGAACAGTGTGTGAGGTGTGAACAGCGTGTGAGGTGTGAACAGCGTGTGAGGTCTGAACAGTGTGTGAGGTGTGTTCAGTGTGTGAGGTGTGTTCAGTGTGTGAGGTGTGTTCAGTGTGTGAGGTGTGTTCAGTGTTTGAGGTGTGAACAGCGTGTGAGGTGTGTGCACTGCATGAGCTGTTATAAGTGAGTGATGTGTGATAAGTGTGCAATTTGCTTGCAGTGTGTGAGATGTTTTCTGCATATGAGGTATGAACAGTGTGTGAGGTGTGAACAGTGTGTGAGGTGTGAACAGTGTGTGAGGTGTATTCAGTGTGTGAGGTGTGAACAGTGTGTGAGGTGTGTTCAGTGTGTGAGGTGTGTGAGGTGTGTTCAGTGTGTGAGGTGTGTTCAGTGTGTGAGGTGTGTTCAGTGTGTTCAGTGTGTGAGGTGTGTTCAGTGTGTTCAGTGTATGAGGTGTGTTCATTGTGTGAGGTGTGTTCAGTGTGTGCGGTGTCAACAGTGTGTGCGGTGTGAACAGTGTGTGAGGTGTGTTCAGTGTGTGAGGTCTGTTCAGTGTGTAATGTGTGTTCAGTGTGTGAGGTGTGTGAGGTGTGTGAGGTGTGTTCAGTGTGTGAGTGTGTTCAGTGTGTGAGGTGTGTTCAGTGTGTGAGGTGTGTTCAGTGTGTGAGTGTGTTCAGTGTGTAATGTGTGTTCAGTGTGTGAGGTGCATTCAGTGTGTGAGGGTGTTCAGTGTGTTCAGTGTGTTCAGTGCGTGAGGTGTGTTCAGTGTGTGAGGTGTGTTCAGTGTGTAATGTGTGTTCAGTGAGTGAGGAGTGAACAGTGTGTGAGGTGTGTTCAGTGTGTGAGGAGTGTGAGGTGTGTGAGGTGTGTTCAGTGTGTGAGTGTGTTCAGTGTGTGAGGTGTGTTCAGTGTGTGAGGAGTGAACAGTGTGTGAGGAGTGTTCAGTGTGTGAGGTGTGTTCAGTCTGTGAGGTGTGTTCAGTGTGTGAGGAGTGAACAGTGTGTGAGGTGTGTTCAGTGTGTGAGGTGTGTTCAGTGTGTAATGTTTGTTCAGTGTGTGAGGAGTGAACAGTGTGTGAGGTGTGTTCAGTGTGTGAGGAGTGAACAGTGTGTGAGGTGTGTTCAGTGTGTGAGGAGTGAACAGTGCGTGAGGTGTGTTCAGTGTGTGAGGTGTGTTCAGTGTGTGAGGTGTGTGAGGTGTGTTCAGTGTGTGAGGTGTGTTCAGTGTGTGAGGTGTGTTCAGTGTGTGAGGTGTGTTCATTGTGTAATGTGTGTTCAGTGTGTGAGGTGTGTTCAGTGTGTTCAGTGTGTGAGGTGTGTTCAGTGTGTGAGGTGTGTTCAGTGTGTGAGGTGTTTTCAGTGTGTGAGGTGTTTTCAGTGTGTGAGGTGTGTTCAGTGTGTGAGGTGTGTGAGGTGTGTTCAGTGTGTGCGGTGTGAAAAGTGTGTGAGGTATGTTCAGTGTGTGCGGTGTGAACAGTGTGTGAGGTGTGTTCAGTGTGTGCGGTGTGAACAGTGTGTGAGGTGTGTTCAGTGTGTGCGGTGTGAACAGTGTGTGAGGTGTGTTCAGTGTGTGCGGTGTGAACAGTGTGTGAGGTGTTTTCAGTGTGTGAGGTGTGAACAGTGTGTGAGGTCTGAACAGTGTGTGAGGTGTGTTCAGTGTATGAGGTGTGGACAGCGTGTGAGGTCTGAACAGTGTGTGAGGTGTGTTCAGTGTGTGAGGTGTGAACAGTGTTTGTGGTGTGAACAGCGTGTGAGGTGTGAACAGCGTGTGAGGTCTGAACAGTGTGTGAGGTGTGTTCAGTGTGTGAGGTGTGTTCAGTGTGTGAGGTGTGAACAGTGTGTGAGGTGTGTTCAGTGTGTGAGGTGTGTTCAGTGTGTGAGGTGTGTTCAGTGTGTGAGGTGTGTTCAGTGTGTGTGGTGTGAACAGCGTGTGAGGTGTGTGCACTGCATGAGCTGTTATAAGTGTGTGATGTGTGATATGTGTGTAAGGTGCTTGCAGTGTGTGAGATGTTTTCTGCATATGAGGTATGATCAGGTTGTGAGGTGTGAACAGTGTGTGAGGTGTGAACAGTGTGTGAGGTGTGTTCAGTGTGTGAGGTGTGTGAGGTGTGTGAGGTGTGTTCAGTGTGTGAGGTGTGTTCAGTGTGTGAGGTGCGTGAGGTTTGTTCAGTGTGTGAGGTGTGTTCAGTGTTTGAGGTGTGTTCAGTGTGTGAGGTGTGTTCAGAGTGTTCAGTGTGTGAGGTGTGTTCAGTGTGTGAGGTGTGTTCAGTGTGTGAGGTGCGTTCAGTGTGTGAGGTGCGTGAGCTGTGTTCAGTGTGTTCAGTGTGTGAGGTGTGTTCAGTGTGTGAGGTGTGAACAGTGTGTGAGGTGTGAACAGCGTGTGAGGTGTGAACAGCGTGTGAGGTCTGAACAGTGTGTGAGGTGTGTTCAGTGTGTGAGGTGTGTTCAGTGTGTGAGGTGTGTTCAGTGTGTGAGGTGTGTTCAGTGTTTGAGGTGTGAACAGCGTGTGAGGTGTGTGCACTGCATGAGCTGTTATAAGTGAGTGATGTGTGATAAGTGTGCAATTTGCTTGCAGTGTGTGAGATGTTTTCTGCATATGAGGTATGAACAGTGTGTGAGGTGTGAACAGTGTGTGAGGTGTGAACAGTGTGTGAGGTGTATTCAGTGTGTGAGGTGTGAACAGTGTGTGAGGTGTGTTCAGTGTGTGAGGTGTGTGAGGTGTGTTCAGTGTGTGAGGTGTGTTCAGTGTGTGAGGTGTGTTCAGTGTGTTCAGTGTGTGAGGTGTGTTCAGTGTGTTCAGTGTATGAGGTGTGTTCATTGTGTGAGGTGTGTTCAGTGTGTGCGGTGTCAACAGTGTGTGCGGTGTGAACAGTGTGTGAGGTGTGTTCAGTGTGTGAGGTCTGTTCAGTGTGTAATGTGTGTTCAGTGTGTGAGGTGTGTGAGGTGTGTGAGGTGTGTTCAGTGTGTGAGTGTGTTCAGTGTGTGAGGTGTGTTCAGTGTGTGAGGTGTGTTCAGTGTGTGAGTGTGTTCAGTGTGTAATGTGTGTTCAGTGTGTGAGGTGCATTCAGTGTGTGAGGGTGTTCAGTGTGTTCAGTGTGTTCAGTGCGTGAGGTGTGTTCAGTGTGTGAGGTGTGTTCAGTGTGTAATGTGTGTTCAGTGAGTGAGGAGTGAACAGTGTGTGAGGTGTGTTCAGTGTGTGAGGAGTGTGAGGTGTGTGAGGTGTGTTCAGTGTGTGAGTGTGTTCAGTGTGTGAGGTGTGTTCAGTGTGTGAGGAGTGAACAGTGTGTGAGGAGTGTTCAGTGTGTGAGGTGTGTTCAGTCTGTGAGGTGTGTTCAGTGTGTGAGGAGTGAACAGTGTGTGAGGTGTGTTCAGTGTGTGAGGTGTGTTCAGTGTGTAATGTTTGTTCAGTGTGTGAGGAGTGAACAGTGTGTGAGGTGTGTTCAGTGTGTGAGGAGTGAACAGTGTGTGAGGTGTGTTCAGTGTGTGAGGAGTGAACAGTGCGTGAGGTGTGTTCAGTGTGTGAGGTGTGTTCAGTGTGTGAGGTGTGTGAGGTGTGTTCAGTGTGTGAGGTGTGTTCAGTGTGTGAGGTGTGTTCAGTGTGTGAGGTGTGTTCATTGTGTAATGTGTGTTCAGTGTGTGAGGTGTGTTCAGTGTGTTCAGTGTGTGAGGTGTGTTCAGTGTGTGAGGTGTGTTCAGTGTGTGAGGTGTTTTCAGTGTGTGAGGTGTTTTCAGTGTGTGAGGTGTGTTCAGTGTGTGAGGTGTGTGAGGTGTGTTCAGTGTGTGCGGTGTGAAAAGTGTGTGAGGTATGTTCAGTGTGTGCGGTGTGAACAGTGTGTGAGGTGTGTTCAGTGTGTGCGGTGTGAACAGTGTGTGAGGTGTGTTCAGTGTGTGCGGTGTGAACAGTGTGTGAGGTGTGTTCAGTGTGTGCGGTGTGAACAGTGTGTGAGGTGTTTTCAGTGTGTGAGGTGTGAACAGTGTGTGAGGTCTGAACAGTGTGTGAGGTGTGTTCAGTGTATGAGGTGTGGACAGCGTGTGAGGTCTGAACAGTGTGTGAGGTGTGTTCAGTGTGTGAGGTGTGAACAGTGTTTGTGGTGTGTTCAGTGTGTGAGGAGTGAACAGTGTGTGTGGTGTGAACAGCGTGTGAGGTGTGAACAGCGTGTGAGGTCTGAACAGTGTGTGAGGTGTGTTCAGTGTGTGAGGTGTGTTCAGTGTGTGAGGTGTGAACAGTGTGTGAGGTGTGTTCAGTGTGTGAGGTGTGTTCAGTGTGTGAGGTGTGTTCAGTGTGTGAGGTGTGTTCAGTGTGTGTGGTGTGAACAGCGTGTGAGGTGTGTGCACTGCATGAGCTGTTATAAGTGTGTGATGTGTGATATGTGTGTAAGGTGCTTGCAGTGTGTGAGATGTTTTCTGCATATGAGGTATGATCAGGTTGTGAGGTGTGAACAGTGTGTGAGGTGTGAACAGTGTGTGAGGTGTGTTCAGTGTTTGAGGTGTGCTCAGTGTGTGAGGTGTGTTCAGTGTGTTCAGTGTGTTCAGTGTGTAATGTGTGTTCAGTGTGTGAGGTGTGTTCAGAGTGTTCAGTGTGTGAGGTGTGTTCAGTGTGTGAGGTGTGTTCAGTGTGTGAGGTGTGTTCAGTGTGTAATGTGTGTTCAGTGTGTGAGGTGTGTTCAGAGTGTTCAGTGTGTGAGGTGTGTTCAGTGTGTGAGGTGTGTGAGGTGTGTTCAGTGTGTGAGGTGTGTTCAGTGTGTGAGGTGTGTTCAGTGTGTGAGGTGTGTTCAGCGTGTGAGGTGCGTTCAGTGTGTGAGGTGTGTTCAGTGCGTGAGGTGTGTTCAGTGTGTGAGGTGTGTTCAGTGTGTGAGGTGTGTTCAGTGTGTGAGGTGTGTTTAGTGTGTGAGGTGTGTTCAGTGTGTGAGGTTTGAACACCGTGTGAGGTGTGAACAGTGTTTGAGGTGTGAAGAGTGTGTGAGGTGCGAACAGTGTGTGAGGTGTGAGCAGCGTGTGAGGTGTGTGCACTGCATGAGCTGTTATAAGTGTGTGATGTGTGATAAGTGTGCAAGGTGCTGGCATTGTGTGAGATGTTTTCTGCATTTGAGGTATGAACAGTGTGTGAGGTGTGAACAGTGTGTGAGGTGTGAACAGTGTGTGAGGTGTATTCAGTGTGTGAGGTGTGCACAGTGTGTGAGGTGTGTTCAGTGTGTGAGGTGTGTGAGGTGTGTTCAGTGTGTGAGATGTGTTCAGTGTGTGAGGTGTGTTCAGTGTGTTCAGTGTGTTCAGTGTATGAGGTGTGTTCAGTGTGTGAGGTGTGTTCAGTGTGTGCGGTGTGAACAGTGTGTTCAGTGTGTGCGGTGTGAACAGTGTGTGAGGTGTGTTCAGTGTGTGAGGTCTGTTCAGTGTGTAATGTGTGTTCAGTGAGTTCAGTGTGTGAGGTGTGTTCAGTGTGTGAGGTGTGTTCAGTGTGTGAGTGTGTTCAGTGTGTGAGGTGTGTGAGGTGTGTTCAGTGTGTGAGGTGTGTTCAGTGTGTGAGTGTGTTCAGTGTGTAATGTGTGTTCAGTGTGTGAGGTTTATTCAGTGTGTGAGGGTGTTCAGTGTGTTCAGTGTGTTCAGTGCGTGAGGTGTGTTCAGTGTGTGAGGTGTGTTCAGTGTGTAATGTGTGTTCAGTGAGTGAGGAGTGAACAGTGTGTGAGGTGTGTTCAGTGTGTGAGGAGTGAACAGTGTGTGAGGTGTGTTCAGTGTGTGAGGAGTGAACAGTGTGTGAGGAGTGTTCAGTGTGTGAGGTGTGCTCAGTGTGTGAGGTGTGTTCAGTGTGTGAGGTGTGTTCAGTGTGTGAGGTGTGTTCAGTGTGTGAGGAGTGAACAGTGTGTGAGGTGTGTTCAGTGTGTGAGGTGTGTTCAGTGTGTAATGTGTGTTCAGTGTGTGAGGAGTGAACAGTGTGTGAGGTGTGTTCAGTGTGTGAGGAGTGAACAGTGTGTGAGGTGTGTTCAGTGTGTGAGGTGTGTTCAGTGTGTGAGGTGTGTGCAGTGTGTGAGGTGTGTTCAGTGTGTGAGGTGTGTTCTGTGTGTGAGGTGTGTTGAGTGTGTTCAGTGTGTGAGGTGTGTGAGGGGTGTTCAGTGTGTGAGGAGTGAACAGTGTGTGAGGTGTGTTCAGTGTGTGAGGTGCGTGAGGTGTGTTCAGTGTGTGAGGTGTGTGAGGTGTGTTCAGTGTGTGAGGTGTGTTCAGTGTGTGAGGTGTGTTCAGTGTGTGAGGTGCGTGAGGTTTGTTCAGTGTGTGAGGTGAGTTCAGTGTGTGAGGTGTGTTCAGTGTGTGAGGTGTGTTCAGTGTGTGAGTTGTGTTCAGAGTGTTCAGTGTGTGAGGTGTGTTCAGTGTGTGAGGTGTGTTCAGTGTGTGAGGTGCGTTCAGTGTGTGAGGTGTGTTCAGTGTGTGAGGTGTGTGAGGTGTGTTCAGTGTGTGAGGTGTGAACAGTGTGTGAGGTGTGAACAGCGTGTGAGGTGTGAACAGCGTGTGAGGTCTGAACAGTGTGTGAGGTGTGTTCAGTGTGTGAGGTGTGTTCAGTGTGTGAGGTGTGTTCATTGTTTGAGGTGTGTTCAGTGTGTGAGGTGTGTTCAGTTTGTGAGGTGTGTTCAGTGTGTGAGGTGTGTTCAGTGTGTGAGGTGTGAACACCGTGTGAGGTGTGTGCACTGCATGAGCTGTTATAAGTGTGTGATGTGTGATAAGTGTGCAATTTGCTTGCAGTGTGTGAGATGTTTTCTGCATATGAGGTATGAACAGTGTGTGAGGTGTGAACAGTGTGTGAGGTGTGAACAGTGTGTGAGGTGTATTCAGTGTTAGAGGTGTGAACAGTGTGTGAGGTGTGTTCAGTGTGTGAGGTGTGTTCAGTGTGTGAGGTGTGTTCAGTGTGTGAGGTGTGTTCAGTGTGTTCAGTGTGTGAGGTGTGTTCAGTGTGTTCAGTGTGTTCAGTGTATGAGGTGTGTTCAGTGTGTGAGGTGTGTTCAGTGTGTGCGGTGTGAACAGTGTGTGAGGTGTGTTCAGTGTGTGAGGTCTGTTCAGTGTGTAATGTGTGTTCAGTGTGTTCAGTGTGTGAGGTGTGTTCAGTGTGTGAGTGTGTTCAGTGTGTGCGGTGTGTTCAGTGTGTGAGGTGTGTTCAGTGTGTGAGGTGTGTTCAGTGTGTGAGTGTGCTCAGTGTGTAATGTGTGTTCAGTGTGTGAGGTGCATTCAGTGTGTGAGGGTGTTCAGTGTGTTCAGTGTGTTCAGTGCGTGAGGTGTGTTCAGTGTGTGAGGTGTGTTCAGTGTGTAATGTGTGTTCAGCGAGTGAGGAGTGAACAGTGTGTGAGGTGTGTTCAGTGTGTGAGGAGTGTGAGGTGTGTGAGGTGTGTTCAGTGTGTGAGTGTGTTCAGTGTGTGAGGTGTGTTCAGTGTGTGAGGAGTGAACAGTGTGTGAGGAGTGTTCAGTGTGTGAGGTGTGTTCAGTGTGTGAGGTGTGTTCAGTGTGTGAGGAGTGAACAGTGTGTGAGGTGTGTTCAGTGTGTGAGGTGTGTTCAGTGTGTAATGTGTGTTCAGTGTGTGAGGAGTGAACAGTGTGTGAGGTGTGTTCAGTGTGTGAGGAGTGAACAGTGTGTGAGGTGTGTTCAGTGTGTGAGGAGTGAACAGTGTGTGAGGTGTGTTCAGTGTGTGAGGTGTGTTCAGTGTGTGAGGTGTGTTCAGTGTGTGAGGTGTGTTCATTGTGTAATGTGTGTTCAGTGTGTGAGGTGTGTTCAGTGTGTTCAGTGTGTGGGGAGTGTTCAGTGTGTGAGGTGTGTTCAGTGTGTGAGGTGTGTTCAGTGTGTGAGGTGTTTTCAGTGTGTGAGGTGTGTTCAGTGTGTTCAGTGTGTGAGGTGTGTTCAGTGTGTGCGGTGTGAAAAGTGTGTGAGGTATGTTCAGTGTGTGCGGTGTGAACAGTGTGTGAGGTGTGTTCAGTGTGTGCGGTGTGAACAGTGTGTGAGGTGTGTTCAGTGTGTGCGGTGTGAACAGTGTGTGAGGTGTGTTCAGTGTGTGAGGTGTGAACAGTGTGTGAGGTGTGTTCAGTTTGTGAGGAGTGAACAGTGTGTGAGGTGTGAACAGCGTGTGAGGTGTGAACAGCGTGTGAGGTCTGAACAGTGTGTGAGGTGTGTTCAGTGTGTGAGGTGTGAACAGCGTGTGAGGTCTGAACAGTGTGTGAGGTGTGTTCAGTGTGTGAGGTGTGAACAGTGTGTGAGCTGTGTTCAGTGTGTGAGGAGTGAACAGTGTGTGAGGTGTGAACAGCATGTGAGGTGTGAACAGCGTGTGAGGTCTGAACAGAGTGTGAGGTGTGATCAGTGTGTGAGGTGTTTTCAGTGTGTGAGGTGTGAACAGTGTGTGAGGTGTGTTCAGTGTGTGAGGTGTGTTCAGTGTGTGAGGTGTGTTCAGTGTGTGAGGTGTGTTCAGTGTGTGAGGTGTGTTCAGTGTGTGTGGTGTGAACAGCGTGTGAGGTGTGTGCACTGCATGAGCTGTTATAAGTGTGTGATGTCTGATAAGTGTGTAAGGTGCTGCAGTGTGTGAGATGTTTTCTGCATATGAGGTATGAACAGTGTGTGAGGTGTGAACAGTGTGTGAGGTGTGAACAGTGTGTGAGGTGTGTTCAGTGTGTGAGGTGTGCTCAGTGTGTGAGGTGTGTTCAGTGTGTTCAGTGTGTTCAGTGTGTAATGTGTGTTCAGTGTGTGAGGTGTGTTCAGAGTGTTCAGTGTGTGAGGTGTGTTCAGTGTGTGAGGTGTGTTCAGTGTGTGAGGTGTGTTCAGTGTGTAATGTGTGTTCCGTGTGTGAGGTGTGTTCAGAGTGTTCAGTGTGTGAGGTGTGTTCAGTGTGTGAGGTGTGTGAGGTGTGTTCAGTGTGTGAGGTATGTTCAGTGTGTGAGATGTGTTCAGTGTGTGAGGTGTGTTCAGCGTGTGAGGTGCGTTCAGTGTGTCAGGTGTGTTCAGTGCGTGAGGTGTGTTCAGTGTGTGAGGTGTGTTCAGTGTGTGAGGTGTGTTCAGTGTGTGAGGTGTGTTTAGTGTGTGAGGTGTGTTCAGTGTGTGAGGTGTGAACAGCGTGTGAGGTGTGAACAGTGTTTGAGGTGTGAAGAGTGTGTGAGGTGCGAACAGTGTGTGAGGTGTGAGCAGCGTGCGAGGTGTGTGCACTGCATGAGCTGTTATAAGTGTGTGATGTGTGATAAGTGTGCAAGGTGCTGGCATTGTGTGAGATGTTTTCCGCATATGAGGTATGAACAGTGTGTGAGGTGTGAACAGTGTGTGAGGTGTGAACAGTGTGTGAGGTGTATTCAGTGTGTGAGGTGTGAACAGTGTGTGAGGTGTGTGAGGTGTGTGAGGTGTGTGAGGTGTGTTCAGTGTGTGAGATGTGTTCAGTGTGTGAGGTGTGTTCAGTGTGTTCAGTGTGTTCAGTGTATGAGGTGTGATCAGTGTGTGAGGTGTGTTCAGTGTGTGCGGTGTGAACAGTGTGTTCAGTGTGTGCGGTGTGAACAGTGTGTGAGGTGTGTTCAGTGTGTGAGGTCTGTTCAGTGTGTAATGTGTGTTCAGTGAGTTCAGTGTGTGAGGTGTGTTCAGTGTGTGAGGTGTGTTCAGTGTGTGAGTGTGTTCAGTGTGTGAGGTGTGTGAGGTGTGTTCAGTGTGTGAGGTGTGTTCAGTGTGTGAGTGTGTTCAGTGTGTAATGTGTGTTCAGTGTGTGAGGTGCATTCAGTGTGTGAGGGTGTTCAGTGTGTTCAGTGCGTGAGGTGTGTTCAGTGTGTGAGTTGTGTTCAGTGTGTAATGTGTGTTCAGTGAGTGAGGAGTGAACAGTGTGTGAGGTGTGTTCAGTGTGTGAGGAGTGAACAGTGTGTGAGGTGTGTTCAGTGTGTGAGGAGTGAACAGTGTGTGAGGATTGTTCAGTGTGTGAGGTGTGTTCAGTGTGTGAGGTGTGTTCAGTGTGTGAGGTGTGTTCAGTGTGTGAGGTGTGTTCAGTGTGTGAGGAGTGAACAGTGTGTGAGGTGTGTTCAGTGTGTGAGGTGTGTTCAGTGTGTAATGTGTGTTCAGTGTGTGAGGATTGAAAAGTGTGTGAGGTGTGTTCAGTGTGTGAGGAGTGAACAGTGTGTGAGGTGTGTTCAGTGTGTGAGGAGTGAACAGTGTGTGAGGTGTGTTCAGTGTGAGAGGTGTGTTCAGTGTGTGAGGTGTGTTCAGTGTGTGAGGGTGTTCAGTGTGTGAGGTGTGTGCAGTGTGTGAGGTGTGTTCAGTGTGTGAGGTGTGTTCAGTGTGTGAGGTGTGTTCTGTGTGTGAGGTGTGTTGAGTGTGTTCAGTGTGTGAGGTGTGTGAGGGGTGTTCAGTGTGTGAGGAGTGAACAGTGTGTGAGGTGTGTTCAGTGTGTGAGGAGTGAACAGTGTGTGAGGTGTGTTCAGTGTGTGAGGAGTGAACAGTGTGTGAGGTGTGTTCAGTGTGTGAGGTGTGTTCAGTGTGTGAGGTGTGTTCAGTGTGTGAGATGTGTTCAGTGTGTGAGGTGTGTTCAGTGTGTGAGGTGTGTTCATTGTTTGAGGTGTGTTCAGTGTGTGAGGTGTGTTCAGTTTGTGAGGTGTGTTCAGTGTGTGAGGTGTGTTCAGTGTGTGAGGTGTGAACACCGTGTGAGGTGTGTGCACTGCATGAGCTGTTATAAGTGTGTGATGTGTGATAAGTGTGCAATTTGCTTGCAGTGTGTGAGATGTTTTCTGCATATGAGGTATGAACAGTGTGTGAGGTGTGAACAGTGTGTGAGGTGTGAACAGTGTGTGAGGTGTATTCAGTGTGTGAGGTGTGAACAGTGTGTGAGGTGTGTTCAGTGTGTGAGGTGTGTGAGGTGTGTTCAGTGTGTGAGGTGTGTTCAGTGTGTGAGGTGTGTTCAGTGTGTTCAGTGTGTTCAGTGTATGAGGTGTGTTCAGTGTGTGAGGTGTGTTCAGTGTGTGCGGTGTGAACAGTGTGTGCGGTGTGAACAGTGTGTGAGGTGTGTTCAGTGTGTGAGGTCTGTTCAGTGTGTAATGTGTGTTCAGTGTGTGAGTGTGTTCAGTGTGTGCGGTGTGTTCAGTGTGTGAGGTGTGTTCAGTGTGTGAGGTGTGTTCAGTGTGTGAGTGTGCTCAGTGTGTAATGTGTGTTCAGTGTGTGAGGTGCATTCAGTGTGTGAGGGTGTTCAGTGTGTTCAGTGTGTTCAGTGCGTGAGGTGTGTTCAGTGTGTGAGGTGTGTTCAGTGTGTAATGTGTGTTCAGCGAGTGAGGAGTGAACAGTTTGTGAGGTGTGTTCAGTGTGTGAGGAGTGTGAGGTGTGTGAGGTGTGTTCAGTGTGTGAGTGTGTGAGGTGTGTGAGGTGTGTTCAGTGTGTGAGGAGTGAACAGTGTGTGAGGAGTGTTCAGTGTGTTCAGTGTGTGAGGTGTGTTCAGTGTGTGAGGAGTGAACAGTGTGTGAGGTGTCTTCAGTGTGTGAGGTGTGTTCAGTGTGTAATGTGTGTTCAGTGTGTGAGGAGTGAACAGTGTGTGAGGTGTGTTCAGTGTGTGAGGAGTGAACAGTGTGTGAGGTGTGTTCAGTGTGTGAGGAGTGAACAGTGTGTGAGGTGTGTTCAGTGTGTGAGGTGTGTTCAGTGTGTGAGGTGTGTTCAGTGTGTGAGGTGTGTTCAGTGTGTGAGGTGTGTTCATTGTGTAATGTGTGTTCAGTGTGTGAGGTGTGTTCAGTGTGTTCAGTGTGTGAGGAGTGTTCAGTGTGTGAGGTGTGTTCAGTGTGTGAGGTGTGTTCAGTGTGTGAGGTGTTTTCAGTGTGTGAGGTGTGTTCAGTGTGTTCAGTGTGTGAGGTGTGTTCAGTGTGTGCGGTGTGAAAAGTGTGTGAGGTATGTTCAGTGTGTGCGGTGTGAACAGTGTGTGAGGTGTGTTCAGTGTGTGCGGTGTGAACAGTGTGTGAGGTGTGTTCAGTGTGTGCGGTGTGAACAGTGTGTGAGGTGTGTTCAGTGTGTGAGGTGTGAACAGTGTGTGAGGTGTGTTCAGTTTGTGAGGAGTGAACAGTGTGTGAGGTGTGAACAGCGTGTGAGGTGTGAACAGCGTGTGAGGTCTGAACAGTTTGTGAGGTGTGTTCAGTGTGTGAGGTGTGAACAGCGTGTGAGGTCTGAACAGTGTGTGAGGTGTGTTCAGTGTGTGAGGTGCGAACAGTGTGTGAGCTGTGTTCAGTGTGTGAGGAGTGAACAGTGTGTGAGGTGTGAACAGCATGTGAGGTGTGAACAGCGTGTGAGGTCTGAACAGAGTGTGAGGTGTGATCAGTGTGTGAGGTGTTTTCAGTGTGTGAGGTGTGAACAGTGTGTGAGGTGTGTTCAGTGTGTGAGGTGTGTTCAGTGTGTGAGGTGTGTTCAGTGTGTGAGGTGTGTTCAGTGTGTGAGGTGTGTTCAGTGTGTGTGGTGTGAACAGCGTGTGAGGTGTGTGCACTGCATGAGCTGTTATAAGTGTGTGATGTCTGATAAGTGTGTAAGGTGCTTGCAGTGTGTGAGATGTTTTCTGCATATGAGGTATGAACAGTGTGTGAGGTGTGAACAGTGTGTGAGGTGTGAACAGTGTGTGAGGTGTGTTCAGTGTGTGAGGTGTGCTCAGTGTGTGAGGTGTGTTCAGTGTGTTCAGTGTGTTCAGTGTGTAATGTGTGTTCAGTGTGTGAGGTGTGTTCAGAGTGTTCAGTGTGTGAGGTGTGTTCAGTGTGTGAGGTGTGTGAGGTGTGTTCAGTGTGTGAGGTATGTTCAGTGTGTGAGATGTGTTCAGTGTGTGAGGTGTGTTCAGCGTGTGAGGTGCGTTCAGTGTGTCAGGTGTGTTCAGTGCGTGAGGTGTGTTCAGTGTGTGAGGTGTGTTCAGTGTGTGAGGTGTGTTCAGTGTGTGAGGTGTGTTTAGTGTGTGAGGTGTGTTCAGTGTGTGAGGTGTGAACAGCGTGTGAGGTGTGAACAGTGTTTGAGGTGTGAAGAGTGTGTGAGGTGCGAACAGTGTGTGAGGTGTGAGCAGCGTGCGAGGTGTGTGCACTGCATGAGCTGTTATAAGTGTGTGATGTGTGATAAGTGTGCAAGGTGCTGGCATTATGTGAGATGTTTTCCGCATATGAGGTATGAACAGTGTGTGAGGTGTGAACAGTGTGTGAGGTGTGAACAGTGTGTGAGGTGTATTCAGTGTGTGAGGTGTGAACAGTGTGTGAGGTGTGTGAGGTGTGTGAGGTGTGTGAGGTGTGTTCAGTGTGTGAGATGTGTTCAGTGTGTGAGGTGTGTTCAGTGTGTTCAGTGTGTTCAGTGTATGAGGTGTGATCAGTGTGTGAGGTGTGTTCAGTGTGTGCGGTGTGAACAGTGTGTTCAGTGTGTGCGGTGTGAACAGTGTGTGAGGTGTGTTCAGTGTGTGAGGTCTGTTCAGTGTGTAATGTGTGTTCAGTGAGTTCAGTGTGTGAGGTGTGTTCAGTGTGTGAGGTGTGTTCAGTGTGTGAGTGTGTTCAGTGTGTGAGGTGTGTGAGGTGTGTTCAGTGTGTGAGGTGTGTTCAGTGTGTGAGTGTGTTCAGTGTGTAATGTGTGTTCAGTGTGTGAGGTGCATTCAGTGTGTGAGGGTGTTCAGTGTGTTCAGTGCGTGAGGTGTGTTCAGTGTGTGAGTTGTGTTCAGTGTGTAATGTGTGTTCAGTGAGTGAGGAGTGAACAGTGTGTGAGGTGTGTTCAGTGTGTGAGGAGTGAACAGTGTGTGAGGTGTGTTCAGTGTGTGAGGAGTGAACAGTGTGTGAGGATTGTTCAGTGTGTGAGGTGTGTTCAGTGTGTGAGGTGTGTTCAGTGTGTGAGGTGTGTTCAGTGTGTGAGGTGTGTTCAGTGTGTGAGGAGTGAACAGTGTGTGAGGTGTGTTCAGTGTGTGAGGTGTGTTCAGTGTGTAATGTGTGTTCAGTGTGTGAGGATTGAAAAGTGTGTGAGGTGTGTTCAGTGTGTGAGGAGTGAACAGTGTGTGAGGTGTGTTCAGTGTGTGAGGAGTGAACAGTGTGTGAGGTGTGTTCAGTGTGAGAGGTGTGTTCAGTGTGTGAGGTGTGTTCAGTGTGTGAGGGTGTTCAGTGTGTGAGGTGTGTGCAGTGTGTGAGGTGTGTTCAGTGTGTGAGGTGTGTTCAGTGTGTGAGGTGTGTTCTGTGTGTGAGGTGTGTTGAGTGTGTTCAGTGTGTGAGGTGTGTGAGGGGTGTTCAGTGTGTGAGGAGTGAACAGTGTGTGAGGTGTGTTCAGTGTGTGAGGAGTGAACAGTGTGTGAGGTGTGTTCAGTGTGTGAGGAGTGAACAGCGTGTGAGGTGTGTTCAGTGTGTTCAGTGTGTGAGGTGTGTTCAGTGTGTGAGGTGTGTTCAGTGTGTGAGGTGTGTTCAGTGTGTGAGGTGTGTTCAGTGTGTGAGGTGTGTTCAGTGTGTGAGGTGTGTTCAGTGTGTGAGGTGTGTTCATTGTGTAATGTGTGTTCCGTGTGTTCAGTGTGAACAGTGTGTGAGGTGTGAACAGTGTGTGAGGTGTGTTCAGTGTGTGAGGTGTGCTCAGTGTGTGAGGTGAGTTCAGGGTGTTCAGTGTGTTCAGAGTGTTCAGTGTGTGAGGTGTGTTCAGTGTGTGAGGTGTGTTCAGTGTGTGCGGTGTGTTCAGTGTGTTCAGTGAGTTCAGTGCGTGAGGTGTGTTCAGTGTGTTCAGTGTGTGAGGGGTGTTCAGTGTGTGAGGTGTGTGAGGTGTGTTCAGTGTGTGAGGTGTGTTCAGTGTGTGAGGTGTGTTCAGTGTGTGAGGTGTGTTCAGTGTGTCAGGTGTGTTCAGTGTGTGAGGTGTGTTCAGTGTGTGAGGTGTTTTCAGTGTGTGAGGTGTGTTCAGCGTGTTCAGTGTGTGAGGTGTGTTCAGTGTGTGCGGTGTGAAAAGTGTGTGAGGTGTGTTCAGTGTGTGCGGTGTGAACAGTGTGTGAGGTGTGTTCAGTGTGTGCGTTGTGAACAGTGTGTGAGGTGTGTTCAGTGTGTGCGGAGTGAACAGTGTGTGAGGTGTGTTCAGTGTGTGCGGTGTGAACAGTGTGTGAGGTGTGTTCAGTGTGTGAGGTGTGAACAGTGTGTGAGGTGTGTTCAGTGTGTGAGGAGTGAACAGTGTGAGGTGTGAACAGCGTGTGAGGTGTGAACAGCGTGTGAGGTCTGAACAGTGTGTGAGGTGTGTTCAGTGTGTGAGGTGTGAACAGCGTGTGAGGTCTGAACAGTGTGTGAGGTGTGTTCAGTGTGTGAGGTGTGAACAGTGTGTGAGGTGTGTTCAGTGTGTGAGGAGTGAACAGTGTGTGAGGTGTGAACAGCGTGTGAGGTGTGAACAGCGTGTGAGGTCTGAACAGTGTGTGAGGTGTGTTCAGTGTGTGAGGTGTGTTCAGTGTGTGAGGTGTGTTCAGTGTGTGAGGTGTGTTCAGTGTGTGAGGTGTGTTCAGTGTGTGTGGTGTGAACAGCGTGTGAGGTGTGTGCACTGCATGAGCTGTTATAAGTGTGTGATGTGTGATATGTGTGTAAGGTGCTTGCAGTGTGTGAGATGTTTTCTGCATATGAGGTATGATCAGGTTGTGAGGTGTGAACAGTGTGTGAGGTGTGAACAGTGTGTGAGGTGTGTTCAGTGTGTGAGGTGTGTGAGGTGTGTGAGGTGTGTTCAGTGTGTGAGGTGTGTTCAGTGTGTGAGGTGCGTGAGGTTTGTTCAGTGTGTGAGGTGTGTTCAGTGTTTGAGGTGTGTTCAGTGTGTGAGGTGTGTTCAGAGTGTTCAGTGTGTGAGGTGTGTTCAGTGTGTGAGGTGTGTTCAGTGTGTGAGGTGCGTTCAGTGTGTGAGGTGCGTGAGCTGTGTTCAGTGTGTTCAGTGTGTGAGGTGTGTTCAGTGTGTGAGGTGTGAACAGTGTGTGAGGTGTGAACAGCGTGTGAGGTGTGAACAGCGTGTGAGGTCTGAACAGTGTGTGAGGTGTGTTCAGTGTGTGAGGTGTGTTCAGTGTGTGAGGTGTGTTCAGTGTGTGAGGTGTGTTCAGTGTTTGAGGTGTGAACAGCGTGTGAGGTGTGTGCACTGCATGAGCTGTTATAAGTGAGTGATGTGTGATAAGTGTGCAATTTGCTTGCAGTGTGTGAGATGTTTTCTGCATATGAGGTATGAACAGTGTGTGAGGTGTGAACAGTGTGTGAGGTGTGAACAGTGTGTGAGGTGTGTTCAGTGTGTGAGGTGTGCTCAGTGTGTGAGGTGTGTTCAGAGTGTTCAGTGTGTGAGGTGTGTTCAGTGTGTGAGGTGTGTTCAGTGTGTGAGGTGCGTTCAGTGTGTGAGGTGTGTGCACTGCATGAGCTGTTATAAGTGTGTGATGTGAGATAAGTGTGTAAGGTGCTTGCAGTGTGTGAGATGTTTTCTGCATATGAGGTATGCACAGTGTGTGAGGTGTGAACAGTGTGTGAGGTGTGAACAGTGTGTGAGGTGTATTCTGTGTGTGAGGGGTGTTCAGTGTGTGAGGTGTGTTCAGAGTCTTCAGTGTGTGAGGTGTGTTCTGTGTGTGAGGTGTGTTCAGTGTGTGAGGTGCGTTCAGTGTGTGAGGTGCGTGAGGTGTGTTCAGTGTGTGAGGTGTGTGAGGTGTGTTCAGTGTGTGAGGTGTGTTCAGTGTGTGAGGTGTGTTCAGTGTGTGAGGTGCGTGAGGTTTGTTCAGTGTGTGAGGTGTGTTCAGTGTGTGAGGTGTGTTCAGAGTGTTCAGTGTGTGAGGTGTGTTCAGTGTGTGAGGTGTGTTCAGTGTGTGAGGTGCGTTCAGTGTGTGAGGTGCGTGAGCTGTGTTCAGTGTGTTCAGTGTGTGAGGTGTGTTCAGTGTGTGAGGTGTGAACAGTGTGTGAGGTGTGAACAGCGTGTGAGGTGTGAACAGCGTGTGAGGTCTGAACAGTGTGTGAGGTGTGTTCAGTGTGTGAGGTGTGTTCAGTGTGTGAGGTGTGTTCAGTGTGTGAGGTGTGTTCAGTGTTTGAGGTGTGTGAGGTGTGTTCAGTGTGTGAGGTGTGTTCAGTGTGTGAGGTGTGTTCAGTGTGTTCAGTGTGTGAGGTGTGTTCAGTGTGTTCAGTGTATGAGGTGTGTTCATTGTGTGAGGTGTGTTCAGTGTGTGCGGTGTCAACAGTGTGTGCGGTGTGAACAGTGTGTGAGGTGTGTTCAGTGTGTGAGGTCTGTTCAGTGTGTAATGTGTGTTCAGTGTGTGAGGTGTGTGAGGTGTGTGAGGTGTGTTCAGTGTGTGAGTGTGTTCAGTGTGTGAGGTGTGTTCAGTGTGTGAGGTGTGTTCAGTGTGTGAGTGTGTTCAGTGTGTAATGTGTGTTCAGTGTGTGAGGTGCATTCAGTGTGTGAGGGTGTTCAGTGTGTTCAGTGTGTTCAGTGTGTGAGGTGTGTTCAGTGTGTGAGGTGTGTTCAGTGTGTAATGTGTGTTCAGTGAGTGAGGAGTGAACAGTGTGTGAGGTGTGTTCAGTGTGTGAGGAGTGTGAGGTGTGTGAGGTGTGTTCAGTGTGTGAGTGTGTTCAGTGTGTGAGGTGTGTTCAGTGTGTGAGGAGTGAACAGTGTGTGAGGAGTGTTCAGTGTGTGAGGTGTGTTCAGTCCGTGAGGTGTGTTCAGTGTGTGAGGAGTGAACAGTGTGTGAGGTGTGTTCAGTGTGTGAGGTGTGTTCAGTGTGTAATGTTTGTTCAGTGTGTGAGGAGTGAACAGTGTGTGAGGTGTGTTCAGTGTGTGAGGAGTGAACAGTGTGTGAGGTGTGTTCAGTGTGTGAGGAGTGAACAGTGCGTGAGGTGTGTTCAGTGTGTGAGGTGTGTTCAGTGTGTGAGGTGTGTGAGGTGTGTTCAGTGTGTGAGGTGTGTTCAGTGTGTGAGGTGTGTTCAGTGTGTGAGGTGTGTTCATTGTGTAATGTGTGTTCAGTGTGTGAGGTGTGTTCAGTGTGTTCAGTGTGTGAGGTGTGTTCAGTGTGTGAGGTGTGTTCAGTGTGTGAGGTGTTTTCAGTGTGTGAGGTGTTTTCAGTGTGTGAGGTGTGTTCAGTGTGTTCAGTGTGTGAGGTGTGTTCAGTGTGTGCGGTGTGAAAAGTGTGTGAGGTATGTTCAGTGTGTGCGGTGTGAACAGTGTGTGAGGTGTGTTCAGTGTGTGCGGTGTGAACAGTGTGTGAGGTGTGTTCAGTGTGTGCGGTGTGAACAGTGTGTGAGGTGTGTTCAGTGTGTGCGGTGTGAACAGTGTGTGAGGTGTTTTCAGTGTGTGAGGTGTGAACAGTGTGTGAGGTCTGAACAGTGTGTGAGGTGTGTTCAGTGTATGAGGTGTGGACAGCGTGTGAGGTCTGAACAGTGTGTGAGGTGTGTTCAGTGTGTGAGGTGTGAACAGTGTTTGTGGTGTGTTCAGTGTGTGAGGAGTGAACAGTGTGTGTGGTGTGAACAGCGTGTGAGGTGTGAACAGCGTGTGAGGTCTGAACAGTGTGTGAGGTGTGTTCAGTGTGTGAGGTGTGTTCAGTGTGTGAGGTGTGAACAGTGTGTGAGGTGTGTTCAGTGTGTGAGGTGTGTTCAGTGTGTGAGGTGTGTTCAGTGTGTGAGGTGTGTTCAGTGTGTGTGGTGTGAACAGCGTGTGAGGTGTGTGCACTGCATGAGCTGTTATAAGTGTGTGATGTGTGATATGTGTGTAAGGTGCTTGCAGTGTGTGAGATGTTTTCTGCATATGAGGTATGATCAGGTTGTGAGGTGTGAACAGTGTGTGAGGTGTGAACAGTGTGTGAGGTGTGTTCAGTGTTTGAGGTGTGCTCAGTGTGTGAGGTGTGTTCAGTGTGTTCAGTGTGTAATGTGTGTTCAGTGTGTGAGGTGTGTTCAGAGTGTTCAGTGTGTGAGGTGTGTTCAGTGTGTGAGGTGTGTTCAGTGTGTGAGGTGTGTTCAGTGTGTAATGTGTGTTCAGTGTGTGAGGTGTGTTCAGAGTGTTCAGTGTGTGAGGTGTGTTCAGTGTGTGAGGTGTGTGAGGTGTGTTCAGTGTGTGAGGTGTGTTCAGTGTGTGAGGTGTGTTCAGTGTGTGAGGTGTGTTCAGCGTGTGAGGTGCGTTCAGTGTGTGAGGTGTGTTCAGTGCGTGAGGTGTGTTCAGTGTGTGAGGTGTGTTCAGTGTGTGAGGTGTGTTCAGTGTGTGAGGTGTGTTTAGTGTGTGAGGTGTGTTCAGTGTGTGAGGTTTGAACAGCGTGTGAGGTGTGAACAGTGTTTGAGGTGTGAAGAGTGTGTGAGGTGCGAACAGTGTGTGAGGTGTGAGCAGCGTGTGAGGTGTGTGCACTGCATGAGCTGTTATAAGTGTGTGATGTGTGATAAGTGTGCAAGGTGCTGGCATTGTGTGAGATGTTTTCTGCATATGAGGTATGAACAGTGTGTGAGGTGTGAACAGTGTGTGAGGTGTGAACAGTGTGTGAGGTGTATTCAGTGTGTGAGGTGTGCACAGTGTGTGAGGTGTGTTCAGTGTGTGAGGTGTGTGAGGTGTGTTCAGTGTGTGAGATGTGTTCAGTGTGTGAGGTGTGTTCAGTGTGTTCAGTGTGTTCAGTGTATGAGGTGTGTTCAGTGTGTGAGGTGTGTTCAGTGTGTGCGGTGTGAACAGTGTGTTCAGTGTGTGCGGTGTGAACAGTGTGTGAGGTGTGTTCAGTGTGTGAGGTCTGTTCAGTGTGTAATGTGTGTTCAGTGAGTTCAGTGTGTGAGGTGTGTTCAGTGTGTGAGGTGTGTTCAGTGTGTGAGTGTGTTCAGTGTGTGAGGTGTGTGAGGTGTGTTCAGTGTGTGAGGTGTGTTCAGTGTGTGAGTGTGTTCAGTGTGTAATGTGTGTTCAGTGTGTGAGGTGCATTCAGTGTGTGAGGGTGTTCAGTGTGTTCAGTGTGTTCAGTGCGTGAGGTGTGTTCAGTGTGTGAGGTGTGTTCAGTGTGTAATGTGTGTTCAGTGAGTGAGGAGTGAACAGTGTGTGAGGTGTGTTCAGTGTGTGAGGAGTGAACAGTGTGTGAGGTGTGTTCAGTGTGTGAGGAGTGAACAGTGTGTGAGGAGTGTTCAGTGTGTGAGGTGTGTTCAGTGTGTGAGGTGTGTTCAGTGTGTGAGGTGTGTTCAGTGTGTGAGGTGTGTTCAGTGTGTGAGGAGTGAACAGTGTGTGAGGTGTGTTCAGTGTGTGAGGTGTGTTCAGTGTGTAATGTGGGTTCAGTGTGTGAGGAGTGAACAGTGTGTGAGGTGTGTTCAGTGTGTGAGGAGTGAACAGTGTGTGAGGTGTGTTCAGTGTGTGAGGTGTGTTCAGTGTGTGAGGTGTGTGCAGTGTGTGAGGTGTGTTCAGTGTGTGAGGTGTGTTCTGTGTGTGAGGTGTGTTGAGTGTGTTCAGTGTGTGAGGTGTGTGAGGGGTGTTCAGTGTGTGAGGAGTGAACAGTGTGTGAGGTGTGTTCAGTGTGTGAGGTGCGTGAGGTGTGTTCAGTGTGTGAGGTGTGTGAGGTGTGTTCAGTGTGTGAGGTGTGTTCAGTGTGTGAGGTGTGTTCAGTGTGTGAGGTGCGTGAGGTTTGTTCAGTGTGTGAGGTGAGTTCAGTGTGTGAGGTGTGTTCAGTGTGTGAGGTGTGTTCAGTGTGTGAGTTGTGTTCAGAGTGTTCAGTGTGTGAGGTGTGTTCAGTGTGTGAGGTGTGTTCAGTGTGTGAGGTGCGTTCAGTGTGTGAGGTGTGTTCAGTGTGTGAGGTGTGTTCAGTGTGTGAGGTGTGAACAGTGTGTGAGGTGTGAACAGCGTGTGAGGTGTGAACAGCGTGTGAGGTCTGAACAGTGTGTGAGGTGTGTTCAGTGTGTGAGGTGTGTTCAGTGTGTGAGGTGTGTTCATTGTTTGAGGTGTGTTCAGTGTGTGAGGTGTGTTCAGTTTGTGAGGTGTGTTCAGTGTGTGAGGTGTGTTCAGTGTGTGAGGTGTGAACACCGTGTGAGGTGTGTGCACTGCATGAGCTGTTATAAGTGTGTGATGTGTGATAAGTGTGCAATTTGCTTGCAGTGTGTGAGATGTTTTCTGCATATGAGGTATGAACAGTGTGTGAGGTGTGAACAGTGTGTGAGGTGTGAACAGTGTGTGAGGTGTATTCAGTGTGTGAGGTGTGAACAGTGTGTGAGGTGTGTTCAGTGTGTGAGGTGTGTGAGGTGTGTTCAGTGTGTGAGGTGTGTTCAGTGTGTGAGGTGTGTTCAGTGTGTTCAGTGTGTGAGGTGTGTTCAGTGTGTTCAGTGTGTTCAGTGTATGAGGTGTGTTCAGTGTGTGAGGTGTGTTCAGTGTGTGCGGTGTGAACAGTGTGTGCGGTGTGAACAGTGTGTGAGGTGTGTTCAGTGTGTGAGGTCTGTTCAGTGTGTAATGTGTGTTCAGTGTGTGAGGTGTGTGAGGTGTGTTCAGTGTGTGAGTGTGTTCAGTGTGTGCGGTGTGTTCAGTGTGTGAGGTGTGTTCAGTGTGTGAGGTGTGTTCAGTGTGTGAGTGTGCTCAGTGTGTAATGTGTGTTCAGTGTGTGAGGTGCATTCAGTGTGTGAGGGTGTTCAGTGTGTTCAGTGTGTTCAGTGCGTGAGGTGTGTTCAGTGTGTGAGGTGTGTTCAGTGTGTAATGTGTGTTCAGCGAGTGAGGAGTGAACAGTGTGTGAGGTGTGTTCAGTGTGTGAGGAGTGTGAGGTGTGTGATGTGTGTTCAGTGTGTGAGTGTGTTCAGTGTGTGAGGTGTGTTCAGTGTGTGAGGAGTGAACAGTGTGTGAGGAGTGTTCAGTGTGTGAGGTGTGTTCAGTGTGTGAGGTGTGTTCAGTGTGTGAGGAGTGAACAGTGTGTGAGGTGTGTTCAGTGTGTGAGGTGTGTTCAGTGTGTAATGTGTGTTCAGTGTGTGAGGAGTGAACAGTGTGTGAGGTGTGTTCAGTGTGTGAGGAGTGAACAGTGTGTGAGGTGTGTTCAGTGTGTGAGGAGTGAACAGTGTGTGAGGTGTGTTCAGTGTGTGAGGTGTGTTCAGTGTGTGAGGTGTGTTCAGTGTGTGAGGTGTGTTCAGTGTGTGAGGTGTGTTCAGTGTGTGAGGTGTGTTCATTGTGTAATGTGTGTTCAGTGTGTGAGGTGTGTTCAGTGTGTTCAGTGTGTGAGGAGTGTTCAGTGTGTGAGGTGTGTTCAGTGTGTGAGGTGTGTTCAGTGTGTTCAGTGTGTGAGGTGTGTTCAGTGTGTGCGGTGTGAAAAGTGTGTTCAGTGTGTGAGGTGTGTTCAGTGTGTGCGGTGTGAAAAGTGTGTGAGGTATGTTCAGTGTGTGCGGTGTGAACAGTGTGTGAGGTGTGTTCAGTGTGTGTGGTGTGAACAGTGTGTGAGGTGTGTTCAGTTTGTGAGGAGTGAACAGTGTGTGAGGTGTGAACAGCGTGTGAGGAGTGAACAGTGTGTGAGGTGTGAACAGCATGTGAGGTGTGAACAGCGTGTGAGGTCTGAACAGAGTGTGAGGTGTGATCAGTGTGTGAGGTGTTTTCAGTGTGTGAGGTGTGAACAGTGTGTGAGGTGTGTTCAGTGTGTGAGGTGTGTTCAGTGTGTGAGGTGTGTTCAGTGTGTGAGGTGTGTTCAGTGTGTGAGGTGTGTTCAGTGTGTGTGGTGTGAACAGCGTGTGAGGTGTGTGCACTGCATGAGCTGTTATAAGTGTGTGATGTCTGATAAGTGTGTAAGGTGCTTGCAGTGTGTGAGATGTTTTCTGCATATGAGGTATGAACAGTGTGTGAGGTGTGAACAGTGTGTGAGGTGTGAACAGTGTGTGAGGTGTGTTCAGTGTGTGAGGTGTGCTCAGTGTGTGAGGTGTGTTCAGTGTGTTCAGAGTGTTCAGTGTGTGAGGTGTGTTCAGTGTGTGAGGTGTGTTCAGAGTGTTCAGTGTGTGAGGTGTGTTCAGAGTGTTCAGTGTGTGAGGTGTGTTCAGTGTGTGAGGTGTGTTCAGTGTGTGAGGTGCGTGAGGTGTGTTCAGTGTGTGAGGTGTGTGAGGTGTGTTCAGTGTGTGAGGTGTGTTCAGTGTGTGAGGTGTGTTCAGTGTGTGAGGTGCGTGAGGTTTGTTCAGTGTGTGAGGTGTGTTCAGTGTGTGAGGTGCGTGAGGTGTGTTCAGTGTGTGAGGTGTGTGCGGTGTGTTCAGTGTGTGAGGTGTTTAGTGTGTGAGGTGCGTGAGGTGTGTTCAGTGTGTTCAGTGTGTGAGGTGTGTTCAGTGTGTGAGGTGTGTTCAGTGTGTGAGGTGCGTGAGGTGTGTTCAGTGTGTGAGGTGCGTGAGGTGTGTTCAGTGTGTGAGGTGTGTGCGGTGTGTTCAGTGTGTGAGGTGTGTTCAGTGTGTGAGGTGTGTTCAGTGTGTGAGGTGCGTGAGTTGTGTTCAGTGTGTGAGGTGTGTGCGGTGTGTTCAGTTTGTGCAGTGTGTTCAGTGTGTGAGGTGTGTTCAGTGTGCGAGGTGCGTGAGGTGTGTTCAGTGTGTTCAGTGAGTTCAGTGCGTGAGGTGTGTTCAGTGTGTTCAGTGTGTTCAGTGTGTGAGGGGTGTTCAGTGTGTGAGGTGTGTTCAGTGTGTGAGGTGTGAACAGTGTGTGAGGTGTGTTCAGTGTGTGAGGTGTGTTCAGTGTGTGAGGTGTGTTCAGTGTGTGAGGTGTGAACAGCGTGTGAGGTGTGTGCACTGCATGAGCTGTTATAAGTGTGTGATGTGTGATAAGTGTGTAAGGTGCTTGCAGTGTGTGAGATGTTTTCTGCATATGAGGTATGAACAGTGTGTGAGGTGTGAACAGTGTGTGAGGTGTGAACAGTGTGTGAGGTGTGTTCAGTGTGTGAGGTGTGCTCAGTGTGTGAGGTGAGTTCAGTGTGTTCAGTGTGTTCAGAGTGTTCAGTGTGTGAGGTGTGTTCACTGTGTGAGGTGTGTTCAGTGTGTGAGGTCTGTTCAGTGTGTGAGGTGTGTTCAGTGTGTGAGGTGCGTGAGGTTTGTTCAGTGTGTGAGGTGTGTTCAGTGTGTGAGGTGTGTTCAGAGTGTTCAGTGTGTGAGGTGTGTTCAGTGTGTGAGGTGTGTTCAGTGTGTTCAGTGTGTGAGGATTGTTCAGTGTGTGAGGTGTGTTCAGTGTGTGAGGTGCGTTCAGTGTGTGAGGTGCGTGAGGTGTGTTCAGTGTGTGAGGTGTGTGCGGTGTGTTCAGTGTGTTCAGTGAGTTCAGTGCGTGAGGTGTGTTCAGTGTGTTCAGTGTGTGAGGGGTGTTCAGTGTGTGAGGTGTGTGAGGTGTGTTCAGTGTGTGAGGTGTGTTCAGTGTGTGAGGTGTGTTCAGTGTGTGAGGTGTGTTCATTGTGTAATGTGTGTTCCGTGTGTTCAGTGTGTGAGGTGAGTGAGGTGTGTTCAGTGTGTGAGGTGTGTTCAGTGTGTGAGGTGTGTTCAGTGTGTCAGGTGTGTTCAGTGTGTGAGGTGTGTTCAGTGTGTGAGGTGTTTTCAGTGTGTGAGGTGTGTTCAGCGTCTTCAGTGTGTGAGGTGTGTTCAGTGTGTGCGGTGTGAAAAGTGTGTGAGGTGTGTTCAGTGTGTGCGGTGTGAACAGTGTGTGAGGTGTGTTCAGTGTGTGCGTTGTGAACAGTGTGTGAGGTGTGTTCAGTGTGTGCGGTGTGAACAGTGTGTGAGGTTTGTTCAGTGTGTGCGGTGTGAACAGTGTGTGAGGTGTGTTCAGTGTGTGAGGTGTGAACAGTGTGTGAGGTGTGTTCAGTGTGTGAGGAGTGAACAGTGTGAGGTGTGAACAGCGTGTGAGGTGTGAACAGCGTGTGAGGTCTGAACAGTGTGTGAGGTGTGTTCAGTGTGTGAGGTGTGAACAGCGTGTGAGGTCTGAACAGTGTGTGAGGTGTGTTCAGTGTGTGAGGTGTGAACAGTGTGTGAGGTGTGTTCAGTGTGTGAGGAGTGAACAGTGTGTGAGGTGTGAACAGCGTGTGAGGTGTGAACAGCGTGTGAGGTCTGAACAGTATGTGAGGTGTGTTCAGTGTGTGAGGTGTGTTCAGTGTGTGAGGTGTGAACAGTGTGTGAGGTGTGTTCAGTGTGTGAGGTGTGTTCAGTGTGTGAGGTGTGTTCAGTGTGTGAGGTGTGAACAGCGTGTGAGGTGTGTGCACTGCATGAGCTGTTATAAGTGTGTGATGTGTGATAAGTGTGTAAGGTGCTTGCAGTGTGTGAGATGTTTTCTGCATATGAGGTATGAACAGTGTGTGAGGTGTGAACAGTGTGTGAGGTGTGAACAGTGTGTGAGGTGTGTTCAGTGTGTGAGGTGTGCTCAGTGTGTGAGGTGTGTTCAGAGTGTTCAGTGTGTGAGGTGTGTTCAGTGTGTGAGGTGTGTTCAGTGTGTGAGGTGCGTTCAGTGTGTGAGGTGTGTGCACTGCATGAGCTGTTATAAGTGTGTGATGTGAGATAAGTGTGTAAGGTGCTTGCAGTGTGTGAGATGTTTTCTGCATATGAGGTATGCACAGTGTGTGAGGTGTGAACAGTGTGTGAGGTGTGAACAGTGTGTGAGGTGTATTCTGTGTGTGAGGGGTGTTCAGTGTGTGAGGTGTGTTCAGAGTATTCAGTGTGTGAGGTGTGTTCTGTGTGTGAGGTGTGTTCAGTGTGTGAGGTGCGTTCAGTGTGTGAGGTGCGTGAGGTGTGTTCAGTGTGTGAGGTGTGTGAGGTGTGTTCAGTGTGTGAGGTGTGTTCAGTGTGTGAGGTGTGTTCAGTGTGTGAGGTGCGTGAGGTTTGTTCAGTGTGTGAGGTGTGTTCAGTGTGTGAGGTGTGTTCAGTGTGTGAGGTGTGTTCAGAGTGTTCAGTGTGTGAGGTGTGTTCAGTGTGTGAGGTGTGTTCAGTGTGTGAGGTGCGTTCAGTGTGTGAGGTGCGTGAGCTGTGTTCAGTGTGTTCAGTGTGTGAGGTGTGTTCAGTGTGTGAGGTGTGAACAGTGTGTGAGGTGTGAACAGCGTGTGAGGTGTGAACAGCGTGTGAGGTCTGAACAGTGTGTGAGGTGTGTTCAGTGTGTGAGGTGTGTTCAGAGTGTTCAGTGTGTGAGGTGTGTTCAGTGTGTGAGGTGTGTTCAGTGTGTGAGGTGTGTTCAGTGTGTGAGGTGTGTTCAGTGTTTGAGGTGTGAACAGCGTGTGAGGTGTGTGCACTGCATGAGCTGTTATAAGTGAGTGATGTGTGATAAGTGTGCAATTTGCTTGCAGTGTGTGAGATGTTTTCTGCATATGAGGTATGAACAGTGTGTGAGGTGTGAACAGTGTGTGAGGTGTGAACAGTGTGTGAGGTGTATTCAGTGTGTGAGGTGTGAACAGTGTGTGAGGTGTGTTCAGTGTGTGAGGTGTGTTCAGTGTGTGAGGTGTGTTCAGTGTGTGAGGTGTGTTCAGTGTGTTCAGTGTGTGAGGTGTGTTCAGTGTGTTCAGTGTATGAGGTGTGTTCATTGTGTGAGGTGTGTTCAGTGTGTGCGGTGTCAACAGTGTGTGCGGTGTGAACAGTGTGTGAGGTGTGTTCAGTGTGTGAGGTCTGTTCAGTGTGTAATGTGTGTTCAGTGTGTTCAGTGTGTGAGGTGTGTGAGGTGTGTTCAGTGTGTGAGTGTGTTCAGTGTGTGAGGTGTGTTCAGTGTGTGAGGTGTGTTCAGTGTGTGAGTGTGTTCAGTGTGTAATGTGTGTTCAGTGTGTGAGGTGCATTCAGTGTGTGAGGGTGTTCAGTGTGTTCAGTGTGTTCAGTGCGTGAGGTGTGTTCAGTGTGTGAGGTGTGTTCAGTGTGTAATGTGTGTTCAGTGAGTGAGGAGTGAACAGTGTGTGAGGTGTGTTCAGTGTGTGAGGAGTGTGAGGTGTGTGAGGTGTGTTCAGTGTGTGAGTGTGTTCAGTGTGTGAGGTGTGTTCAGTGTGTGAGGAGTGAACAGTGTGTGAGGAGTGTTCAGTGTGTGAGGTGTGTTCAGTCTGTGAGGTGTGTTCAGTGTGTGAGGAGTGAACAGTGTGTGAGGTGTGTTCAGTGTGTGAGGTGTGTTCAGTGTGTAATGTTTGTTCAGTGTGTGAGGAGTGAACAGTGTGTGAGGTGTGTTCAGTGTGTGAGGAGTGAACAGTGTGTGAGGTGTGTTCAGTGTGTGAGGAGTGAAAAGTGCGTGAGGTGTGTTCAGTGTGTGAGGTGTGTTCAGTGTGTGAGGTGTGTGAGGTGTGTTCAGTGTGTGAGGTGTGTTCAGTGTGTGAGGTGTGTTCAGTGTGTGAGGTGTGTTCATTGTGTAATGTGTGTTCAGTGTGTGAGGTGTGTGAGGTGTGTTCAGTTTGTTCAGTGTGTGAGGTGTGTTCAGTGTGTGAGGTGTGTTCAGTGTGTGAGCTGTTTTCAGTGTGTGAGGTGTTTTCAGTGTGTGAGGTGTGTTCAGTGTGTTCAGTGTGTGAGGTGTGTTCAGTGTGTGCGGTGTGAAAAGTGTGTGAGGTATGTTCAGTGTGTGCGGTGTGAACAGTGTGTGAGGTGTGTTCAGTGTGTGCGGTGTGAACAGTGTGTGAGGTGTGTTCAGTGTGTGCGGTGTGAACAGTGTGTGAGGTGTGTTCAGTGTGTGCGGTGTGAACAGTGTGTGAGGTGTTTTCAGTGTGTGAGGTGTGAACAGTGTGTGAGGTCTGAACAGTGTGTGAGGTGTGTTCAGTGTATGAGGTGTGAACAGCGTGTGAGGTCTGAACAGTGTGTGAGGTGTGTTCAGTGTGTGAGGTGTGAACAGTGTTTGTGGTGTGTTCAGTGTGTGAGGAGTGAACAGTGTGTGTGGTGTGAACAGCGTGTGAGGTGTGAACAGCGTGTGAGGTCTGAACAGTGTGTGAGGTGTGTTCAGTGTGTGAGGTGTGTTCAGTGTGTGAGGTGTGAACAGTGTGTGAGGTGTGTTCAGTGTGTGAGGTGTGTTCAGTGTGTGAGGTGTGTTCAGTGTGTGAGGTGTGTTCAGTGTGTGTGGTGTGAACAGCGTGTGAGGTGTGTGCACTGCATGAGCTGTTATAAGTGTGTGATGTGTGATATGTGTGTAAGGTGCTTGCAGTGTGTGAGATGTTTTCTGCATATGAGGTATGATCAGGTTGTGAGGTGTGAACAGTGTGTGAGGTGTGAACAGTGTGTGAGGTGTGTTCAGTGTTTGAGGTGTGCTCAGTGTGTGAGGTGTGTTCAGTGTGTTCAGTGTGTTCAGTGTGTAATGTGTGTTCAGTGTGTGAGGTGTGTTCAGAGTGTTCAGTGTGTGAGGTGTGTTCAGTGTGTGAGGTGTGTTCAGTGTGTGAGGTGTGTTCAGTGTGTAATGTGTGTTCAGTGTGTGAGGTGTGTTCAGAGTGTTCAGTGTGTGAGGTGTGTTCAGTGTGTGAGGTGTGTGAGGTGTGTTCAGTGTGTGAGTTGTGTTCAGTGTGTGAGGTGTGTTCAGTGTGTGAGGTGTGTTCAGCGTGTGAGGTGCGTTCAGTGTGTGAGGTGTGTTCAGTGCGTGAGGTGTGTTCAGTGTGTGAGGTGTGAACAGTGTGTGAGGTGTGTTCAGTGTGTGAGGTGTGTTTAGTGTGTGAGGTGTGTTCAGTGTGTGAGGTTTGAACAGCGTGTGAGGTGTGAACAGTGTTTGAGGTGTGAAGAGTGTGTGAGGTGCGAACAGTGTGTGAGGTGTGAGCAGCGTGTGAGGTGTGTGCACTGCATGAGCTGTTATAAGTGTGTGATGTGTGATAAGTGTGCAAGGTGCTGGCATTGTGTGAGATGTTTTCTGCATATGAGGTATGAACAGTGTGTGAGGTGTGAACAGTGTGTGAGGTGTGAACAGTGTGTGAGGTGTATTCAGTGTGTGAGGTGTGCACAGTGTGTGAGGTGTGTTCAGTGTGTGAGGTGTGTGAGGTGTGTTCAGTGTGTGAGATGTGTTCAGTGTGTGAGGTGTGTTCAGTGTGTTCAGTGTGTTCAGTGTATGAGGTGTGTTCAGTGTGTGAGGTGTGTTCAGTGTGTGCGGTGTGAACAGTGTGTTCAGTGTGTGCGGTGTGAACAGTGTGTGAGGTGTGTTCAGTGTGTGAGGTCTGTTCAGTGTGTAATGTGTGTTCAGTGAGTTCAGTGTGTGAGGTGTGTTCAGTGTGTGAGGTGTGTTCAGTGTGTGAGTGTGTTCAGTGTGTGAGGTGTGTGAGGTGTGTTCAGTGTGTGAGGTGTGTTCAGTGTGTGAGTGTGTTCAGTGTGTAATGTGTGTTCAGTGTGTGAGGTGCATTCAGTGTGTGAGGGTGTTCAGTGTGTTCAGTGTGTTCAGTGCGTGAGGTGTGTTCAGTGTGTGAGGTGTGTTCAGTGTGTAATGTGTGTTCAGTGAGTGAGGAGTGAACAGTGTGTGAGGTGTGTTCAGTGTGTGAGGAGTGAACAGTGTGTGAGGTGTGTTCAGTGTGTGAGGAGTGAACAGTGTGTGAGGAGTGTTCAGTGTGTGAGGTGTGTTCAGTGTGTGAGGTGTGTTCAGTGTGTGAGGTGTGTTCAGTGTGTGAGGTGTGTTCAGTGTGTGAGGAGTGAACAGTGTGTGAGGTGTGTTCAGTGTGTGAGGTGTGTTCAGTGTGTAATGTGTGTTCAGTGTGTGAGGAGTGAACAGTGTGTGAGGTGTGTTCAGTGTGTGAGGAGTGAACAGTGTGTGAGGTGTGTTCAGTGTGTGAGGTGTGTTCAGTGTGTGAGGTGTGTGCAGTGTGTGAGGTGTGTTCAGTGTGTGAGGTGTGTTCTGTGTGTGAGGTGTGTTGAGTGTGTTCAGTGTGTGAGGTGTGTGAGGGGTGTTCAGTGTGTGAGGAGTGAACAGTGTGTGAGGTGTGTTCAGTGTGTGAGGTGCGTGAGGTGTGTTCAGTGTGTTCAGTGTGTGAGGTGTGTTCAGTGTGTGAGGTGTGTTCAGTGTGTGAGGTGTGTTCAGTGTGTGAGGTGCGTGAGGTTTGTTCAGTGTGTGAGGTGTGTTCAGTGTGTGAGGTGTGTTCAGTGTGTGAGGTGTGTTCAGTGTGTGAGTTGTGTTCAGAGTGTTCAGTGTGTGAGGTGTGTTCAGTGTGTGAGGTGTGTTCAGTGTGTGAGGTGCGTTCAGTGTGTGAGGTGTGTTCAGTGTGTGAGGTGTGTGAGGTGTGTTCAGTGTGTGAGGTGTGAACAGTGTGTGAGGTATGAACAGCGTGTGAGGTGTGAACAGCGTGTGAGGTCTGAACAGTGTGTGAGGTGTGTTCAGTGTGTGAGGTGTGTTCAGTGTGTGAGGTGTGTTCATTGTTTGAGGTGTGTTCAGTGTGTGAGGTGTGTTCAGTTTGTGAGGTGTGTTCAGTGTGTGAGGTGTGTTCAGTGTGTGAGATGTGAACACCGTGTGAGGTGTGTGCACTGCATGAGCTGTTATAAGTGTGTGATGTGTGATAAGTGTGCAATTTGCTTGCAGTGTGTGAGATGTTTTCTGCATATGAGGTATGAACAGTGTGTGAGGTGTGAACAGTGTGTGAGGTGTGAACAGTGTGTGAGGTGTATTCAGTGTGTGAGGTGTGAACAGTGTGTGAGGTGTGTTCAGTGTGTGAGGTGTGTGAGGTGTGTTCAGTGTGTGAGGTGTGTTCAGTGTGTGAGGTGTGTTCAGTGTGTTCAGTGTGTGAGGTGTGTTCAGTGTGTTCAGTGTGTTCAGTGTATGAGGTGTGTTCAGTGTGTGAGGTGTGTTCAGTGTGTGCGGTGTGAACAGTGTGTGCGGTGTGAACAGTGTGTGAGGTGTGTTCAGTATGTGAGGTCTGTTCAGTGTGTAATGTGTGTTCAGTGTGTGAGTGTGTTCAGTGTGTGCGGTGTGTTCAGTGTGTGAGGTGTGTTCAGTGTGTGAGGTGTGTTCAGTGTGTGAGTGTGCTCAGTGTGTAATGTGTGTTCAGTGTGTGAGGTGCATTCAGTGTGTGAGGGTGTTCAGTGTGTTCAGTGTGTTCAGTGCGTGAGGTGTGTTCAGTGTGTGAGGTGTGTTCAGTGTGTAATGTGTGTTCAGCGAGTGAGGAGTGAACAGTGTGTGAGGTGTGTTCAGTGTGTGAGGAGTGTGAGGTGTGTGAGGTGTGTTCAGTGTGTGAGTGTGTTCAGTGTGTGAGGTGTGTTCAGTGTGTGAGGAGTGAACAGTGTGTGAGGAGTGTTCAGTGTGTGAGGTGTGTTCAGTGTGTGAGGTGTGTTCAGTGTGTGAGGAGTGAACAGTGTGTGAGGTGTGTTCAGTGTGTGAGGTGTGTTCAGTGTGTAATGTGTGTTCAGTGTGTGAGGAGTGAACAGTGTGTGAGGTGTGTTCAGTGTGTGAGGAGTGAACAGTGTGTGAGGTGTGTTCAGTGTGTGAGGAGTGAACAGTGTGTGAGGTGTGTTCAGTGTGTGAGGTGTGTTCAGTGTGTGAGGTGTGTTCAGTGTGTGAGGTGTGTTCAGTGTGTGAGGTGTGTTCATTGTGTAATGTGTGTTCAGTGTGTGAGGTGTGTTCAGTGTGTTCAGTGTGTGAGGAGTGTTCAGTGTGTGAGGTGTGTTCAGTGTGTGAGGTGTGTTCAGTGTGTGAGGTGTTTTCAGTGTGTGAGGTGTGTTCAGTGTGTTCAGTGTGTGAGGTGTGTTCAGTGTGTGCGGTGTGAAAAGTGTGTGAGGTATGTTCAGTGTGTGCGGTGTGAACAGTGTGTGAGGTGTGTTCAGTGTGTGCGGTGTGAACAGTGTGTGAGGTGTGTTCAGTGTGTGCGGTGTGAACAGTGTGTGAGGTGTGTTCAGTGTGTGAGGTGTGAACAGTGTGTGAGGTGTGTTCAGTTTGTGAGGAGTGAACAGTGTGTGAGGTGTGAACAGCGTGTGAGGTGTGAACAGCGTGTGAGGTCTGAACAGTGTGTGAGGTGTGTTCAGTGTGTGAGGTGTGAACAGCGTGTGAGGTCTGAACAGTGTGTGAGGTGTGTTCAGTGTGTGAGGTGTGAACAGTGTGTGAGCTGTGTTCAGTGTGTGAGGAGTGAACAGTGTGTGAGGTGTGAACAGCATGTGAGGTGTGAACAGCGTGTGAGGTCTGAACAGAGTGTGAGGTGTGATCAGTGTGTGAGGTGTTTTCAGTGTGTGAGGTGTGAACAGTGTGTGAGGTGTGTTCAGTGTGTGAGGTGTGTTCAGTGTGTGAGGTGTGTTCAGTGTGTGAGGTGTGTTCAGTGTGTGAGGTGTGTTCAGTGTGTGTGGTGTGAACAGCGTGTGAGGTGTGTGCACTGCATGAGCTGTTATAAGTGTGTGATGTCTGATAAGTGTGTAAGGTGCTTGCAGTGTGTGAGATGTTTTCTGCATATGAGGTATGAACAGTGTGTGAGGTGTGAACAGTGTGTGAGGTGTGAACAGTGTGTGAGGTGTGTTCAGTGTGTGAGGTGTGCTCAGTGTGTGAGGTGTGTTCAGTGTGTTCAGTGTGTTCAGTGTGTAATGTGTGTTCAGTGTGTGAGGTGTGTTCAGAGTGTTCAGTGTGTGAGGTGTGTTCAGTGTGTGAGGTGTGTTCAGTGTGTGAGGTGTGTTCAGTGTGTAATGTGTGTTCCGTGTGTGAGGTGTGTTCAGAGTGTTCAGTGTGTGAGGTGTGTTCAGTGTGTGAGGTGTGTGAGGTGTGTTCAGTGTGTGAGGTATGTTCAGTGTGTGAGATGTGTTCAGTGTGTGAGGTGTGTTCAGCGTGTGAGGTGCGTTCAGTGTGTCAGGTGTGTTCAGTGCGTGAGGTGTGTTCAGTGTGTGAGGTGTGTTCAGTGTGTGAGGTGTGTTCAGTGTGTGAGGTGTGTTTAGTGTGTGAGGTGTGTTCAGTGTGTGAGGTGTGAACAGCGTGTGAGGTGTGAACAGTGTTTGAGGTGTGAAGAGTGTGTGAGGTGCGAACAGTGTGTGAGGTGTGAGCAGCGTGCGAGGTGTGTGCACTGCATGAGCTGTTATAAGTGTGTGATGTGTGATAAGTGTGCAAGGTGCTGGCATTGTGTGAGATGTTTTCCGCATATGAGGTATGAACAGTGTGTGAGGTGTGAACAGTGTGTGAGGTGTGAACAGTGTGTGAGGTGTATTCAGTGTGTGAGGTGTGAACAGTGTGTGAGGTGTGTGAGGTGTGTGAGGTGTGTGAGGTGTGTTCAGTGTGTGAGATGTGTTCAGTGTGTGAGGTGTGTTCAGTGTGTTCAGTGTGTTCAGTGTATGAGGTGTGATCAGTGTGTGAGGTGTGTTCAGTGTGTGCGGTGTGAACAGTGTGTTCAGTGTGTGCGGTGTGAACAGTGTGTGAGGTGTGTTCAGTGTGTGAGGTCTGTTCAGTGTGTAATGTGTGTTCAGTGAGTTCAGTGTGTGAGGTGTGTTCAGTGTGTGAGGTGTGTTCAGTGTGTGAGTGTGTTCAGTGTGTGAGGTGTGTGAGGTGTGTTCAGTGTGTGAGGTGTGATCAGTGTGTGAGTGTGTTCAGTGTGTAATGTGTGTTCAGTGTGTGAGGTGCATTCAGTGTGTGAGGGTGTTCAGTGTGTTCAGTGCGTGAGGTGTGTTCAGTGTGTGAGTTGTGTTCAGTGTGTAATGTGTGTTCAGTGAGTGAGGAGTGAACAGTGTGTGAGGTGTGTTCAGTGTGTGAGCAGTGAACAGTGTGTGAGGTGTGTTCAGTGTGTGAGGAGTGAACAGTGTGTGAGGATTGTTCAGTGTGTGAGGTGTGTTCAGTGTGTGAGGTGTGTTCAGTGTGTGAGGTGTGTTCAGTGTGTGAGGTGTGTTCAGTGTGTGAGGAGTGAACAGTGTGTGAGGTGTGTTCAGCGTGTGAGGTGTGTTCAGTGTGTAATGTGTGTTCAGTGTGTGAGGATTGAAAAGTGTGTGAGGTGTGTTCAGTGTGTGAGGAGTGAACAGTGTGTGAGGTGTGTTCAGTGTGTGAGGAGTGAACAGTGTGTGAGGTGTGTTCAGTGTGAGAGGTGTGTTCAGTGTGTGAGGTGTGTTCAGTGTGTGAGGGTGTTCAGTGTGTGAGGTGTGTGCAGTGTGTGAGGTGTGTTCAGTGTGTGAGGTGTGTTCAGTGTGTGAGGTGTGTTCTGTGTGTGAGGTGTGTTGAGTGTGTTCAGTGTGTGAGGTGTGTGAGGGGTGTTCAGTGTGTGAGGAGTGAACAGTGTGTGAGGTGTGTTCAGTGTGTGAGGAGTGAACAGTGTGTGAGGTGTGTTCAGTGTGTGAGGAGTGAACAGTGTGTGAGTTGTGTTCAGTGTGTTCAGTGTGTGAGGTGTGTTCAGTGTGTGAGGTGTGTTCAGTGTGTGAGGTGTGTTCAGTGTGTGAGGTGTGTTCAGTGTGTGAGGTGTGTTCAGTGTGTGAGGTGTGCTCAGTGTGTGAGGTGTGTTCAGTGTCTGAGGTGTGTTCAGTGTGTTCAGTGTTTTCAGTGTGAGGTGTGTTCAGTGTGTTCAGCGTGTTCAGCGGGTTCAGTGTGTGAGGTGCGTGAGGTGTGTTCAGTGTGTGAGGTGTGTTCAGTGTGTTCAGTGTGTGAGGTGCGTTCAGTGTGTGAGGTGTGTGAGGTGTGTTCAGTGTGTGAGGTGTGTTCAGCGAGTGAGGAGTGAACAGTGTGTGAGGTGTGTTCAGTGTGTGAGGAGTGTGAAGTGTGTGAGGTGTGTTCAGTGTGTGAGTGTGTTCAGTGTGTGAGGTGTGTTCAGTGTGTGAGGAGTGAACAGTGTGTGAGGAGTGTTCAGTGTGTGAGGTGTGTTCAGTGTGTGAGGTGTGTTCAGTGTGTGAGGAGTGAACAGTGTGTGAGGTGTGTTCAGTGTGTGAGGTGTGTTCAGTGTGTAATGTGTGTTCAGTGTGTGAGGAGTGAACAGTGTGTGAGGTGTGTTCAGTGTGTGAGGAGTGAACAGTGTGTGAGGTGTGTTCAGTGTGTGAGGAGTGAACAGTGTGTGAGGTGTGTTCAGTGTGTGAGGTGTGTTCAGTGTGTGAGGTGTGTTCAGTGTGTGAGGTGTGTTCAGTGTGTGAGGTGTGTTCATTGTGTAATGTGTGTTCAGTGTGTGAGGTGTGTTCAGTGTGTTCAGTGTGTGAGGAGTGTTCAGTGTGTGAGGTGTGTTCAGTGTGTGAGGTGTGTTCAGTGTGTGAGGTGTTTTCAGTGTGTGAGGTGTGTTCAGTGTGTTCAGTGTGTGAGGTGTGTTCAGTGTGTGCGGTGTGAAAAGTGTGTGAGGTATGTTCAGTGTGTGCGGTGTGAACAGTGTGTGAGGTGTGTTCAGTGTGTGCGGTGTGAACAGTGTGTGAGGTGTGTTCAGTGTGTGCGGTGTGAACAGTGTGTGAGGTGTGTTCAGTGTGTGAGGTGTGAACAGTGTGTGAGGTGTGTTCAGTTTGTGAGGAGTGAACAGTGTGTGAGGTGTGAACAGCGTGTGAGGTGTGAACAGCGTGTGAGGTCTGAACAGTGTGTGAGGTGTGTTCAGTGTGTGAGGTGTGAACAGCGTGTGAGGTCTGAACAGTGTGTGAGGTGTGTTCAGTGTGTGAGGTGTGAACAGTGTGTGAGCTGTGTTCAGTGTGTGAGGAGTGAACAGTGTGTGAGGTGTGAACAGCATGTGAGGTGTGAACAGCGTGTGAGGTCTGAACAGAGTGTGAGGTGTGATCAGTGTGTGAGGTGTTTTCAGTGTGTGAGGTGTGAACAGTGTGTGAGGTGTGTTCAGTGTGTGAGGTGTGTTCAGTGTGTGAGGTGTGTTCAGTGTGTGAGGTGTGTTCAGTGTGTGAGGTGTGTTCAGTGTGTGTGGTGTGAACAGCATGTGAGGTGTGTGCACTGCATGAGCTGTTATAAGTGTGTGATGTCTGATAAGTGTGTAAGGTGCTTGCAGTGTGTGAGATGTTTTCTGCATATGAGGTATGAACAGTGTGTGAGGTGTGAACAGTGTGTGAGGTGTGAACAGTGTGTGAGGTGTGTTCAGTGTGTGAGGTGTGCTCAGTGTGTGAGGTGTGTTCAGTGTGTTCAGTGTGTTCAGTGTGTAATGTGTGTTCAGTGTGTGAGGTGTGTTCAGAGTGTTCAGTGTGTGAGGTGTGTTCAGTGTGTGAGGTGTGTTCAGTGTGTGAGGTGTGTTCAGTGTGTAATGTGTGTTCCGTGTGTGAGGTGTGTTCAGAGTGTTCAGTGTGTGAGGTGTGTTCAGTGTGTGAGGTGTGTGAGGTGTGTTCAGTGTGTGAGGTATGTTCAGTGTGTGAGATGTGTTCAGTGTGTGAGGTGTGTTCAGCGTGTGAGGTGCGTTCAGTGTGTCAGGTGTGTTCAGTGCGTGAGGTGTGTTCAGTGTGTGAGGTGTGTTCAGTGTGTGAGGTGTGTTCAGTGTGTGAGGTGTGTTTAGTGTGTGAGGTGTGTTCAGTGTGTGAGGTGTGAACAGCGTGTGAGGTGTGAACAGTGTTTGAGGTGTGAAGAGTGTGTGAGGTGCGAACAGTGTGTGAGGTGTGAGCAGCGTGCGAGGTGTGTGCACTGCATGAGCTGTTATAAGTGTGTGATGTGTGATAAGTGTGCAAGGTGCTGGCATTGTGTGAGATGTTTTCCGCATATGAGGTATGAACAGTGTGTGAGGTGTGAACAGTGTGTGAGGTGTGAACAGTGTGTGAGGTGTATTCAGTGTGTGAGGTGTGAACAGTGTGTGAGGTGTGTGAGGTGTGTGAGGTGTGTGAGGTGTGTTCAGTGTGTGAGATGTGTTCAGTGTGTGAGGTGTGTTCAGTGTGTTCAGTGTGTTCAGTGTATGAGGTGTGATCAGTGTGTGAGGTGTGTTCAGTGTGTGCGGTGTGAACAGTGTGTTCAGTGTGTGCGGTGTGAACAGTGTGTGAGGTGTGTTCAGTGTGTGAGGTCTGTTCAGTGTGTAATGTGTGTTCAGTGAGTTCAGTGTGTGAGGTGTGTTCAGTGTGTGAGGTGTGTTCAGTGTGTGAGTGTGTTCAGTGTGTGAGGTGTGTGAGGTGTGTTCAGTGTGTGAGGTGTGTTCAGTGTGTGAGTGTGTTCAGTGTGTAATGTGTGTTCAGTGTGTGAGGTGCATTCAGTGTGTGAGGGTGTTCAGTGTGTTCAGTGTGTTCAGTGCGTGAGGTGTGTTCAGTGTGTGAGTTGTGTTCAGTGTGTAATGTGTGTTCAGTGAGTGAGGAGTGAACAGTGTGTGAGGTGTGTTCAGTGTGTGAGGAGTGAACAGTGTGTGAGGTGTGTTCAGTGTGTGAGGAGTGAACAGTGTGTGAGGATTGTTCAGTGTGTGAGGTGTGTTCAGTGTGTGAGGTGTGTTCAGTGTGTGAGGTGTGTTCAGTGTGTGAGGTGTGTTCAGTGTGTGAGGAGTGAACAGTGTGTGAGGTGTGTTCAGCGTGTGAGGTGTGTTCAGTGTGTAATGTGTGTTCAGTGTGTGAGGATTGAAAAGTGTGTGAGGTGTGTTCAGTGTGTGAGGAGTGAACAGTGTGTGAGGTGTGTTCAGTGTGTGAGGAGTGAACAGTGTGTGAGGTGTGTTCAGTGTGAGAGGTGTGTTCAGTGTGTGAGGTGTGTTCAGTGTGTGAGGGTGTTCAGTGTGTGAGGTGTGTGCAGTGTGTGAGGTGTGTTCAGTGTGTGAGGTGTGTTCAGTGTGTGAGGTGTGTTCTGTGTGTGAGGTGTGTTGAGTGTGTTCAGTGTGTGAGGTGTGTGAGGGGTGTTCAGTGTGTGAGGAGTGAACAGTGTGTGAGGTGTGTTCAGTGTGTGAGGAGTGAACAGTGTGTGAGGTGTGTTCAGTGTGTGAGGAGTGAACAGTGTGTGAGTTGTGTTCAGTGTGTTCACTGTGTGAGGTGTGTTCAGTGTGTGAGGTGTGTTCAGTGTGTGAGGTGTGTTCAGTGTGTGAGGTGTGTTCAGTGTGTGAGGTGTGTTCAGTGTGTGAGGTGTGCTCAGTGTGTGAGGTGTGTTCAGTGTCTGAGGTGTGTTCAGTGTGTTCAGTGTTTTCAGTGTGAGGTGTGTTCAGTGTGTTCAGCGTGTTCAGCGGGTTCAGTGTGTGAGGTGCGTGAGGTGTGTTCAGTGTGTGAGGTGTGTTCAGTGTGTTCAGTGTGTGAGGTGCGTTCAGTGTGTGAGGTGTGTGAGGTGTGTTCAGTGTGTGAGGTGTGTTCAGTGTGTGAGGAGTGAACAGTGTGTGAGGTGTGTTCAGTGTGTGAGGAGTGAACAGTGTGTGAGGAGTGTTCAGTGTGTGAGGTGTGTTCAGTGTGTGAGGTGTGTTCAGTGTGTGAGGTGTGTTCAGTGTGTGAGGTGTGTTCAGTGTGTGAGGAGTGAACAGTGTGTGAGGTGTGTTCAGTGTGTGAGGTGTGTTCAGTGTGTAATGTGTGTTCAGTGTGTGAGGAGTGAACAGTGTGTGAGGTGTGTTCAGTGTGTGAGGAGTGAACAGTGTGTGAGGTGTGTTCAGTGTGTGAGGAGTGAACAGTGTGTGAGGTGTGTTCAGTGTGAGAGGTGTGTTCAGTGTGTGAGGTGTGTTCAGTGTGTGAGGTGTGTTCAGTGTGTGAGGTGTGTGCAGTGTGTGAGGTGTGTTCAGTGTGTGAGGTGTGTTCAGTGTGTGAGGTGTGTGCAGTGTGTGAGGTGTGTTCAGTGTGTGAGGTGTGTTCTGTGTGTGAGGTGTGTTGAGTGTGTTCAGTGTGTGAGGTGTGTGAGGGGTGTTCAGTGTGTGAGGTGTGTTCAGTGTGTGAGGTGTGTGAGGTGTGTTCAGTGCGTGAGGAGTGTTCAGTGTATGAGGTGTGTTCAGTGTGTGAGGTGCATGAGGTTTGTTCAGTGTGTGAGGTGTGTTCAGTGTGTGAGGTGTGTTCAGTGTGTTCAGTGTGTTCAGTGTATGAGGTGTGTTCAGTGTGTGAGGTGTGTTCAGTGTGTGAGGTCTGTTCAGTGTGTAATGTGTGTTCAGTGTGTGAGGTGTGTGAGGTGTGTGAGGTGTGTTCAGTGTGTGAGTGTGTTCAGTGTGTGAGGTGTGTTCAGTGTGTGAGGTGTGTTCAGTGTGTGAGGTGTGTTCAGTGTGTGAGTGTGCTCAGTGTGTAATGTGTGTTCAGTGTGTGAGGTGCATTCAGTGTGTGAGGGTGTTCAGTGTGTTCAGTGTGTTCAGTGCGTGAGGTGTGTTCAGTGTGTGAGGTGTGTTCAGTGTGTAATGTGTGTTCAGCGAGTGAGGAGTGAACAGTGTGTGAGGTGTGTTCAGTGTGTGAGGAGTGTGAGGTGTGTGAGGTGTGTTCAGTGTGTGAGTGTGTTCAGTGTGTGAGGTGTGTTCAGTGTGTGAGGAGTGAACAGTGTGTGAGGAGTGTTCAGTGTGTGAGGTGTGTTCAGTGTGTGAGGTGTGTTCAGTGTGTGGGGAGTGAACAGTGTGTGAGGTGTGTTCAGTGTGTGAGGTGTGTTCAGTGTGTAATGTGTGTTCAGTGTGTGAGGAGTGAACAGTGTGTGAGGTGTGTTCAGTGTGTGAGGAGTGAACAGTGTGTGAGGTGTGTTCAGTGTGTGAGGAGTGAACAGTGTGTGAGGTGTGTTCAGTGTGTGAGGTGTGTTCAGTGTGTGAGGTGTGTGAGGTGTGTTCAGTGTGTGAGGTGTGTTCAGTGTGTGAGGTGTGTTCAGTGTGTGAGGCGTGTTCATTGTGTAATGTGTGTTCAGTGTGTGAGGTGTGTTCAGTGTGTGAGGTGTGTTCAGTGTGTGAGGTGTGTTCAGTGTGTGAGGTGTGTTCAGTGTGTGAGGTGTTTTCAGTGTGTGAGGTGGGTTCAGTGTGTTCAGTGTGTGAGGTGTGTTCAGTGTGTGCGGTGTGAAAAGTGTGTGAGGTATGTTCAGTGTGTGCGGTGTGAACAGTGTGTGAGGTGTGTTCAGTGTGTGCGGTGTGAACAGTGTGTGAGGTGTGTTCAGTGTGTGCGGTGTGAACAGTGTGTGAGGTGTGTTCAGTGTGTGAGGTGTGAACAGTGTGTGAGGTGTGTTCAGTGTGTGAGGAATGAACAGTGTGTGAGGTGTGAACAGCATGTGAGGTGTGAACAGCGTGTGAGGTCTGAACAGAGTGTGAGGTGTGATCAGTGTGTGAGGTGTGTTCAGTGTGTGAGGTGTGAACAGTGTGTGAGGTGTGTTCAGTGTGTGAGGTGTGTTCAGTGTGTGAGGTGTGTTCAGTGTGTGAGGTGTGTTCAGTGTGTGTGGTGTGAACAGCGTGTGAGGTGTGTGCACTGCATGAGCTCTTATAAGTGTGTGATGTCTGATAAGTGTGTAAGGTGCTTGCAGTGTGTGAGATTTTTTCTGCATATGAGGTATGAACAGTGTGTGAGGTGTGAACAGTGTGTGAGGTGTCAACAGTGTGTGAGGTGTGTTCAGTGTGTGAGGTGTGCTCAGTGTGTGAGGTGTGTTCAGTGTGTTCAGTGTGTTCAGTGTGTAA
The DNA here is from genome assembly GCF_964194155.1 of Cetorhinus maximus. Classification (NCBI taxonomy): domain Eukaryota; kingdom Metazoa; phylum Chordata; class Chondrichthyes; order Lamniformes; family Cetorhinidae; genus Cetorhinus; species Cetorhinus maximus. Next base: position 187,857,376 of record NC_135880.1, read on the forward strand.
TGTGTGTTCAGTGTGCGAGGTGTGTTCAGAGTGTTCAGTGTGTGAGGTGTGTTCAGTGTGTGAGGTGTGTTCAGTGTGTGAGGTGTGTTCAGTGTGTAATGTGTGTTCAGTGTGTGAGGTGTGTTCAGAGTGTACAGTGTGTGAGGTGTGTTCAGTGTGTGAGGTGTGTGAGGTGTGTTCAGTGTGTGAGGTATGTTCAGTGTGTGAGGTGTGTTCAGTGTGTGAGGTGTGTTCAGCGTGTGAGGTGCGTTCAGTGTGTGAGGTGTGTTCAGTGCGTGAGGTGTGTTCAGTGTGTGAGGTGTGTTCAGTGTGTGAGGTGTGTTCAGTGTGTGAGGTGTGTTTAGTGTGTGAGGTGTGTTCAGTGTGTGAGGTGTGAACAGCGTGTGAGGTGTGAACAGTGTTTGAGGTGTGAAGAGTGTGTGAGGTGCGAACAGTGTGTGAGGTGTGAGCAGCGTGTGAGGTGTGTGCACTGCATGAGCTGTTATAAGTGTGTGATGTGTGATAAGTGTGCAAGGTGCTGGCATTGTGTGAGATGTTTTCCGCATATGAGGTATGAACAGTGTGTGAGGTGTGAACAGTGTGTGAGGTGTGAACAGTGTGTGAGGTGTATTCAGTGTGTGAGGTGTGAACAGTGTGTGAGGTGTGTTCAGTGTGTGAGGTGTGTTCAGTGTGTTCAGTGTGTGAGATGTGTTCAGTGTGTGAGGTGTGTTCAGTGTGTTCAGTGTGTTCAGTGTATGAGGTGTGATCAGTGTGTGAGGTGTGTTCAGTGTGTGCGGTGTGAACAGTGTGTTCAGTGTGTGCGGTGTGAACAGTGTGTGAGGTGTGTTCAGTGTGTGAGGTCTGTTCAGTGTGTAATGTGTGTTCAGTGAGTTCAGTGTGTGAGGTGTGTTCAGTGTGTGAGGTGTGTTCAGTGTGTGAGTGTGTTCAGTGTGTGAGGTGTGTGAGGTGTGTTCAGTGTGTGAGGTGTGTTCAGTGTGTGAGTGTGTTCAGTGTGTAATGTGTGTTCTGTGTGTGAGGTGCATTCAGTGTGTGAGGGTGTTCAGTGTGTTCAGTGTGTTCAGTGCGTGAGGTGTGTTCAGTGTGTGAGGTGTGTTCAGTGTGTAATGTGTGTTCAGTGAGTGAGGAGTGAACAGTGTGTGAGGTGTGTTCAGTGTGTGAGGAGTCAACAGTGTGTGAGGTGTGTTCAGTGTGTGAGGAGTGAACAGTGTGTGAGGATTGTTCAGTGTGTGAGGTGTGTTCACTGTGTGAGGTGTGTTCAGTGTGTGAGGGGTGTTCAGTGTGTGAGGTGTGTTCAGTGTGTGAGGAGTGAACAGTGTGTGAGGTGTGTTCCGTGTGTGAGGTGTGTTCAGTGTGTAATGTGTGTTCAGTGTGTGAGGATTGAAATGTGTGTGAGGTGTGTTCAGTGTGTGAGGAGTGAACAGTGTGTGAGGTGTGTTCAGTGTGTGAGGAGTGAACAGTGTGTGAGGTGTGTTCAGTGTGAGAGGTGTGTTCAGTGTGTGAGGTGTGTTCAGTGTGTGAGGGTGTTCAGTGTGTGAGGTGTGTGCAGTGTGTGAGGTGTGTTCAGTGTGTGAGGTGTGTTCAGTGTGTGAGGTGTGTGCAGTGTGTGAGGTGTGTAAAGTGTGTGAGGTGTGTTCTGTGTGTGAGGTGTGTTGAGTGTGTTCAGTGTGTGAGGTGTGTGAGGGGTGTTCAGTGTGTGAGGAGTGAACAGTGTGTGAGGTGTGTTCAGTGTGTGAGGAGTGAACAGTGTGTGAGGTGTGTTCAGTGTGTGAGGAGTGAACAGTGTGTGAGGTGTGTTCAGTGTGTTAAGTGTGTGAGGTGTGTTCAGTGTGTGAGGTGTGTTCAGTGTGTGAGGTGTGTTCAGTGTGTTCAGTGTGTTCAGTGTGAGGTGTGTTCAGTGTGTTCAACGTGTTCAGCGGGTTCAGTGTGTGAGGTGCGTGAGGTGTGTTCAGTGTGTGAGGTGTGTTCAGTGTGTTCAGTGTGTGAGGTGCGTTCAGTGTGTTCAGTGTGTGAGGTGTGTGAGGTGTGTTCAGTGTGTGAGGTGTGTTCAGTGTGTGAGGAGTGAACAGTGTGTGAGGTGTGTTCAGTGTGTGAGGAGTGAACAGTGTGTGAGGAGTGTTCAGTGTGTGAGGTGTGTTCAGTGTGTGAGGTGTGTTCAGTGTGTGAGGTGTGTTCAGTGTGTGAGGTGTGTTCAGTGTGTGAGGAGTGAACAGTGTGTGAGGTGTGTTCAGTGTGTGAGGTGTGTTCAGTGTGTAATGTGTGTTCAGTGTGTGAGGAATGAACAGTGTGTGAGGTGTGTTCAGTGTGTGAGGAGTGAACAGTGTGTGAGGTGTGTTCAGTGTGAGAGGTGTGTTCAGTGTGTGAGGTGTGTTCAGTGTGTGAGGTTTGTTCAGTGTGTGAGGTGTGTGCAGTGTGTGAGGTGTGTTCAGTGTGTGAGGTGTGTTCATTGTGTGAGGTGTGTGCAGTGTGTGAGGTGTGTTCAGTGTGTGAGGTGTGTTCTGTGTGTGAGGTGTGTTGAGTGTGTTCAGTGTGTGAGGTGTGTGAGGGGTGTTCAGTGTTTGAGGAGTGAACAGTGTGTGAGGTGTGTTCAGTGTGTGAGGTGCGTGAGGTGTGTTCAGTGTGTTCAGTGTGTGAGGTGTGTTCAGTGTGTGAGGTGTGTTCAGTGTATGAGGTGTGTTCAGTGTGTGAGGTGCATGAGGTTTGTTCAGTGTGTGAGGTGTGTTCAGTGTGTGAGGTGTGTTCAGTGTGTGAGTTGTGTTCAGAGTGTTCAGTGTGTGAGGTGTGTTCAGTGTGTGAGGTGTGTTCAGTGTGTGAGGTGCGTTCAGTGTGTGAGGTGCGTGAGGTGTGTTCAGTGTGTGAGGTGTCTGAGGTGTGTTCAGTGTGTGAGGTGTGAACAGTGTGTGAGGTGTGAACAGCGTGTGAGGTGTGAACAGCGTGTGAGGTCTGAACAGTGTGTGAGGTGTGTTCAGTGTGTGAGGTGTGTTCAGTGTTTGAGGTGTGTTCATTGTGTCAGGTGTGTTCAGTGTGTGAGGTGTGTTCAGTGTGTGAGGTGTGTTCAGTGTGTGAGGTGTGTTCAGTGTGTGATGTGTGAACAGCGTGTGAGGTGTGTGCACTGCATGAGCTGTTATAAGTGTGTGATGTGTGATAAGTGTGCAATTTGCTTGCAATGTGTCAGATGTTTTCTGCATATGAGGTATGAACAGTGTGTGAGGTGTGAACAGTGTGTGAGGTGTGAACAGTGTGTGAGGTGTATTCAGTGTGTGAGGTGTGAACAGTGTGTGAGGTGTGTTCAGTGTGTGAGGTGTGTTCAGTGTGTGAGGTGTGTTCAGTGTGTGAGGTGTGTTCAGTGTGTTCAGTGTGTGAGGTGTGTTCAGTGTCTTCAGTCTGTTCAGTGTATGAGGTGTGTTCAGTGTGTGAGGTGTGTTCAGTGTGTGCGGTGTGAACAGTGTGTGCGGTGTGAACAGTGTGTGAGGTGTGTTCAGTGTGTGAGGTCTGTTCAGTGTGTAATGTGTGTTCAGTGTGTGAGGTGTGTGAGGTGTGTTCATTGTGTGAGTGTGTTCAGTGTGTGAGGTGTGTTCAGTGTGTGAGGTGTGTTCAGTGTGTGAGGTGTGTTCAGTGTGTGAGTGTGTTCAGTGTGTAATGTGTGTTCAGTGTGTGAGGTGCATTCAGTGTGTGAGGGTGTTCAGTGTGTTCAGTGCGTGAGGTGTGTTCAGTGTGTGAGGTGTGTTCAGTGTGTAATGTGTGTTCAGTGAGTGAGGAGTGAACAGTGTGTGAGGTGTGTTCAGTGTGTGAGGAGTGTGAGGTGTGTGAGGTGTGTTCAGTGTGTGAGTGTGTTCAGTGTGTGAGGTGTGTTCAGTGTGTGAGGAGTGAACAGTGTGTGAGGAGTGTTCAGTGTGTGAGGTGTGTTCAGTGTGTGAGGTGTGTTCAGTGTGTGAGGAGTGAACAGTGTGTGAGGTGTGTTCAGTGTGTGAGGTGTGTTCAGTGTGTAATGTGTGTTCAGTGTGTGAGGAGTGAACAGTGTGTGAGGTGTGTTCAGTGTGTGAGGAGTGAACAGTGTGTGAGGTGTGTTCAGTGTGTGAGGAGTGAACAGTGTGTGAGGTGTGTTCAGTGTGTGAGGTGTGTTCAGTGTGTTCAGTGTGTGAGGTGTGTTCAGTGTGTGAGGTGTGTTCAGTGTGTGAGGTGTGTTCAGTGTGTGAGGTGTGTTCATTGTGTAATGTGTGTTCAGTGTGTGAGGTGTGTTCAGTGTGTTCAGTGTGTTCAGTGTGTGAGGTGTGTTCAGTGTGTGAGGTGTGTTCAGTGTGTGAGGTGTTTTCAGTGTGTTCAGTGTGTTCAGTGTGTGAGGTGTGTTCAGTGTGTGCGGTGTGAAAAGTGTGTGAGGTATGTTCAGTGTGTGCGGTGTGAACAGTGTGTGAGGTGTGTTCAGTGTGTGCGGTGTGAACAGTGTGTGAGGTGTGTTCAGTGTGTGCGGTGTGAACAGTGTGTGAGGTGTGTTCAGTGTGTGCGATGTGAACAGTGTGTGAGGTGTGTTCAGTGTGTGAGGTGTGAACAGTGTGTGAGGTGTGTTCAGTGTGTGAGGAGTGAACAGTGTGTGAGGTGTGTTCAGTGTGTGAGGTGTGAACAGCGTGTGAGGTCTGAACAGTGTGTGAGGTGTGTTCAGTGTGTGAGGTGTGAACAGTGTGTGAGGTGTGTTCAGCGTGTGAGGGGTGAACAGTGTGTGAGGTGTGAACAGCGTGTGAGGTGTGAACAGCGTGTGCGGTCTGAACAGTGTGTGTGGTGTGATCAGTGTGTGAGGTGTGTTCAGTGTGTGAGGTGTGAACAGTGTGTGAGGTGTGTTCAGTGTGTGAGGTGTGTTCAGTGTGTGAGGTGTGTTCAGTGTGTGAGGTGTGTTCAGTGTGTGAGGTGTGTTCAGTGTGTGTGGTGTGAACAGCGTGTGAGGTGTGTGCACTGCATGAGCTGTTATAAGTGTGTGATGTGTTATAAGTGTGCAAGGTGCTGGCATTGTGTGAGATGTTTTCTGCATATGAGGTATGAACAGTGTGTGAGGTGTGAACAGTGTGTGAGGTGTGAACAGTGTGTGAGGTGTATTCAGTGTGTGAGGTGTGCACAGTGTGTGAGGTGTGTTCAGTGTGTGAGGTGTGTGAGGTGTGTTCAGTGTGTGAGATGTGTTCAGTGTGTGAGGTGTGTTCAGTGTGTGAGGTGCGTGAGGTTTGTTCAGTGTGTGAGGTGTGTTCAGTGTGTGAGGTGTGTTCAGTGTGTGAGGTGTGTTCAGAGTGGTCAGTGTGTGAGGTGTGTTCAGTGTGTGAGGTGTGTTCAGTGTGTGAGGTGCGTTCAGTGTGTGAGGTGCGTGAGGTGTGTTCAGTGTGTGAGGTGTGTGAGGTGTGTTCAGTGTGTGAGGTGTGAACAGTGTGTGAGGTGTGAACAGCGTGTGAGGTGTGAACAGCGTGTGAGGTCTGAACAGTGTGTGAGGTGTGTTCAGTGTGTGAGGTGTGTTCAGTGTTTGAGGTGTTTTCATTGTGTCAGGTGTGTTCAGTGTGTGAGGGGTGTTCAGTGTGTGAGGTGTGTTCAGTGTGTGAGGTGTGTTCAGTGTGTGATGTGTGAACAGCGTGTGAGGTGTGTGCACTGCATGAGCTGTTATAAGTGTGTGATGTGTGATAAGTGTGCAATTTGCTTGCAATGTGTGAGATTTTTTCTGCATATGAGGTATGAACAGTGTGTGAGGTGTGAACAGTGTGTGAGGTGTGAACAGTGTGTGAGGTGTATTCAGTGTGTTAGGTGTGAACAGTGTGTTAGGTGTGTTCAGTGTGTGAGGTGTGCGAGGTGTGTTCAGTGTGTGAGGTGTGCGAGGTGTGTGAGGTGTGTTCAGTGTATTCAGTGTGTGAGGTGTGTTCAGTGTCTTCAGTGTGTTCAGTGTATGAGGTGTGTTCAGTGTGTGAGGTGTGTTCAGTGTGTGCGGTGTGAACAGTGTGTGCGGTGTGAACAGTGTGTGAGGTGTGTTCAGTGTGTGAGGTCTGTTCAGTGTGTAATGTGTGTTCAGTGTGTGAGGTGTGTGAGGTGTGTTCAGTGTGTGAGTGTGTTCAGTGTGTGAGGTGTGTTCAGTGTGTGAGGTGTGTTCAGTGTGTGAGGTGTGTTCAGTGTGTGAGTGTGTTCAGTGTGTAATGTGTGTTCAGTGTGTGAGGTGCATTCAGTGTGTGAGGTTGTTCAGTGTGTTCAGTGCGTGAGGTGTGTTCAGTGTGTGAGGTGTGTTCAGTGTGTAATGTGTGTTCAGTGAGTGAGGAGTGAACAGTGTGTGAGGTGTGTTCAGTGTGTGAGGAGTGTGAGGTGTGTGAGGTGTGTTCAGTGTGTGAGTGTGTTCAGTGTGTGAGGTGTGTTCAGTGTGTGCGGTGTGAACAGTGTGTGAGGTGTGTTCAGTGTGTGCGGTGTGAACAGTGTGTGAGGTGTGTTCAGTGTGTGAGGTGTGAACAGTGTGTGAGGTGTGTTCAGTGTGTGAGGAGTGAACAGTGTGTGAGGTGTGAACAGCGTGTGAGGTGTGAACAGCGTGTGAGGTCTGAACAGTGTGTGAGGTGTGTTCAGTGTGTGAGGTGTGAACAGCGTGTGAGGTCTGAACAGTGTGTGAGGTGTGTTCAGTGTGTGAGGTGTGAACAGTGTGTGAGGTGTGTTCAGCGTGTGAGGGGTGAACAGTGTGTGAGGTGTGAACAGCGTGTGAGGTGTGAACAGCGTGTGCGGTCTGAACAGCGTGTGAGGTCTGAACAGTGTGTGAGGTGTGTTCAGTGTGTGTGGTGTGATCAGTGTGTGAGGTGTGTTCAGTGTGTGAGGTGTGTTCAGTGTGTGAGGTGTGTTCAGTGTGTGAGGTGTGTTCAGTGTGTGAGGTGTGTTCAGTGTGTGAGGTGTGTTCAGTGTGTGTGGTGTGAACAGCGTGTGAGGTGTGTGCACTGCATGAGCTGTTATAAGTGTGTGATGCGTGATAAGTGTGTAAGGTGCTTGCAGTGTGTGAGATTTTTTCTGCATATGAGTTATGAACAGTGTGTGAGGTGTGAACAGTGTGTGAGGTGTGAACAGTGTGTGAGGTGTGTTCAGTGTGTGAGGTGTGCTCAGTGTGTGAGGTGTGTTCAGTGTGTTCAGTGTGTAATGTGTGTTCAGTGTGTGAGGTGTGTTCAGAGTGTTCAGTGTGTGAGGTCTGTTCAGTGTGTGAGGTGTGTTCAGTGTTTGAGGTGTGTTCAGTGTGTAATGTGTGTTCAGTGTGTGAGGTGTGTTCAGAGTGTTCAGTGTGTGAGGTGTGTTCAGTGTGTTCAGTGTGTGAGGTGTGTTCAGTGTGTGAGGTGTGTTCAGTGTGTGAGGTGTGTTCAGTGTGTGAGGTGTGTTCAGCGTGTGAGGTGCGTTCTGTGTGTGAGGTGTGTTCAGTGCATGAGGTGTGTTCAGTGTGTGAGGTGTGTTCAGTGTGTGAGGTGTGTTTAGTGTGTGAGGTGTGTTCAGTGTGTGAGGTGTGAACAGCGTGTGAGGTGTGAACAGTGTTTGAGGTGTGAAGAGTGTGTGAGGTTTGAACAGTGTGTGAGGTGTGAGCAGCGTGTGAGGTGTGTGCACTGCATGAGCTGTTATAAGTGTGTGATGTGTTATAAGTGTGCAAGGTGCTGGCATTGTGTGAGATGTTTTCTGCATATGAGGTATGAACAGTGTGTGAGGTGTGAACAGTGTGTGAGATGTGAACAGTGTGTGAGGTGTATTCAGTGTGTGAGGTGTGCACAGTGTGTGAGGTGTGTTCAGTGTGTGAGGTGTGTGAGGTGTGTTCAGTGTGTGAGATGTGTTCAGTGTGTGAGGTGTGTTCAGTGTGTGAGGTGCGTGAGGTTTGTTCAGTGTGTGAGGTGTGTTCAGTGTGTGAGGTGTGTTCAGTGTGTGAGGTGTGTTCAGAGTGTTCAGTGTGTGAGGTGTGTTCAGTGTGTGAGGTGTGTTCAGTGTGTGAGGTGCGTTCAGTGTGTGAGGTGCGTGAGGTGTGTTCAGTGTGTGAGGTGTGTGAGGTGTGTTCAGTGTGTGAGGTGTGAACAGTGTGTGAGGTGTGAACAGCGTGTGAGGTGTGAACAGCGTGTGAGGTCTGAACAGTGTGTGAGGTGTGTTCAGTGTGTGAGGTGTGTTCAGTGTTTGAGGTGTTTTCATTGTGTCAGGTGTGTTCAGTGTGTGAGGGGTGTTCAGTGTGTGAGGTGTGTTCAGTGTGTGAGGTGTGTTCAGTGTGTGATGTGTGAACAGCGTGTGAGGTGTGTGCACTGCATGAGCTGTTATAAGTGTGTGATGTGTGATAAGTGTGCAATTTGCTTGCAATGTGTGAGATTTTTTCTGCATATGAGGTATGAACAGTGTGTGAGGTGTGAACAGTGTGTGAGGTGTGAACAGTGTGTGAGGTGTATTCAGTGTGTTAGGTGTGAACAGTGTGTGAGGTGTGTTCAGTGTGTGAGGTGTGCGAGGTGTGTTCAGTGTGTGAGGTGTGTTCAGTGTGTGAGGTGTGTTCAGTGTGTTCAGTGTGTGAGGTGTGTTCAGTGTCTTCAGTGTGTTCAGTGTATGAGGTGTGTTCAGTGTGTGAGGTGTGTTCAGTGTGTGCGGTGTGAACAGTGTGTGCGGTGTGAACAGTGTGTGAGGTCTGTTCAGTGTGTGAGGTCTGTTCAGTGTGTAATGTGTGTTCAGTGTGTGAGGTGTGTGAGGTGTGTTCAGTGTGTGAGTGTGTTCAGTGTGTGAGGTGTGTTCAGTGTGTGAGGTGTGTTCAGTGTGTGAGGTGTGTTCAGTGTGTGAGTGTGTTCAGTGTGTAATGTGTGTTCAGTGTGTGAGGTGCATTCAGTGTGTGAGGTTGTTCAGTGTGTTCAGTGCGTGAGGTGTGTTCAGTGTGTCAGGTGTGTTCAGTGTGTAATGTGTGTTCAGTGAGTGAGGAGTGAACAGTGTGTGAGGTGAGTTCAGTGTGTGAGGAGTGTGAGGTGTGTGAGGTGTGTTCAGTGTGTGAGTGTGTTCAGTGTGTGAGGTGTGTTCAGTGTGTGAGGAGTGAACAGAGTGTGAGGAGTGTTCAGTGTGTGAGGTGTGTTCAGTGTGTGAGGTGTGTTCAGTGTGTGAGGTGTGTTCAGTGTGTGAGGAGTGAACAGTGTGTGAGGTGTGTTCAGTGTGTGAGGTGTGTTCAGTGTGTAATGTGTGTTCAGTGTGTGAGGAGTGAACAGTGTGTGAGGTGTTTTCAGTGTGTGAGGAGTGAACAGTGTGTGAGGTGTGTTCAGTGTGTGAGGAGTGAACAGTGTGTGAGGTGTGTTCAGTGTGTGAGGTGTGTTCAGTGTGTGAGGTGTGTGAGGTGTGTTCAGTGTGTGAGGTGTGTTCAGTGTGTGAGGTGTGTTCAGTGTGTGAGGTGTGTTCATTGTGTAATGTGTGTTCAGTGTGTGAGGTGTGTGAGGTGTGTTCAGTGTGTGAGGTGTGTTCAGTGTGTGAGGTGTGTTCAGTGTGTGAGGTGTGTTCAGTGTGTGAGGTGTTTTCAGTGTGTTCAGTGTGTTCCGTGTGTGAGGTGTGTTCAGTGTGTGCGGTGTGCAAAGTGTGTGAGGTATGTTCAGTGTGTGCGGTGTGAACAGTGTGTGAGGTGTGTTCAGTGTGTGCGGTGTGAACAGTGTGTGAGGTGTGTTCAGTGTGTGCGGTGTGAACAGTGTGTGAGGTGTGTTCAGTGTGTGCGGTGTGAACAGTGTGTGAGGTGTGTTCAGTGTGCGAGGTGTGAACAGTGTGTGAGGTGTGTTCAGTGTGTGAGGAGTGAACAGTGTGTGAGGTGTGAAGAGCGTGTGAGGTGTGAACAGCGTGTGAGGTCTGAACAGTGTGTGAGGTGTGTTCAGTGTGTGAGGTGTGAACAGCGTGTGAGGTCTGAACAGTGTGTGAGGTGTGTTCAGTGTGTGAGGTGTGAACAGTGTGTGAGGTGTGTTCAGTGTGTAAGGAGTGAACAGTGTGTGAGGTGTGAACAGCGTGTGAGGTGTGAACAGCGTGTGAGGTCTGAACAGTGTGTGTGGTGTGATCAGTGTGTGAGGTGTGTTCAGTGTGTGAGGTGTGAACAGTGTGTGAGGTCTGTTCAGTGTGTAATGTGTGTTCAGTGAGTTCAGTGTGTGAGGTGTGTTCAGTGTGTGAGGTGTGTTCAGTGTGTGAGTGTGTTCAGTGTGTGAGGTGTGTGAGGTGTGTTCACTGTGTGAGGTGTGTTCAGTGTGTGAGTGTGTTCAGTGTGTAATGTGTGTTCAGTGTGTGAGGTGCATTCAGTGTGTGAGGGTGTTCAGTGTGTTCAGTGCGTGAGGTGTGTTCAGTGTGTGAGGTGTGTTCAGTGTGTAATGTGTGTTCAGTGAGTGAGGAGTGAACAGTGTGTGAGGTGTGTTCAATGTGTGAGGAGTGAACAGTGTGTGAGGTGTGTTCATTGTGTGAGGAGTGAACAGTGTGTGAGGAGTGTTCAGTGTGTGAGGTGTGTTCAGTGTGTGAGGTGTGTTCAGTGTGTGAGTTGTGTTCAGTGTGTGAGGTGTGTTCAGTGTGTGAGGAGTGAACAGTGTGTGAGGTGTGTTCAGTGTGTGAGGTGTGTTCAGTGTGTAATGTGTGTTCAGTGTGTGAGGTGTGAACAGTGTGTGAGGTGTGTTCAGTGTGTGAGGTGTGTTCAGTTTGTGAGGTGTGTTCAGTGTGTGAGGTGTGTTCAGTGTGTGAGGTGTGTTCAGTGTGTGAGGAGTGAACAATGTGTGAGGTGTGTTCAGTGTGTGAGGTGTGTGAGGTGTGTAATGTGTGTTCAGTGTGTGAGGAGTGAACAGTGTGTGAGGTGTGATCAGTGTGTCAGGAGTGAACAGTGTGTGAGGTGTGTTCAGTGTGTGAGGAGTGAACAGTGTGTGAGGAGTGTTCAGTGTGAGAGGTGTGTTCAGTGTGTGAGGTGTGTTCAGTGTGTGAGGGTGTTCAGTGTGTGAGGTGTGTGCAGTGTGTGAGGTGTGTTCAGTGTGTGAGGTGTGTTCAGTGTGTGAGGAGTCAACAGTGTGTGAGGTGTGTTCAGTGTGTGAGGTGTGTTCAGTGTGTAATGTGTGTTCAGTGTGTGAGGAGTGAACAGTGTGTGAGGTGTGTTCAGTGTGTGAGGAGTGAACAGTGTGTGAGGAGTGTTCAGTGTGTGAGGAGTGAACAGTGTGTGAGGTGTATTCAGTGTGTGAGGTGTGTTCAGTTCATGAGGTGTGTTCAGTGCGTGAGGTGTGTTCAGTGTGTTCAGTGTGTGAGGTGTGTTCAGTGTGTGAGGTGTGTTCAGTGTGTGAGGTGTGTGCAGTGTGTGAGGTGTGTTCAGTGTGTGAGGAGTGAACAGTGTGTGAGGTGTGTTCAGTGTGTGAGGTGTGTTCAGTGTGAAATGTGTGTTCAGTGTGTGAGGAGTGAACAGTGTGTGAGGTGTGTTCAGTGTGTGAGGAGTGAACAGTGTGTGAGGTGTGTTCAGTGTGTGAGGAGTGAACAGTGTGTGAGGTGTGTTCTGTGTGTGAGGTGTGTTCAGTGCGTGAGGTGTGTTCAGTGCGTGAGGTGTGTTCAGTGTGTGAGGTGTGTGAGGTGTGTTCAGTGTGTGAGGTGTTTTCAGTATGTGAGGTGTGTGAGGTGTGTTCAGTGTGTGAGGTGTGTGCAGTGTGTGAGGTGTGTTCAATGTGTGAGGTGTATTCAGTGTGTGAGGTCTGTTCAGTGTGTGAGGTGTGTTCTGTGTGTGAGGGGTGTTGAGTGTGTGAGGTGTGTGAGGTGTGTGAGGTGTGTTCAGTGTGTAATGTGTGTTCAGTGTGTGAGGAGTGAACAGTGTGTGAGGTGTGTTCAGTGTGTGAGGTGCATTCAGTGTGTGAGGGTGTTCAGTGTGTTCAGTGCGTGAGGTGTGTTCAGTGTGTGAGGTGTGTTCAGTGTGTAATGTGTGTTCAGTGAGTGAGGAGTGAACAGTGTGTGAGGTGTGTTCAATGTGTGAGGAGTGAACAGTGTGTGAGGTGTGTTCATTGTGTGAGGAGTGAACAGTGTGTGAGGAGTGTTCAGTGTGTGAGGTGTGTTCAGTGTGTGAGGTGTGTTCAGTGTGTGAGTTGTGTTCAGTGTGTGAGGTGTGTTCAGTGTGTGAGGAGTGAACAGTGTGTGAGGTGTGTTCAGTGTGTGAGGTGTGTTCAGTGTGTAATGTGTGTTCAGTGTGTGAGGTGTGAACAGTGTGTGAGGTGTGTTCAGTGTGTGAGGTGTGTTCAGTTTGTGAGGTGTGTTCAGTGTGTGAGGTGTGTTCAGTGTGTGAGGTGTGTTCAGTGTGTGAGGAGTGAACAATGTGTGAGGTGTGTTCAGTGTGTGAGGTGTGTGAGGTGTGTAATGTGTGTTCAGTGTGTGAGGAGTGAACAGTGTGTGAGGTGTGATCAGTGTGTCAGGAGTGAACAGTGTGTGAGGTGTGTTCAGTGTGTGAGGAGTGAACAGTGTGTGAGGAGTGTTCAGTGTGAATGGTGTGTTCAGTGTGTGAGGTGTGTTCAGTGTGTGAGGGTGTTCAGTGTGTGAGGTGTGTGCAGTGTGTGAGGTGTGTTCAGTGTGTGAGATGTGTTCAGTGTGTGAGGTGTGTGCAGTGTGTGAGGTGTGTTCAGTGTGTGAGGTGTGTTCTGTGTGTGAGGTGTGTTGAGTGTGTTCAGTGTGTGAGGTGTGTGAGGGGTGTTCAGTGTGTGAGGAGTGAACAGTGTGTGAGGTGTGTTCAGTGTGTGTGGAGTGAACAGTGTGTGAGGTGTGTTCAGTGTGTGAGGAGTGAACAGTGTGTGAGGTGTGTTCAGTGTGTGAGGTGTGTTCAGTGTGTGAGGTGTGTTCAGTGTGTGAGGTGTGTTCAGTGTGTGAGGTGTGTTCAGTGTGTGAGGTGTGTTCAGTGTGTGAGGTGTGTTCAGTGTGTGAGGTGTGTTCAGTGTGTTCAGTGTTTTCAGTGTGAGGTGTGTAAAGTGTGTTCAGCGTGTTCAGCGTTTTCAGTGTGTGAGGTGCGTGAGGTGTGTTCAGTGTGTGAGGTGTGTTCAGTGTGTTCAGTGTGTGAGGTGCGTTCAGTGTGTGAGGTGTTTGAGGTGTGTGAGGTGTGTTCAGTGTGTGAGGTGTGTTCAGTGTGTGAGGTGTGTTCAGTGTGTGAGGTGTGTTCAGTGTGTGAGGTGTGTTCAGAGTGTGAGGTGTGTTCAGTGTGTGAGGTGTGTTCAGTGTGTGTGGTGTGTTCAGTGTGTGAGGTGTGTTCAGTGTGTAAGGTGTGTTCAGTGTGTGAGGTGTGTTCAGTGTGTGAGGTGTGTTCAGTGTGTTCAGTGTGTTCAGTGTGTGAGGTGTGTTCAGTGTGTGAGGTGTGTTCAGTGTGTGAGGTGTGTTCAGTGTGTGAGGTGTGTTCAGTGTGTGAGGTGTGTTCAGTGTGTTCAGTGTGAGGTGTGTTCAATGTTTTCAGCGTGTTCAGCGTGTTCAGTGTGTGAGGTGCGTGAGGTGTGTTCAGTGTGTGAGGTGTGTTCAGTGTGTTCAGTGTGTGAGGTGCGTGAGGTGTGTTCAGTGTGTGAGGTGTGTTCAGTGTGTGAGGTGTGTTCAGTGTGTGAGGTGTGTTCAGTGTGTGAGGTGTGTTCAGTGTGTGAGGTGTGTTCAGTGTGTGAGGTGTGTTCAGTGTGTGAGGTGTGTTCAGTGTGTGAGGTGTGTTCAGTGTGTTCAGTGTGTGAGGTGTGTTCAGTGTGTGAGGTGTGTTCAGTGTGTGAGGTGTGTTCAGTGTGTGAGGTGTGTTCAGTGTGTGAGGTGTGTTCAGTGTGTGAGGAGTGAACAGTGTGTGAGGTGTGTTCAGTGTGTGAGGTGTGTTCAGTGTGAAATGTGTGTTCAGTGTGTGAGGAGTGAACAGTGTGTGAGGTGTGTTCAGTGTGTGAGGAGTGAACAGTGTGTGAGGTGTGTTCAGTGTGTGAGGAGTGAACAGTGTGTGAGGTGTGTTCTGTGTGTGAGGTGTGTTCAGTGCGTGAGGTGTGTTCAGTGCGTGAGGTGTGTTCAGTGTGTGAGGTGTGTGAGGTGTGTTCAGTGTGTGAGGTGTTTTCAGTATGTGAGGTGTGTGAGGTGTGTTCAGTGTGTGAGGTGTGTGCAGTGTGTGAGGTGTGTTCAATGTGTGAGGTGTATTCAGTGTGTGAGGTCTGTTCAGTGTGTGAGGTGTGTTCTGTGTGTGAGGGGTGTTGAGTGTGTGAGGTGTGTGAGGTGTGTGAGGTGTGTTCAGTGTGTAATGTGTGTTCAGTGTGTGAGGAGTGAACAGTGTGTGAGGTGTGTTCAGTGTGTGAGGTGCATTCAGTGTGTGAGGGTGTTCAGTGTGTTCAGTGCGTGAGGTGTGTTCAGTGTGTGAGGTGTGTTCAGTGTGTAATGTGTGTTCAGTGAGTGAGGAGTGAACAGTGTGTGAGGTGTGTTCAATGTGTGAGGAGTGAACAGTGTGTGAGGTGTGTTCATTGTGTGAGGAGTGAACAGTGTGTGAGGAGTGTTCAGTGTGTGAGGTGTGTTCAGTGTGTGAGGTGTGTTCAGTGTGTGAGTTGTGTTCAGTGTGTGAGGTGTGTTCAGTGTGTGAGGAGTGAACAGTGTGTGAGGTGTGTTCAGTGTGTGAGGTGTGTTCAGTGTGTAATGTGTGTTCAGTGTGTGAGGTGTGAACAGTGTGTGAGGTGTGTTCAGTGTGTGAGGTGTGTTCAGTTTGTGAGGTGTGTTCAGTGTGTGAGGTGTGTTCAGTGTGTGAGGTGTGTTCAGTGTGTGAGGAGTGAACAATGTGTGAGGTGTGTTCAGTGTGTGAGGTGTGTGAGGTGTGTAATGTGTGTTCAGTGTGTGAGGAGTGAACAGTGTGTGAGGTGTGATCAGTGTGTCAGGAGTGAACAGTGTGTGAGGTGTGTTCAGTGTGTGAGGAGTGAACAGTGTGTGAGGAGTGTTCAGTGTGAATGGTGTGTTCAGTGTGTGAGGTGTGTTCAGTGTGTGAGGGTGTTCAGTGTGTGAGGTGTGTGCAGTGTGTGAGGTGTGTTCAGTGTGTGAGATGTGTTCAGTGTGTGAGGTGTGTGCAGTGTGTGAGGTGTGTTCAGTGTGTGAGGTGTGTTCTGTGTGTGAGGTGTGTTGAGTGTGTTCAGTGTGTGAGGTGTGTGAGGGGTGTTCAGTGTGTGAGGAGTGAACAGTGTGTGAGGTGTGTTCAGTGTGTGTGGAGTGAACAGTGTGTGAGGTGTGTTCAGTGTGTGAGGAGTGAACAGTGTGTGAGGTGTGTTCAGTGTGTGAGGTGTGTTCAGTGTGTGAGGTGTGTTCAGTGTGTGAGGTGTGTTCAGTGTGTGAGGTGTGTTCAGTGTGTGAGGTGTGTTCAGTGTGTGAGGTGTGTTCAGTGTGTGAGGTGTGTTCAGTGTGTTCAGTGTTTTCAGTGTGAGGTGTGTAAAGTGTGTTCAGCGTGTTCAGCGTTTTCAGTGTGTGAGGTGCGTGAGGTGTGTTCAGTGTGTGAGGTGTGTTCAGTGTGTTCAGTGTGTGAGGTGCGTTCAGTGTGTGAGGTGTTTGAGGTGTGTGAGGTGTGTTCAGTGTGTGAGGTGTGTTCAGTGTGTGAGGTGTGTTCAGTGTGTGAGGTGTGTTCAGTGTGTGAGGTGTGTTCAGAGTGTGAGGTGTGTTCAGTGTGTGAGGTGTGTTCAGTGTGTGTGGTGTGTTCAGTGTGTGAGGTGTGTTCAGTGTGTAAGGTGTGTTCAGTGTGTGAGGTGTGTTCAGTGTGTGAGGTGTGTTCAGTGTGTTCAGTGTGTTCAGTGTGTGAGGTGTGTTCAGTGTGTGAGGTGTGTTCAGTGTGTGAGGTGTGTTCAGTGTGTGAGGTGTGTTCAGTGTGTGAGGTGTGTTCAGTGTGTTCAGTGTGAGGTGTGTTCAATGTTTTCAGCGTGTTCAGCGTGTTCAGTGTGTGAGGTGCGTGAGGTGTGTTCAGTGTGTGAGGTGTGTTCAGTGTGTTCAGTGTGTGAGGTGCGTGAGGTGTGTTCAGTGTGT
The DNA here is from genome assembly GCF_964194155.1 of Cetorhinus maximus. NCBI lineage: Eukaryota > Metazoa > Chordata > Chondrichthyes > Lamniformes > Cetorhinidae > Cetorhinus > Cetorhinus maximus. The sequence continues at coordinate 187,873,306 of NC_135880.1, forward strand.
GAGGTGTGTTCAGTGTGTGAGGTGTGTTCAGTGTGTGAGGTGTGTTCAGTGTGTGAGGTGTGTTCAGTGTGTGAGGTGTGTTCAGTGTGTGAGGTGTGTTCAGTGTGTGAGGTGTGTTCAGTGTGTGAGGTGTGTTCAGTGTGTTCAGTGTGTGAGGTGTGTTCAGTGTGTGAGGTGTGTTCAGTGTGTGAGGTGTGTTCAGTGTGTGAGGAGTGTTCAGTGTGTGAGGTGTTTTCAGAGTGTGAGGTTATTCAGTGTGTTCAGTGCTTGAGGTGTGTTCAGTGTGTGAGGGGTGTTCAGTGTGTGAGGTGTGTTCAGTGTATTCAGTGTGTGAGGTTGTTCAGTGTGTGAGGTGTGTTCAGTGTGTGAGGTGCGTTCAGTGTGTGAGGTTGTTCAGTGTGTGAGGTGTGTTCAGTGTGTGAGGTGTGTTCAGTGTGTTCAGTGTGTGAGTTGTGTGAGGTGTGTGAGGTGTGTTCAGTGTGTGAGGTGCGTTAAGTGTGTGAGGTGTGTTCAGTGTGTGATGTGTGTTCAGTGTGTGAGGTGTGTTCAGTGCGTGAGGTGTGTTCAGTGTGTTCAGTGCGTGAGGTGTGTTCAGTGTGTGAGCTTTATGCAGTGTGTAATGTGTGAACAGTGTGTGTGGTGTGTACATTGCGTGAGGTGTATTCAGTGTGTAATGTGTGTTCAGTGTGTGAGGTGTGTTCAGTGTGTGAGGTGTGTTCAGGGTGCGAGGTGTGTTCAGTGTGTGAGGTGTGTTCAGTGTGTGAGGTGTGTTAAGTGTGTTCAGTGCGTGAGGTGTTTTCAGTGCGTGAGGTGTATTCAGTGTGTAATGTGTGTTCAGTGCGTGAGGTGTGTTCAGTGTGTTCAGTGCGTGAGGTGTATTCAGTGTGTAATGTGTGTTCAGTGTGTGAGGTGTGTTCAGTGTGTAATGTGTGTTCAGTGTGTTCAGTGTGTGAGGTGTGTTCAGCGTGTGAGGTGTGTTCAGTGTGTGAGGTGTGTTCAGTGTGTGCAGTGTGTTCAGTGTGTGAGGAGTGAACAGTGTGTGAGGTGTGTTCAGTGTGTGAGGTGTGTGAGGTGTGTTCAGTGTGTGAGTGTGTTCAGTGTGTAATGTGTGTTCAGTGTGTGAGGTGCATTCAGTGTGTGAGGGTGTTCAGTGTGTTCAGTGCGTGAGGTGTGTTCAGTGTGTGAGGTGTGTTCAGTGTGTAATGTCTGTTCAATGAGTGAGGAGTGAACAGTGTGTGAGGTGTGTTCAGTGTGTGAGGAGTGAACAGTGTGTGAGGTGTGTTCAGTGTGTGAGGAGTGAACAGTGTGTGAGGAGTGTTCAGTGTGTGAGGTTTGTTCAGTGTGTGAGGTGTGTTCAGTGTGTGAGGTGTGTTCAGTGTGTGAGGAGTCAACAGTGTGTGAGGTGTGTTCAGTGTGTGAGGTGTGTTCAGTGTGTAATGTGTGTTCAGTGTGTGAGGAGTGAACAGTGTGTGAGGTGTGTTCAGTGTGTGAGGAGTGAACAGTGTGTGAGGTGTGTTCAGTGTGTGAGGAGTGAACAGTGTGTGAGGTGTATTCAGTGTGTGAGGTGTGTTCAGTTCATGAGGTGTGTTCAGTGCGTGAGGTGTGTTCAGTGTGTTCAGTGTGTGAGGTGTGTTCAGTGTGTGAGGTGTGTTCAGTGTGTGAGGTGTGTGCAGTGTGTGAGGTGTGTTCAGTGTGTGAGGAGTGAACAGTGTGTGAGGTGTGTTCAGTGTGTGAGGTGTGTTCAGTGTGAAATGTGTGTTCAGTGTGTGAGGAGTGAACAGTGTGTGAGGTGTGTTCAGTGTGTGAGGAGTGAACAGTGTGTGAGGTGTGTTCAGTGTGTGAGGAGTGAACAGTGTGTGAGGTGTGTTCTGTGTGTGAGGTGTGTTCAGTGCGTGAGGTGTGTTCAGTGCGTGAGGTGTGTTCAGTGTGTGAGGTGTGTTCAGTGTGTGAGGTGTTTTCAGTATGTGAGGTGTGTGCGGTGTGTTCAGTGTGTGAGGTGTGTGCAGTGTGTGAGGTGTGTTCAATGTGTGAGGTGTATTCAGTGTGTGAGGTCTGTTCAGTGTGTGAGGTGTGTTCTGTGTGTGAGGGGTGTTGAGTGTGTGAGGTGTGTGAGGTGTGTGAGGTGTGTTCAGTGTGTAATGTGTGTTCAGTGTGTGAGGAGTGAACAGTGTGTGAGGTGTGTTCAGTGTGTGAGGAGTGAACAGTGTGTGAGGTGTGTTCAGTGTGTGAGGAGTGAACAGTGTGTGAGGTGTGTTCAGTGTGTGAGGTGTGTTCAGTGCGTGAGGTGTGTTCAGTGCGTGAGGTGTGTTCAGTGTGTGAGGTGTGTGCAGTGTGTGAGGTGTGTTCAGCGTGTGAGGTGTGTGCAGTGTGTGAGGTGTGTTCAGTGTGTTCAGTGTGTGAGGTGCGTGCAGTGTGTGAGGTGTGTTCAGCGTGTGAGGTGTGTGCAGTGTGTGAGGTGTGTTCAGTGTGTGAGGTGTATTCAGTGTGTGAGGTGTGTGAGGTGTGTGAGGGGTGTTCAGTGTGTGAGGTGTGTTCATTGTGTGAGGAGTGGTCTGTGTGTTCAGTGTGTGAGGTGTGTTCAGTGTGTGAGGTGTGTTCAGTGTGTGAGGTGTGTTCAGTGTGTGAGGTGTGTTCAGTGTGTGAGGTGTATTCAGTGTGTGAGGTGTGTGAGGGGTGTTCAGTGTGTGAGGTGTGTTCAGTGTGTGAGGTGTGGTCTGTGGGTGAGGTGTGTTCAGTGTGTGAGGTGTGTGAGGGGTGTTCAGTGTGTGAGGTGTGTTCATTGTGTGAGGAGTGTTCAGTGTGTTCAGTGTGTGAGGTGTGTTCAGTGTGTGAGGTGTGTTCAGTGTGTGAGGTGTGTTCAGTGTGTGAGGTGTGTTCAGTGTGTTCAGTGTGTTCAGTGTGAGGTGTGTTCAGTGTGTTCAGCGTGTTCAGCGTGTTCAGTGTGTGAGGTGCGTGAGGTGTGTTCAGTGTGTGAGGTGTGTTCAGTGTGTTCAGTGTGTGAGGTGCGTTCAGTGTGTTCAGTATGTTCAGTGTGTGAGGTGTGTGAGGTGTGTTCAGTGTGTGAGGTGTGTTCAGTGTGTGAGGTGTGTTCAGAGTGTGAGGTGTGTTCAGTGTGTGAGGTGTGTTCAGTGTGTGTGGTGTGTTCAGTGTGTGAGGTGTGTTCAGTGTGTGAGGTGTGTTCAGAGTGTGAGGTGTGTTCAGTGTGTGAGGTGTGTTCAGTGTGTAATGTGTGTTCAGTGTGTGAGGTGTGTTCAGAGTGTTCAGTGTGTGAGGTGTGTTCAGTGTGTAATGTGTGTTCAGTGTGTGGGGTGTGTTCAGAGTGTTCAGTGTGTGAGGTGTGTTCAGTGTGTGAGGTGTGTTCAGTGTGTGAGGTGTGTTCAGTGTGTAATGTGTGTTCAGTGTGTGAGGTGTGTTCAGAGTGTTCAGTGTGTGAGGTGTGTTCAGTGTGTGAGGTGTGTGAGGTGTGTTCAGTGTGTGAGGTGTGTTCAGTGTGTGAGGTGTGTTCAGTGTGTGAGGTGTGTTCAGCGTGTGAGATGCGTTCTGTGTGTGAGGTGTGTTCAGTGCATGAGGTGTGTTCAGTGTGTGAGGTGTGTTCAGTGTGTGAGGTGTGTTTAGTGTGTGAGGTGTGTTCAGTGTGTGAGGTGTGAACAGCGTGTGAGGTGTGAACAGTGTTTGAGGTGTGAAGAGTGTGTGAGGTGAGAACAGTGTGTGAGGTGTGTTCAGTGTGAAATGTGTGTTCAGTGTGTGAGGAGTGAACAGTGTGTGAGGTGTGTTCAGTGTGTGAGGAGTGAACAGTGTGTGAGGTGTGTTCAGTGTGTGAGGTGTGTTCAGTGTGAAATGTGTGTTCAGTGTGTGAGGAGTGAACAGTGTGTGAGGTGTGTTCAGTGTGTGAGGAGTGAACAGTGTGTGAGGTGTGTTCAGTGTGTGAGGAGTGAACAGTGTGTGAGGTGTGTTCTGTGTGTGAGGTGTGTTCAGTGCGTGAGGTGTGTTCAGTGCGTGAGGTGTGTTCAGTGTGTGAGGTGTGTGAGGTGTGTTCAGTGTGTGAGGTGTTTTCAGTATGTGAGGTGTGTGAGGTGTGTTCAGTGTGTGAGGTGTGTGCAGTGTGTGAGGTGTGTTCAATGTGTGAGGTGTATTCAGTGTGTGAGGTCTGTTCAGTGTGTGAGGTGTGTTCTGTGTGTGAGGGGTGTTGAGTGTGTGAGGTGTGTGAGGTGTGTGAGGTGTGTTCAGTGTGTAATGTGTGTTCAGTGTGTGAGGAGTGAACAGTGTGTGAGGTGTGTTCAGTGTGTGAGGAGTGAACAGTGTGTGAGGTGTGTTCAGTGTGTGAGGTGTGTTCAGTGCGTGAGGTGTGTTCAGTGCGTGAGGTGTGTTCAGTGTGTGAGGTGTGTGCAGTGTGTGAGGTGTGTTCAGCGTGTGAGGTGTGTGCAGTGTGTGAGGTGTGTTCAGTGTGTTCAGTGTGTGAGGTGCGTGCAGTGTGTGAGGTGTGTTCAGCGTGTGAGGTGTGTGCAGTGTGTGAGGTGTGTTCAGTGTGTGAGGTGTATTCAGTGTGTGAGGTGTGTGAGGTGTGTGAGGGGTGTTCAGTGTGTGAGGTGTGTTCATTGTGTGAGGAGTGGTCTGTGTGTTCAGTGTGTGAGGTGTGTTCAGTGTGTGAGGTGTGTTCAGTGTGTGAGGTGTGTTCAGTGTGTGAGGTGTGTTCAGTGTGTGAGGCGTATTCAGTGTGTGAGGTGTGTGAGGGGTGTTCAGTGTGTGAGGTGTGTTCAGTGTGTGAGGTGTGGTCTGTGTGTGAGGTGTGTTCAGTGTGTGAGGTGTGTGAGGGGTGTTCAGTGTGTGAGGTGTGTTCATTGTGTGAGGAGTGTTCAGTGTGTTCAGTGTGTGAGGTGTGTTCAGTGTGTGAGGTGTGTTCAGTGTGTGAGGTGTGTTCAGTGTGTGAGGTGTGTTCAGTGTGTTCAGTGTGATCAGTGTGAGGTGTGTTCAGTGTGTTCAGCGTGTTCAGCGTGTTCAGTGTGTGAGGTGCGTGAGGTGTGTTCAGTGTGTGAGGTGTGTTCAGTGTGTTCAGTGTGTGAGGTGCGTTCAGTGTGTTCAGTATGTTCAGTGTGTGAGGTGTGTGAGGTGTGTTCAGTGTGTGAGGTGTGTTCAGTGTGTGAGGTGTGTTCAGAGTGTGAGGTGTGTTCAGTGTGTGAGGTGTGTTCAGTGTGTGTGGTGTGTTCAGTGTGTGAGGTGTGTTCAGTGTGTGAGGTGTGTTCAGAGTGTGAGGTGTGTTCAGTGTGTGAGGTGTGTTCAGTGTGTAATGTGTGTTCAGTGTGTGAGGTGTGTTCAGAGTGTTCAGTGTGTGAGGTGTGTTCAGTGTGTAATGTGTGTTCAGTGTGTGGGGTGTGTTCAGAGTGTTCAGTGTGTGAGGTGTGTTCAGTGTGTGAGGTGTGTTCAGTGTGTGAGGTGTGTTCAGTGTGTAATGTGTGTTCAGTGTGTGAGGTGTGTTCAGAGTGTTCAGTGTGTGAGGTGTGTTCAGTGTGTGAGGTGTGTGAGGTGTGTTCAGTGTGTGAGGTGTGTTCAGTGTGTGAGGTGTGTTCAGTGTGTGAGGTGTGTTCAGCGTGTGAGGTGCGTTCTGTGTGTGAGGTGTGTTCAGTGCATGAGGTGTGTTCAGTGTGTGAGGTGTGTTCAGTGTGTGAGGTGTGTTTAGTGTGTGAGGTGTGTTCAGTGTGTGAGGTGTGAACAGCGTGTGAGGTGTGAACAGTGTTTGAGGTGTGAAGAGTGTGTGAGGTGCGAACAGTGTGTGAGGTGTGAGCAGCGTGTGAGGTGTGTGCACTGCATGAGCTGTTATAAGTGTGTGATGTGTGATAAGTGTGCAAGGTGCTGGCATTGTGTGAGATGTTTTCTGCATATGAGGTATGAACAGTGTGTGAGGTGTGAACAGTGTGTGAGGTGTGAACAGAGTGTGAGGTGTATTCAGTGTGTGAGGTGTGCACAGTGTGTGAGGTGTGTTCAGTGTGTGAGGTGTGTGAGGTGTGTTCAGTGTGTGAGATGTGTTCAGTGTGTGAGGTGTGTTCAGTGTGTTCAGTGTGTTCAGTGTATGAGGTGTGATCAGTGTGTGAGGTGTGTTCAGTGTGTGCGGTGTGAACAGTGTGTTCAGTGTGTGCGGTGTGAACAGTGTGTGAGGTGTGTTCAGTGTGTGAGGTCTGTTCAGTGTGTAATGTGTGTTCAGTGAGTTCAGTGTGTGAGGTGTGTTCAGTGTGTGAGGTGTGTTCAGTGTGTGAGTGTGTTCAGTGTGTGAGGTGTGTGAGGTGTGTTCACTGTGTGAGGTGTGTTCAGTGTGTGAGTGTGTTCAGTGTGTAATGTGTGTTCAGTGTGTGAGGTGCATTCAGTGTGTGAGGGTGTTCAGTGTGTTCAGTGCGTGAGGTGTGTTCAGTGTGTGAGATGTGTTCAGTGTGTAATGTGTGTTCAGTGAGTGAGGAGTGAACAGTGTGTGAGGTGTGTTCAGTGTGTGAGGAGTGAACAGTGTGTGAGGTGTGTTCATTGTGTGAGGAGTGAACAGTGTGTGAGGAGTGTTCAGTGTGTGAGGTGTGTTCAGTGTGTGAGGTGTGTTCAGTGTGTGAGGTGTGTTCAGTGTGTGAGGTGTGTTCAGTGTGTGAGGAGTGAACAGTGTGTGAGGTGTGTTCAGTGTGTGAGGTGTGTTCAGTTTGTGAGGTGTGTTCAGTGTGTGAGGTGTGTTCACTGTGTGAGGTGTGTTCAGTGTGTGAGGAGTGAACAATGTGTGAGGTGTGTTCAGTGTGTGAGGTGTGTGAGGTGTGTAATGTGTGTTCAGCGTGTGAGGAGTGAACAGTGTGTGAGGTGTGATCAGTGTGTCAGGAGTGAACAGTGTGTGAGGTGTGTTCAGTGTGTGAGGAGTGAACAGTGTGTGAGGAGTGTTCAGTGTGAGAGGTGTGTTCAGTGTGTGAGGTGTGTTCAGTGTGTGAGGGTGTTCAGTGTGTGAGGTGTGTGCAGTGTGTGAGGTGTGTTCAGTGTGTGAGATGTGTTCAGTGTGTGAGGTGTGTGCAGTGTGTGAGGTGTGTTCAGTGTGTGAGGTGTGTTCTGTGTGTGAGGTGTCTTGAGTGTGTTCAGTGTGTGAGGTGTGTGAGGGGTGTTCAGTGTGTGAGGAGTGAACAGTGTGTGAGGTGTGTTCAGTGTGTGTGGAGTGAACAGTGTGTGAGGTGTGTTCAGTGTGTGAGGAGTGAACAGTGTGTGAGGTGTGTTCAGTGTGTGAGGTGTGTTCAGTGTGTGAGGTGTGTTCAGTGTGTGAGGTGTGTTCAGTGTGTGAGGTGTGTTCAGTGTGTGAGGTGTGTTCAGTGTGTGAGGTGTGTTCAGTGTGTGAGGTGTGTTCAGTGTGTTCAGTGTTTTCAGTGTGAGGTGTGTTCAGTGTGTTCAGCGTGTTCAGCGTTTTCAGTGTGTGAGGTGCGTGAGGTGTGTTCAGTGTGTGAGGTGTGTTCAGTGTGTTCAGTGTGTGAGGTGCGTTCAGTGTGTTCAGTGTGTTCAGTGTGTGAGGTGTGTGAGGTGTGTTCAGTGTGTGAGGTGTGTTCAGTGTGTGAGGTGTGTTCAGTGTGTGAGGTGTGTTCAGAGTGTGAGGTGTGTTCAGTGTGTGAGGTGTGTTCAGTGTGTGTGGTGTGTTCAGTGTGTGAGGTGTGTTCAGTGTGTAAGGTGTGTTCAGTGTGTGAGGTGTGTTCAGTGTGTGAGGTGTGTTCAGTGTGTTCAGTGTGTTCAGTGTGTGAGGTGTGTTCAGTGTGTGAGGTGTGTTCAGTGTGTGAGGTGTGTTCAGTGTGTGAGGTGTGTTCAGTTTGTGAGGTGTGTTCAGTGTGTGAGGTGTGTTCAGTGTGTTCAGTGTGAGGTGTGTTCAGTGTTTTCAGCGTGTTCAGCGTGTTCAGTGTGTGAGGTGCGTGAGGTGTGTTCAGTGTGTGAGGTGTGTTCAGTGTGTTCAGTGTGTGAGGTGCGTGAGGTGTGTTCAGTGCGTGAGGTGTGTTCAGTGTGTGAGGTGTGTGAGGTGTGTGAGGTGTGTTCAGTGTGTGAGGTGTGTTCAGTGTGTGAGGTGTGTTCAGTGTGTGAGGTGTGTTCAGTGTGTGAGGTGTGTTCAGTGTGTGAGGTGTGTTCAGTGTGTTCAGTGTGTGAGGTGTGTTCAGTGTGTGAGGTGTGTTCAGTGTGTGAGGTGTGTTCAGTGTGTGAGGAGTGATCAGTGTGTGAGGTGTGTTCAGAGTGTGAGGTTGTTCAGTGTGTTCAGTGCTTGAGGTGTGTTCAGTGTGTGATGGGTGTTCAGTGTGTGAGGTGTGTTCAGTGTATTCAGTGTGTGAGGTTGTTCAGTGTGTGAGGTGTGTTCAGTGTGTGAGGTGTGTTCAGTGTGTGAGGTTGTTCAGTGTGTGAGGTGTGTTCAGTGTGTGAGGTGTGTTCAGTGTGTTCAGTGTGTGAGTTGTGTGAGGTGTGTTCAGTGTGTGAGGTGCGTTAAGTGTGTGAGGTGTGTTCAGTGTGTGATGTGTGTTCAGTGTGTGAGGTGTGTTCAGTGCGTGAGGTGTGTTCAGTGTGTTCAGTGCGTGAGGTGTGTTCAGTGTGTGAGGTTTATGCAGTGTGTAATGTGTGAACAGTGTGTGTGGTGTGTACATTGCGTGAGGTGTATTCAGTGTGTAATGTGTGTTCAGTGTGTGAGGTGTGTTCAGTGTGTGAGGTGTGTTCAGGGTGCGAGGTGTGTTCAGTGTGTGAGGTGTGTTCAGTGTTTGAGGTGTGTTAAGTGTGTTCAGTGCGTGAGGTGTTTTCAGTGCGTGAGGTGTATTCAGTGTGTAATGTGTGTTCAGTGCGTGAGGTGTGTTCAGTGTGTTCAGTGCGTGAGGTGTATTCAGTGTGTAATGTGTGTTCAGTGTGTGAGGTGTGTTCAGTGTGTAATGTGTGTTCAGTGTGTTCAGTGTGTGAGGTGTGTTCAGCGTGTGAGGTGTGTTCAGTGTGTGAGGTGTGTTCAGTGTGTGCAGTGTGTTCAGTGTGTGAGGAGTGAACAGTGTGTGAGGTGTGTTCAGTGTGTAATGTGTGTTCAGTGTGTGAGGTGCATTCAGTGTGTGAGGGTGTTCAGTGTGTTCAGTGCGTGAGGTGTGTTCAGTGTGTGAGGTGTGTTCAGTGTGTAATGTCTGTTCAATGAGTGAGGAGTGAACAGTGTGTGAGGTGTGTTCAGTGTGTGAGGAGTGAACAGTGTGTGAGGTGTGTTCAGTGTGTGAGGAGTGAACAGTGTGTGAGGAGTGTTCAGTGTGTGAGGTGTGTTCAGTGTGTGAGGTGTGTTCAGTGTGTGAGGTGTGTTCAGTGTGTGAGGAGTCAACAGTGCGTGAGGTGTGTTCAGTGTGTTCAGTGTGTGAGGTGTATTCAGTGTGTGAGGTGTGTGAGGTGTGTGAGGGGTGTTCAGTGTGTGAGGTGTGTTCATTGTGTGAGGAGTGGTCTGTGTGTTCAGTGTGTGAGGTGTGTTCAGTGTGTGAGGTGTGTTCAGTGTGTGTGGTGTGTTCAGTGTGTGAGGTGTGTTCAGTGTGTGAGGTGTATTCAGTGTGTGAGGTGTGTGAGGGGTGTTCAGTGTGTGAGGTGTGTTCAGTGTGTGAGGTGTGGTCTGTGTGTGAGGTGTGTTCAGTGTGTGAGGTGTGTGAGGTGTGTGAGGGGTGTTCAGTGTGTGAGGTGTGTTCATTGTGTGAGGAGTGTTCAGTGTGTTCAGTGTGTGAGGTGTGTTTAGTGTGTGAGGTGTGTTGAGTGTGTGAGGTGTGTTCAGTGTGTGAGGTGTGTTCAGTGTGTGAGGTGTGTTCATTGTGTTCAGTGTGTTCAGTGTGAGGTGTGTTCAGTGTGTTCAGCGTGTTCAGCGTGTTCAGTGTGTGAGGTGCGTGAGGTGTGTTCAGTGTGTGAGGTGCGTTCAGTGTGTTCAGTATGTTCAGTGTGTGAGGTGTGTGAGGTGTGTTCAGTGTGTGAGGTCTGTTCAGTGTGTGAGGTGTGTTCAGAGTGTGAGGTGTGTTCAGTGTGTGAGGTGTGTTCAGTGTGTGTGGTGTGTTCAGTGTGTGAGGTGTGTTCAGTGTGTGAGGTGTGTTCAGAGTGTGAGGTCTGTTCAGTGTGTGAGGTGTGTTCAGTGTGTGTGGTGTGTTCAGTGTGTGAGGTGTGTTCAGTGTGTGAGGTGTGTTCAGTGTGTGAGGTGTGTTCAGTGTGTGCGGTGTGTTCAGAGTGTGAGGTGTGTTCAGTGTGTGAGGTGTGTTCATTGCGTGTGGTGTGTTCAGTGTGTGAGGTGTGTTCAGTGTATGAGGTGTGTTCAGTGTGTGAGGTGTGTTCAGTGTGTGAGGTGTGTTCAGTGTGTGAGGTGTGTTCATTGTGTGAGGTGTGTTCAGTGTGTTCAGTGTGTGAGGTGTGTTCAGTGTGTGAGGTGTGTTCAGTGTGTGAGTTGTGTTCAGGGTGTTCAGTGTGTTCAGTGTGTGAGGTGTGTTCAGTGTGTGAGGTGTGTTCAGTGTGTTCAGTGTGAGGTGTGTTCAGTGTGTTCAGCGTGTTCAGCGTGTTCAGTTTGTGAGGTGCGTGAGGTGTGTTCAGTGTGTGAGGTATGTTCAGTGTGTTCAGTGTGTGAGGTGCGTGAGGTGTGTTCAGTGTGTTCAGTGTGTGAGGTGTGTTCAGTGTGTGAGGAGTGTTCAGTGTGTGAGGTGTGTTCAGTGTGTGAGGTGTGTTCAGTGTGTGAGGTGTGTTCAGTGTGTAATGTGTGTTCAGTGTGTGAGGAGTGAACAGTGTGTGAGGTGTGTTCAGTGTGTGAGGAGTGAACAGTGTGTGAGGTGTGTTCAGTGTGTGAGGAGTGAACAGTGTGTGAGGTGTGTTCTGTGTGTGAGGTGTGTTCAGTGCGTGAGGTGTGTTCAGTGCGTGAGGTGTGTTCAGTGTGTGAGGTGTGTGAGGTGTGTTCAGTGTGTGAGGTGTTTTCAGTATGTGAGGTGTGTGAGGTGTGTTCAGTGTGTGAGGTGTGTGCAGTGTGTGAGGTGTGTTCAATGTGTGAGGTGTATTCAGTGTGTGAGGTCTGTTCAGTGTGTGAGGTGTGTTCTGTGTGTGAGGGGTGTTGAGTGTGTGAGGTGTGTGAGGTGTGTTCAGTGTGTAATGTGTGTTCAGTGTGTGAGGAGTGAACAGTGTGTGAGGTGTGTTCAGTGTGTGAGGAGTGAACAGTGTGTGAGGTGTGTTCAGTGTGTGAGGAGTGAACAGTGTGTGAGGTGTGTTCAGTGTGTGAGGTGTGTTCAGTGCGTGAGGTGTGTTCAGTGCGTGAGGTGTGTTCAGTGTGTGAGGTGTGTGCAGTGTGTGAGGTGTGTTCAGCGTGTGAGGTGTGTGCAGTGTGTGAGGTGTGTTCAGTGTGTTCAGTGTGTGAGGTGCGTGCAGTGTGTGAGGTGTGTTCAGCGTGTGAGGTGTGTGCAGTGTGTGAGGTGTGTTCAGTGTGTGAGGTGTATTCAGTGTGTGAGGTGTGTGAGGTGTGTGAGGGGTGTTCAGTGTGTGAGGTGTGTTCATTGTGTGAGGAGTGGTCTGTGTGTTCAGTGTGTGAGGTGTGTTCAGTGTGTGAGGTGTGTTCAGTGTGTGAGGTGTGTTCAGTGTGTGAGGTGTATTCAGTGTGTGAGGTGTGTTCAGTGTGTGAGGTGTGGTCTGTGTGTGAGGTGTGTTCAGTGTGTGAGGTGTGTGAGGTGTGTGAGGGGTGTTCAGTGTGTGAGGTGTGTTCATTGTGTGAGGAGTGTTCAGTGTGTTCAGTGTGTGAGGTGTGTTCAGTGTGTGAGGTGTGTTCAGTGTGTGAGGTGTGTTCAGTGTGTGAGGTGTGTTCAGTGTGTTCAGTGTGTTCAGTGTGAGGTGTGTTCAGTGTGTTCAGCGTGTTCAGCGTGTTCAGTGTGTGAGGTGCGTGAGGTGTGTTCAGTGTGTGAGGTGTGTTCAGTGTGTTCAGTGTGTGAGGTGCGTTCAGTGTGTTCAGTATGTTCAGTGTGTGAGGTGTGTGAGGTGTGTTCAGTGTGTGAGGTGTGTTCAGTGTGTGAGGTGTGTTCAGAGTGTGAGGTGTGTTCAGTGTGTGAGGTGTGTTCAGTGTGTGTGGTGTGTTCAGTGTGTGAGGTGTGTTCAGTGTGTGAGGTGTGTTCAGAGTGTGAGGTGTGTTCAGTGTGTGAGGTGTGTTCAGTGTGTGAGGTGTGTTCAGTGTGTGAGGTGTGTTCAGAGTGTTCAGTGTGTGAGGTGTGTTCAGTGTGTAATGTGTGTTCAGTGCGTGGGGTGTGTTCAGAGTGTTCAGTGTGTGAGGTGTGTTCAGTGTGTGAGGTGTGTTCAGTGTGTGAGGTGTGTTCAGTGTGTAATGTGTGTTCAGTGTGTGAGGTGTGTTCAGAGTGTTCAGTGTGTGAGGTGTGTTCAGTGTGTGAGGTGTGTGAGGTGTGTTCAGTGTGTGAGGTGTGTTCAGTGTGTGAGGTGTGTTCAGTGTGTGAGGTGTGTTCTGTGTGTGAGGTGTGTTGAGTGTGTTCAGTGTGTGAGGTGTGTGAGGGGTGTAATGTGTGTTCAGTGTGTGAGGAGTGAACAGTGTGTGAGGTGTGTTCAGTGTGTGAGGAGTGAACAGTGTGTGAGGTGTGTTCAGTGTGTGAGGTGTGTTCAGTGCGTGAGGTGTGTTCAGTGCGTGAGGTGTGTTCAGTGTGTGAGGTGTGTGCAGTGTGTGAGGTGTGTTCAGCGTGTGAGGTGTGTGCAGTGTGTGAGGTGTGTTCAGTGTGTTCAGTGTGTGAGGTGCGTGCAGTGTGTGAGGTGTGTTCAGCGTGTGAGGTGTGTGCAGTGTGTGAGGTGTGTTCAGTGTGTGAGGTGTATTCAGTGTGTGAGGTGTGTGAGGTGTGTGAGGGGTGTTCAGTGTGTGAGGTGTGTTCATTGTGTGAGGAGTGGTCTGTGTGTTCAGTGTGTGAGGTGTGTTCAGTGTGTGAGGTGTGTTCAGTGTGTGAGGTGTGTTCAGTGTGTGAGGTGTATTCAGTGTGTGAGGTGTGTTCAGTGTGTGAGGTGTGGTCTGTGTGTGAGGTGTGTTCAGTGTGTGAGGTGTGTGAGGTGTGTGAGGGGTGTTCAGTGTGTGAGGTGTGTTCATTGTGTGAGGAGTGTTCAGTGTGTTCAGTGTGTGAGGTGTGTTCAGTGTGTGAGGTGTGTTCAGTGTGTGAGGTGTGTTCAGTGTGTGAGGTGTGTTCAGTGTGTTCAGTGTGTTCAGTGTGAGGTGTGTTCAGTGTGTTCAGCGTGTTCAGCGTGTTCAGTGTGTGAGGTGCGTGAGGTGTGTTCAGTGTGTGAGGTGTGTTCAGTGTGTTCAGTGTGTGAGGTGCGTTCAGTGTGTTCAGTATGTTCAGTGTGTGAGGTGTGTGAGGTGTGTTCAGTGTGTGAGGTGTGTTCAGTGTGTGAGGTGTGTTCAGAGTGTGAGGTGTGTTCAGTGTGTGAGGTGTGTTCAGTGTGTGTGGTGTGTTCAGTGTGTGAGGTGTGTTCAGTGTGTGAGGTGTGTTCAGAGTGTGAGGTGTGTTCAGTGTGTGAGGTGTGTTCAGTGTGTGAGGTGTGTTCAGTGTGTGAGGTGTGTTCAGAGTGTTCAGTGTGTGAGGTGTGTTCAGTGTGTAATGTGTGTTCAGTGCGTGGGGTGTGTTCAGAGTGTTCAGTGTGTGAGGTGTGTTCAGTGTGTGAGGTGTGTTCAGTGTGTGAGGTGTGTTCAGTGTGTAATGTGTGTTCAGTGTGTGAGGTGTGTTCAGAGTGTTCAGTGTGTGAGGTGTGTTCAGTGTGTGAGGTGTGTGAGGTGTGTTCAGTGTGTGAGGTGTGTTCAGTGTGTGAGGTGTGTTCAGTGTGTGAGGTGTGTTCTGTGTGTGAGGTGTGTTGAGTGTGTTCAGTGTGTGAGGTGTGTGAGGGGTGTAATGTGTGTTCAGTGTGTGAGGAGTGAACAGTGTGTGAGGTGTGATCAGTGTGTCAGGAGTGAACAGTGTGTGAGGTGTGTTCAGTGTGTGAGGAGTGAACAGTGTGTGAGGAGTGTTCAGTGTGAGAGGTGTGTTCAGTGTGTGAGGTGTGTTCAGTGTGTGAGTTGTGTTCAGTGTGTTCAGTGTGTTCAGTGTGTGAGGTGTGTTCGGTGTGTGAGGTGTGTTCAGTGTGTTCAGTGTGAGGTGTGTTCAGTGTGTTCAGCGTGTTCAGCGTGTTCAGTTTGTGAGGTGCGTGAGGTGTGTTCAGTGTGTGAGGTATGTTCAGTGTGTTCAGTGTGTGAGGTGCGTGAGGTGTGTTCAGTGTGTTCAGTGTGTGAGGTGTGTTCAGTGTGTGAGGAGTGTTCAGTGTGTTCAGTGTGTTCAGTGTGTGAGGTGTGTTCAGTGTGTGAGGTGTGTTCAGTGTGTTCAGTGTGAGGTGTGTTCAGTGTGTTCAGCGTGTTCAGCGTGTTCAGTTTGTGAGGTGCGTGAGGTGTGTTCAGTGTGTGAGGTATGTTCAGTGTGTTCAGTGTGTGAGGTGCGTGAGGTGTGTTCAGTGTGTTCAGTGTGTGAGGTGTGTTCAGTGTGTGAGGAGTGTTCAGTGTGTGAGGTGTGTTCAGTGTGTGAGGTGTGTTCAGTGTGTGAGGTGTGTTCAGTGTGTAATGTGTGTTCAGTGTGTGAGGAGTGAACAGTGTGTGAGGTGTGTTCAGTGTGTGAGGAGTGAACAGTGTGTGAGGTGTGTTCAGTGTGTGAGGAGTGAACAGTGTGTGAGGTGTGTTCTGTGTGTGAGGTGTGTTCAGTGCGTGAGGTGTGTTCAGTGCGTGAGGTGTGTTCAGTGTGTGAGGTGTGTGAGGTGTGTTCAGTGTGTGAGGTGTTTTCAGTATGTGAGGTGTGTGAGGTGTGTTCAGTGTGTGAGGTGTGTGCAGTGTGTGAGGTGTGTTCAATGTGTGAGGTGTATTCAGTGTGTGAGGTCTGTTCAGTGTGTGAGGTGTGTTCTGTGTGTGAGGGGTGTTGAGTGTGTGAGGTGTGTGAGGTGTGTGAGGTGTGTTCAGTGTGTAATGTGTGTTCAGTGTGTGAGGAGTGAACAGTGTGTGAGGTGTGTTCAGTGTGTGAGGAGTGAACAGTGTGTGAGGTGTGTTCAGTGTGTGAGGAGTGAACAGTGTGTGAGGTGTGTTCAGTGTGTGAGGTGTGTTCAGTGCGTGAGGTGTGTTCAGTGCGTGAGGTGTGTTCAGTGTGTGAGGTGTGTGCAGTGTGTGAGGTGTGTTCAGCGTGTGAGGTGTGTGCAGTGTGTGAGGTGTGTTCAGTGTGTTCAGTGTGTGAGGTGCGTGCAGTGTGTGAGGTGTGTTCAGCGTGTGAGGTGTGTGCAGTGTGTGAGGTGTGTTCAGTGTGTGAGGTGTATTCAGTGTGTGAGGTGTGTGAGGTGTGTGAGGGGTGTTCAGTGTGTGAGGTGTGTTCATTGTGTGAGGAGTGGTCTGTGTGTTCAGTGTGTGAGGTGTGTTCAGTGTGTGAGGTGTGTTCAGTGTGTGAGGTGTGTTCAGTGTGTGAGGTGTATTCAGTGTGTGAGGTGTGTTCAGTGTGTGAGGTGTGGTCTGTGTGTGAGGTGTGTTCAGTGTGTGAGGTGTGTGAGGTGTGTGAGGGGTGTTCAGTGTGTGAGGTGTGTTCATTGTGTGAGGAGTGTTCAGTGTGTTCAGTGTGTGAGGTGTGTTCCGTGTGTGAGGTGTGTTCAGTGTGTGAGGTGTGTTCAGTGTGTGAGGTGTGTTCAGTGTGTTCAGTGTGTTCAGTGTGAGGTGTGTTCAGTGTGTTCAGCGTGTTCAGTGTGTTCAGCGTGTTCAGCGTGTTCAGTGTGTTCAGTGTGTGAGGTGTGTTCAGTGTGTTCAGTGTGTGAGGTGCGTTCAGTGTGTTCAGTATGTTCAGTGTGTGAGGTGTGTGAGGTGTGTTCAGTGTGTGAGGTGTGTTCAGTGTGTGAGGTGTGTTCAGAGTGTGAGGTGTGTTCAGTGTGTGAGGTGTGTTCAGTGTGTGTGGTGTGTTCAGTGTGTGAGGTGTGTTCAGTGTGTGAGGTGTGTTCAGAGTGTGAGGTGTGTTCAGTGTGTGAGGTGTGTTCAGTGTGTGAGGTGTGTTCAGTGTGTGAGGTGTGTTCAGAGTGTTCAGTGTGTGAGGTGTGTTCAGTGTGTAATGTGTGTTCAGTGCGTGGGGTGTGTTCAGAGTGTTCAGTGTGTGAGGTGTGTTCAGTGTGTGAGGTGTGTTCAGTGTGTGAGGTGTGTTCAGTGTGTAATGTGTGTTCAGTGTGTGAGGTGTGTTCAGAGTGTTCAGTGTGTGAGGTGTGTTCAGTGTGTGAGGTGTGTGAGGTGTGTTCAGTGTGTGAGGTGTGTTCAGTGTGTGAGGTGTGTTCTGTGTGTGAGGTGTGTTGAGTGTGTTCAGTGTGTGAGGTGTGTGAGGGGTGTAATGTGTGTTCAGTGTGTGAGGAGTGAACAGTGTGTGAGGTGTGATCAGTGTGTCAGGAGTGAACAGTGTGTGAGGTGTGTTCAGTGTGTGAGGAGTGAACAGTGTGTGAGGAGTGTTCAGTGTGAGAGGTGTGTTCAGTGTGTGAGGTGTGTTCAGTGTGTGAGGGTGTTCAGTGTGTGAGGTGTGTGCAGTGTGTGAGGTGTGTTCAGTGTGTGAGGTGTGTGCAGTGTGTGAGGTGTGTTCAGTGTGTGAGGTGTGTTCTGTGTGTGAGGTGTGTTGAGTGTGTTCAGTGTGTGAGGTGTGTGAGGGGTGTTCAGTGTGTGAGGAGTGAACAGTGTGTGAGGTGTGTTCAGTGTGTGTGGAGTGAACAGTGTGTGAGGTGTGTTCAGTGTGTGAGGAGTGAACAGTGTGTGAGGTGTGTTCAGTGTGTGAGGTGTGTTCAGTGTGTGAGGTGTGTTCAGTGTGTGAGGTGTGTTCAGTGTGTGAGGTGTGTTCAGTGTGTGAGGTGTGTTCAGTGTGTGAGGTGTGTTCAGTGTGTGAGGTGTGTTCAGTGTGTTCAGTGTTTTCAGTGTGAGGTGTGTTCAGAGTGTTCAGCGTGTTCAGCGTTTTCAGTGTGTGAGGTGCGTGAGGTGTGTTCAGTGTGTGAGGTGTGTTCAGTGTGTTCAGTGTGTGAGGTGCGTTCAGTGTGTGAGGTGTGTGAGGTGTGTGAGGTGTGTGAGGTGTGTGAGGTGTGTTCAGTGTTTGAGGTGTGTTCAGTGTGTGAGGTGTGTTCAGTGTGTGAGGTGTGCTCAGAGTGTGAGGTGTGTTCAGTGTGTGAGGTGTGTTCAGTGTGTGTGGTGTGTTCAGTGTGTGAGGTGTGTTCAGTGTGTAAGGTGTGTTCAGTGTGTGAGGTGTGTTCAGTGTGTGAGGTGTGTTCAGTGTGTTCAGTGTGTGAGGTGTGTTCAGTGTGTGAGGTGTGTTCAGTGTGTGAGGTGTGTTCAGTGTGTGAGGTGTGTTCAGTGTGTGAGGTGTGTTCAGTGTGTTCAGTGTGAGGTGTGTTCAGTGTTTTCAGCGTGTTCAGCGTGTTCAGTGTGTGAGGTGCGTGAGGTGTGTGAGGTGTGTTCAGTGTGTGAGGTGCGTGAGGTGTGTTCAGTGTGTGAGGTGTGTGAGGTGTGTGAGGTGTGTTCAGTGTGTGAGGTGTGTTCAGTGTGTGAGGTGTGTTCAGTGTGTGAGGTGTGTTCAGTGTGTGAGGTGTGTTCAGTGTGTGAGGTGTGTTCAGTGTGTGAGGTGTGTTCAGTGTGTTCAGTGTGTGAGGTGTGTTCAGTGTGTGAGGTGTGTTCAGTGTGTGAGGTGTGTTCAGTGTGTGAGGAGTGTTCAGTGTGTGAGGTGTGTTCAGAGTGTGAGTTTGTTCAGTGTGTTCAGTGCTTGAGGTGTGTTCAGTGTGTGAGGGGTGTTCAGTGTGTGAGGTGTGTTCAGTGTATTCAGTGTGTGAGGTTGTTCAGTGTGTGAGGTGTGTTCAGTGTGTGAGGTGTGTTCAGTGTGTGAGGTTGTTCAGTGTGTGAGGTGTGTTCAGTGTGTGAGGTGTGTTCAGTGTGTTCAGTGTGTGAGTTGTGTGAGGTGTGTGAGGTGTGTTCAGTGTGTGAGGTGCGTTAAGTGTGTGAGGTGTGTTCAGTGTGTGATGTGTGTTCAGTGTGTGAGGTGTGTTCAGTGCGTGAGGTGTGTTCAGTGTGTTCAGTGCGTGAGGTGTGTTCAGTGTGTGAGGTTTATGCAGTGTGTAATGTGTGAACAGTGTGTGTGGTGTGTACATTGCGTGAGGTGTATTCAGTGTGTAATGTGTGTTCAGTGTGTGAGGTGTGTTCAGTGTGTGAGGTGTGTTCAGGGTGCGAGGTGTGTTCAGTGTGTGAGGTGTGTTCAGTGTGTGAGGTGTGTTAAGTGTGTTCAGTGCGTGAGGTGTTTTCAGTGCGTGAGGTGTATTCAGTGTGTAATGTGTGTTCAGTGTGTAATGTGTGTTCAGTGTGTTCAGTGTGTGAGGTGTGTTCAGTGTGTGAGGTGTGTTCAGTGTGTTCAGTGCGTGAGGTGTATTCAGTGTGTAATGTGTGTTCAGTGTGTGAGGTGTGTTCAGTGTGTAATGTGTGTTCAGTGTGTTCAGTGTGTGAGGTGTGTTCAGCGTGTGAGGTGTGTTCAGTGTGTGAGGTGTGTTCAGTGTGTGCAGTGTGTTCAGTGTGTGAGGAGTGAACAGTGTGTGAGGTGTGTTCAGTGTGTGAGGTGTGTGAGGTGTGTTCAGTGTGTGAGTGTGTTCAGTGTGTAATGTGTGTTCAGTGTGTGAGGTGCATTCAGTGTGTGAGGGTGTTCAGTGTGTTCAGTGCGTGAGGTGTGTTCAGTGTGTGAGGTGTGTTCAGTGTGTAATGTCTGTTCAATGAGTGAGGAGTGAACAGTGTGTGAGGTGTGTTCAGTGTGTGAGGAGTGAACAGCGTGTGAGGTGTGTTCAGTGTGTGAGGAGTGAACAGTGTGTGAGGAGTGTTCAGTGTGTGAGGTGTGTTCAGTGTGTGAGGTGTGTTCAGTGTGTGAGGTGTGTTCAGTGTGTGAGGAGTCAACAGTGCGTGAGGTGTGTTCAGTGTGTTCAGTGTGTGAGGTGTATTCAGTGTGTGAGGTGTGTGAGGGGTGTTCAGTGTGTGAGGTGTGTTCATTGTGTGAGGAGTGGTCTGTGTGTTCAGTGTGTGAGGTGTGTTCAGTGTGTGAGGTGTGTTCAGTGTGTGAGGTGTGTTCAGTGTGTGAGGTGTGTTCAGTGTGTGAGGTGTATTCAATGTGTGAGGTGTGTGAGGGGTGTTCAGTGTGTGAGCTGTGTTCATTGTGTGAGGAGTGTTCAGTGTGTTCAGTGTGTGAGGTGTGTTCAGTGTGTGAGGTGTGTTCAGTGTGTGAGGTGTGTTCAGTGTGTTCAGTGTGAGGTGTGTTCAGTGTGTTCAGCGTGTTCAGCGTGTTCAGTGTGTGAGGTGCGTGAGGTGTGTTCAGTATGTGAGGTGTGTTCAGCGTGTTCAGTGTGTGAGGTGCGTTCAGTGTGTTCAGTATGTTCAGTGTGTTCAGTGTGTGAGGTGTGTTCAGTGTGTGAGGTGTGTTCAGTGTGTGAGGTGTGTTCAGAGTGTGAGGTGTGTTCAGTGTGTGAGGTGTGTTCAGTGTGTGTGGTGTGTTCAGTGTGTGAGGTGTGTTCAGTGTGTGAGGTGTGTTCAGAGTGTGAGGTGTGTTCAGTGTGTGAGGTGTGTTCAGTGTGTGTGGTGTGTTCAGTGTGTGAGGTGTGTTCAGTGTGTGAGGTGTGTTCAGTGTGTGAGGTGTGTTCAGAGTGTGAGGTGTGTTCAGTGTGTGAGGTGTGTTCAGTGTGTGTGGTGTGTTCAGTGTGTGAGGTGTGTTCAGTGTGTGAGGTGTGTTCAGAGTGTGAGGTGTGTTCAGTGTGTGAGGTGTGTTCAGTGTGTGTGGTGTGTTCAGTGTGTGAGGTGTGTTCAGTGTGTGAGGTGTGTTCAGTGTGTGAGGTGTGTTCAGTGTGTGAGGTGTGTTCAGAGTGTGAGGTGTGTTCAGTGTGTGAGGTGTGTTCAGTGCGTGTGGTGTGTTCAGTGTGTGAGGTGTGTTCAGTGTGTGAGGTGTGTGAGGTGCGTTCAGTGTGTTCAGTATGTTCAGTGTGTTCAGTGTGTGAGGTGTGTTCAGTGTGTGAGGTGTGTTCAGTGTGTGAGGTGTGTTCAGAGTGTGAGGTGTGTTCAGTGTGTGAGGTGTGTTCAGTGTGTGTGGTGTGTTCAGTGTGTGAGGTGTGTTCAGTGTGTGAGGTGTGTTCAGAGTGTGAGGTGTGTTCAGTGTGTGAGGTGTGTTCAGTGTGTGTGGTGTGTTCAGTGTGTGAGGTGTGTTCAGTGTGTGAGGTGTGTTCAGTGTGTGAGGTGTGTTCAGTGTGTGAGGTGTGTTCAGAGTGTGAGGTGTGTTCAGTGTGTGAGGTGTGTTCAGTGCGTGTGGTGTGTTCAGTGTGTGAGGTGTGTTCAGTGTGTGAGGTGTGTTCAGTGTGTGAGGTGTGTTCAGTGTGTGAGGTGTGTTCAGTGTGTGAGGTGTGTTCAGTGTGTGAGGTGTGTTCAGTGTGTTCAGTGTGTGAGGTGTGTTCAGTGTGTGAGGTGTGTTCAGTGTGTGAGGTGTGTTCAGTGTGTTCAGTGTGTTCAGTGTGTGAGGTGTGTTCAGTGTGTGAGGTGTGTACAGTGTGTTCAGTGTGAGGTGTGTTCAGTGTGTTCAGCGTGTTCAGCGTGTTCAGTGTGTGAGGTGCGTGAGGTGTGTTCAGTATGTGAGGTATGTTCAGTGTGTTCAGTGTGTGAGGTGCGTGAGGTGTGTTCAGTGTGTTCAGTGTGTGAGGTGTGTTCAGTGTGTGAGGTGTGTTCAGTGTGTGAGGTGTGTTCAGTGTGTGAGGTGTGTTCAGTGTGTAATGTGTGTTCAGTGTGTGAGGAGTGAACAGTGTGTGAGGTGTGTTCAGTGTGTGAGGAGTGAACAGTGTGTGAGGTGTGTTCAGTGTGTGAGGAGTGAACAGTGTGTGAGGTGTGTTCTGTGTGTGAGGTGTGTTCAGTGCGTGAGGTGTGTTCAGTGCGTGAGGTGTGTTCAGTGTGTGAGGTGTGTTCAGTGTGTGAGGTGTTTTCAGTATGTGAGGTGTGTGAGGTGTGTTCAGTGTGTGAGGTGTGTGCCGTGTGTGAGGTGTGTTCAATGTGTGAGGTGTATTCAGTGTGGGAGGTCTGTTCAGTGTGTGAGGTGTGTTCTGTGTGTGAGGGGTGTTGAGTGTGTGAGGTGTGTGAGGTGTGTGAGGTGTGTTCAGTGTGTAATGTGTGTTCAGTGTGTGAGGAGTGAACAGTGTGTGAGGTGTGTTCAGTGTGTGAGGAGTGAACAGTGTGTGAGGTGTGTTCAGTGTGTGAGGAGTGAACAGTGTGTGAGGTGTGTTCAGTGTGTGAGGTGTGTTCAGTGCGTGAGGTGTGTTCAGTGCGTGAGGTGTGTTCAGTGTGTGAGGTGTGTGCAGTGTGTGAGGTGTGTTCAGCGTGTGAGGTGTGTGCAGTGTGTGAGGTGTGTTCAGTGTGTTCAGTGTGTGAGGTGCGTGCAGTGTGTGAGGCGTGTTCAGCGTGTGAGGTGTGTGCAGTGTGTGAGGTGTGTTCAGTGTGTGAGGTGTATTCAGTGTGTGAGGTGTGTGAGGTGTGTGAGGGGTGTTCAGTGTGTGAGGTGTGTTCATTGTGTGAGGAGTGGTCTGTGTGTTCAGTGTGTGAGGTGTGTTCAGTGTGTGAGGTGTGTTCAGTGTGTGAGGTGTGTTCAGTGTGTGAGGTGTGTTCAGTGTGTGAGGTGTATTCAGTGTGTGAGGTGTGTGAGGGGTGTTCAGTGTGTGAGGTGTGTTCAGTGTGTGGGGTGTGGTCTGTGTGTGAGGTGTGTTCAGTGTGTGAGGTGTGTGAGGTGTGTGAGGGGTGTTCAGTGTGTGAGGTGTGTTCATTGTGTGAGGAGTGTTCAGTGTGTTCAGTGTGTGAGGTGTGTTCAGTGTGTGAGGTGTGTTCAGTGTGTGAGGTGTGTTCAGTGTGTGAGGTGTGTTCAGTGTGTTCAGTGTGAGGTGTGTTCAGTGTGTTCAGCGTGTTCAGCGTGTTCAGTGTGTGAGGTGCGTGAGGTGTGTTCAGTGTGTGAGGTGTGTTCAATGTGTTCAGTGTGTGAGGTGCGTTCAGTGTGTTCAGTATGTTCAGTGTGTGAGGAGTGTGAGGTGTGTTCAGTGTGTGAGGTGTGTTCAGTGTGTGAGGTGTGTTCAGAGTGTGAGGTGTGTTCAGTGTGTGAGGTGTGTTCAGTGTGTGTGGTGTGTTCAGTGTGTGAGGTGTGTTCAGTGTGTGAGGTGTGTTCAGAGTGTGAGGTGTGTTCAGTGTGTGAGGTGTGTTCAGTGTGTAATGTGTGTTCAGTGTGTGAGATGTGTTCAGAGTGTTCAGTGTGTGAGGTGTGTTCAGTGTGTAATGTGTGTTCAGTGTGTGGGGTGTGTTCAGAGTGTTCAGTGTGTGAGGTGTGTTCAGTGTGTGAGGTGTGTTCAGTGTGTGAGGTGTGTTCAGTGTGTTATGTGTGTTCAGTGTGTGAGGTGTGTTCAGAGTGTTCAGTGTGTGAGGTGTGTTCAGTGTGTGAGGTGTGTGAGGTGTGTTCAGTGTGTGAGGTGTGTTCAGTGTGTGAGGTGTGTTCAGTGTGTGAGGTGTGTTCAGCGTGTGTGGTGTGTTCAGTGTGTGAGGTGTGTTCAGTGTGTGAGGTGTGTTTAGTGTGTGAGTTGTGTTCAGTGTGTGAGGTGTGAACAGCGTGTGAGGTGTGAACAGTGTTTGAGGTGTGAAGAGTGTGTGAGGTGCGAACAGTGTGTGAGGTGTGAGCAGCGTGTGAGGTGTGTGCACTGCATGAGCTGTTATAAGTGTGTGATGTGTGATAAGTGTGCAAGGTGCTGGCATTGTGTGAGATGTTTTCTGCATATGAGGTATGAACAGTGTGTGAGGTGTGAACAGTGTGTGAGGTGTGAACAGTGTGTGAGGTGTATTCAGTGTGTGAGGTGTGCACAGTGTGTGAGGTGTGTTCAGTGTGTGAGGTGTGTGAGGTGTGTTCAGTGTGTGAGATGTGTTCAGTGTGTGAGGTGTGTTCAGTGTGTTCAGTGTGTTCAGTGTATGAGGTGTGATCAGTGTGTGAGGTGTGTTCAGTGTGTGCGGTGTGAACAGTGTGTTCAGTGTGTGCGGTGTGAACAGTGTGTGAGGTGTGTTCAGTGTGTGAGGTCTGTTCAGTGTGTAATGTGTGTTCAGTGAGTTCAGTGTGTGAGGTGTGTTCAGTGTGTGAGGTGTGTTCAGTGTGTGAGTGTGTTCAGTGTGTGAGGTGTGTGAGGTGTGTTTACTGTGTGAGGTGTGTTCAGTGTGTGAGTGTGTTCAGTGTGTAATGTGTGTTCAGTGTGTGAGGTGCATTCAGTGTGTGAGGGTGTTCAGTGTGTTCAGTGCGTGAGGTGTGTTCAGTGTGTGAGGTGTGTTCAGTGTGTAATGTGTGTTCAGTGAGTGAGGAGTGAACAGTGTGTGAGGTGTGTTCAGTGTGTGAGGAGTGAACAGTGTGTGAGGTGTGTTCATTGTGTGAGGAGTGAACAGTGTGTGAGGAGTGTTCAGTGTGTGAGGTGTGTTCAGTGTGTTCAGTGTGTTCAGTGTGTGAGGTGTGTTCAGTGTGTGAGGTGTGTTCAGTGTGTGAGGAGTGAACAGTGTGTGAGGTGTGTTCAGTGTGTGAGGTGTGTTCAGTGTGTAATGTGTGTTCAGTGTGTGAGGAGTGAACAGTGTGTGAGGTGTGTTCAGTGTGTGAGGTGTGTTCAGTTTGTGAGGTGTGTTCAGTGTGTGAGGTGTGTTCAGTGTGTGAGGTGTGTTCAGTGTGTGAGGAGTGAACAATGTGTGAGGTGTGTTCAGTGTGTGAGGTGTGTGAGGTGTGTAATGTGTGTTCAGTGTGTGAGGAGTGAACAGTGTGTGAGGTGTGATCAGTGTGTCAGGAGTGAACAGTGTGTGAGGTGTGTTCAGTGTGTGAGGAGTGAACAGTGTGTGAGGAGTGTTCAGTGTGAGAGGTGTGTTCAGTGTGTGAGGTGTGTTCAGTGTGTGAGGGTGTTCAGTGTGTGAGGTGTGTGCAGTGTGTGAGGTGTGTTCAGTGTGTGAGATGTGTTCAGTGTGTGAGGTGTGTGCAGTGTGTGAGGTGTGTTCAGTGTGTGAGGTGTGTTCTGTGTGTGAGGTGTGTTGAGTGTGTTCAGTGTGTGAGGTGTGTGAGGGGTGATCAGTGTGTGAGGAGTGAACAGTGTGTGAGGTGTGTTCAGTGTGTGTGGAGTGAACAGTGTGTGAGGTGTGTTCAGTGTGTGAGGAGTGAACAGTGTGTGAGGTGTGTTCAGTGTGTGAGGTGTGTTCAGTGTGTGAGGTGTGTTCAGTGTGTGAGGTGTGTTCAGTGTGTGAGGTGTGTTCAGTGTGTGAGGTGTGTTCAGTGTGTGAGGTGTGTTCAGTGTGTGAGGTGTGTTCAGTGTGTGAGGTGTGTTCAGTGTGTTCAGTGTTTTCAGTGTGAGTTGTGTTCAGTGTGTTCAGCGTGTTCAGCGTTTTCAGTGTGTGAGGTGCGTGAGGTGTGTTCAGTGTGTGAGGTGTGTTCAGTGTGTTCAGTGTGTGAGGTGCGTTCAGTGTGTTCAGTGTGTGAGGTGTGTGAGGTGTGTGAGGTGTGTTCAGTGTGTGAGGTGTGTTCAGTGTGTGAAGTGTGTTCAGTGTGTGAGGTGTGTTCAGAGTGTGAGGTGTGTTCAGTGTGTGAGGTGTGTTCAGTGTGTGTGGTGTGTTCAGTGTGTGAGGTGTGTTCAGTGTGTAAGGTGTGTTCAGTGTGTGAGGTGTGTTCAGTGTGTGAGGTGTGTTCAGTGTGTTCAGTGTGTTCAGTGTGTGAGGTGTGTTCAGTGTGTGAGGTGTGTTCAGTGTGTGAGGTGTGTTCAGTGTGTGAGGTGTGTTCAGTGTGTGAGGTGTGTTCAGTGTGTGAGGTGTGTTCAGTGTGTTCAGTGTGAGGTGTGTTCAGTGTTTTCAGCGTATTCAGCGTGTTCAGTGTGTGAGGTGCGTGAGGTGTGTTCAGTGTGTGAGGTGTGTTCAGTGTGTTCAGTGTGTGAGGTGCGTGAGGTGTGTTCAGTGTGTGAGGTGTGTGAGGTGTGTTCAGTGTGTGAGGTGTGTTCAGTGTGTGAGGTGTGTTCAGTGTGTGAGGTGTGTTCAGTGTGTGAGGTGTGTTCAGTGTTTGAGGTGTGTTCAGTGTGTGAGGTGTGTTCAGTGTGTTCAGTGTGTGAGGTGTGTTCAGTGTGTGAGGTGTGTTCAGTGTGTGAGGTGTGTTCAGTGTGTGAGGAGTGTTCAGTGTGTGAGGTGTGTTCAGAGTGTGAGGTTGTTCAGTGTGTTCAGTGCTTGAGGTGTGTTCAGTGTGTGAGGGGTGTTCAGTGTGTGAGGTGTGTTCAGTGTATTCAGTGTGTGAGGTTGTTCAGTGTGTGAGGTGTGTTCAGTGTGTGAGGTGTGTTCAGTGTGTGAGGTTGTTCAGTGTGTGAGGTGTGTTCAGTGTGTGAGGTGTGTTCAGTGTGTTCAGTGTGTGAGTTGTGTGAGGTGTGTGAGGTGTGTTCAGTGTGTGAGGTGCGTTAAGTGTGTGAGGTGTGTTCAGTGTGTGATGTGTGTTCAGTGTGTGGGGTGTGTTCAGTGCGTGAGGTGTGTTCAGTGTGTTCAGTGCGTGAGGTGTGTTCAGTGTGTGAGGTTTATGCAGTGTGTAATGTGTGAACAGTGTGTGTGGTGTGTACATTGCGTGAGGTGTATTCAGTGTGTAATGTGTGTTCAGTGTGTGAGGTGTGTTCAGTGTGTGAGGTGTGTTCAGGGTGCGAGGTGTGTTCAGTGTGTGAGGTGTGTTCAGTGTGTGAGGTGTGTTAAGTGTGTTCAGTGCGTGAGGTGTTTTCAGTGCGTGAGGTGTATTCAGTGTGTAATGTGTGTTCAGTGCGTGAGGTGTGTTCAGTGTGTTCAGTGCGTGAGGTGTATTCAGTGTGTAATGTGTGTTCAGTGTGTGAGGTGTGTTCAGTGTGTAATGTGTGTTCAGTGTGTTCAGTGTGTGAGGTGTGTTCAGCGTGTGAGGTGTGTTCAGTGTGTGAGGTGTGTTCAGTGTGTGCAGTGTGTTCAGTGTGTGAGGAGTGAACAGTGTGTGAGGTGTGTTCAGTGTGTGAGGTGTGTGAGGTGTGTTCAGTGTGTGAGTGTGTTCAGTGTGTAATGTGTGTTCAGTGTGTGAGGTGCATTCAGTGTGTGAGGGTGTTCAGTGTGTTCAGTGCGTGAGGTGTGTTCAGTGTGTGAGGTGTGTTCAGTGTGTAATGTCTGTTCAATGAGTGAGGAGTGAACAGTGTGTGAGGTGTGTTCAGTGTGTGAGGAGTGAACAGTGTGTGAGGTGTGTTCAGTGTGTGAGGAGTGAACAGTGTGTGAGGAGTGTTCAGTGTGTGAGGTGTGTTCAGTGTGTGAGGTGTGTTCAGTGTGTGAGGTGTGTTCAGTGTGTGAGGAGTCAACAGTGCGTGAGGTGTGTTCAGTGTGTTCAGTGTGTGAGGTGTATTCAGTGTGTGAGGTGTGTGAGGTGTGTGAGGGGTGTTCAGTGTGTGAGGTGTGTTCATTGTGTGAGGAGTGGTCTGTGTGTTCAGTGTGTGAGGTGTGTTCAGTGTGTGAGGTGTGTTCAGTGTGTGAGGTGTGTTCAGTGTGTGAGGTGTGTTCAGTGTGTGAGGTGTATTCAGTGTGTGAGGTGTGTGAGGGGTGTTCTGTGTGTGAGGTGTGTTCAGTGTGTGAGGTGTGGTCTGTGTGTGAGGTGTGTTCAGTGTGTGAGGTGTGTTCAGTGTGTGAGGTGTGTTCATTGTGTGAGGAGTGTTCAGTGTGTTCAGTGTGTGAGGTGTGTTCAGTGTGTGAGGTGTGTTGAGTGTGTGAGGTGTGTTCAGTGTGTGAGGTGTGTTCAGTGTGTGAGGTGTGTTCAGTGTGTTCAGTGTGAGGTGTGTTCAGTGTGTTCAGCGTGTTCAGCGTGTTCAGTGTGTGAGGTGCGTGAGGTGTGTTCAGTGTGTGAGGTGTGTTCAGTGTGTTCAGTGTGTGAGGTGCGTTCAGTGTGTTCAGTATGTTCAGTGTGTGAGGTGTGTGAGGTGTGTTCAGTGTGTGAGGTCTGTTCAGTGTGTGAGGTGTGTTCAGAGTGTGAGGTGTGTTCAGTGTGTGAGGTGTGTTCAGTGTGTGTGGTGTGTTCAGTGTGTGAGGTGTGTTCAGTGTGTGAGGTGTGTTCAGAGTGTGAGGTGTGTTCAGTGTGTGAGGTGTGTTCAGAGTGTGTGGTGTGTTCAGTGTGTGAGGTGTGTTCAGTGTGTGAGGTGTGTTCAGTGTGTGAGGTGTGTTCAGTGTGTGAGGTGTGTTCAGAGTGTGAGGTGTGTTCAGTGTGTGAGGTGTGTTCAGTGCGTGTGGTGTGTTCAGTGTGTGAGGTGTGTTCAGTGTGTGAGGTGTGTTCAGTGTGTGAGGTGTGTTCAGTGTGTGAGGTGTGTTCAGTGTGTGAGGTGTGTTCAGTGTGTGAGGTGTGTTCAGTGTGTTCAGTGTGTGAGGTGTGTTCAGTGTGTGAGGTGTGTTCAGTGTGTGAGGTGTGTTCAGTGTGTTCAGTGTGTTCAGTGTGTGAGGTGTGTTCTGTGTGTGAGGTGTATTCAGTGTGTTCAGTGTGAGGTGTGTTCAGTGTGTTCAGCGTGTTCAGCGTGTTCAGTGTGTGAGGTGCGTGAGGTGTGTTCAGTGTGTGAGGTATGTTCAGTGTGTTCAGTGTGTGAGGTGCGTGAGGTGTGTTCAGTGTGTTCAGTGTGTGAGGTGTGTTCAGTGTGTGAGGTGTGTTCAGTGTGTGAGGCGTGTTCAGTGTGTGAGGTGTGTTCAGTGTGTGAGGTGTGTTCAGTGTGTGAGGTGTGTTCAGTGTGTGAGGTGTGTTCAGTGTGTGAGGTGTGTTCAGTGTGTGAGGTGTGTTCAGTGTGTGAGGTGTGTGAGGTGTGTTGAGTGTGTGAGGTGTGTTCAGTGTGTGAGGTGTGTTCAGTGTGTGAGGTGTGTTCAGTGTGTGAGGTGTGTTCAGTGTGTGAGGTGTGTTCAGTGTGTGAGGTTGTTCAGTGTGTTCAGTGCTTGAGGTGTGTTCAGTGCGTGAGGTTGTTCAGTGTGTGAGGTGTGTTCAGTGTGTGAGGTGTGTTCAGTGTGTGAGTTGTGTTCAGTGTGTGAGGTGTGTTCAGTGTGTGAGGTGTGTGCAGTGTGTGAGGTGTGTTCAGTGTGTGAGGTGTGTTCAGTGTGTGAGGTGTGTTCAGTGTATTCAGTGTGTGAGGTTGTTCAGTGTGTGAGGTGTGTTCAGTGTGTGAGGTGTGTTCAGTGTGTTCAGTGTGTGAGTTGTGTGAGGTGTGTGAGGTGTGTTCTGTGTGTGAGGTGCGTTAAGTGTGTGAGGTGTGTTCAGTGTGTTCAGTGTGTGAGGTGTGTTCAGTGCGTGAGGTGTGTTCAGTGTGTTCAATGCGTGAGGTGTGTTCAGTGTGTGAGGTTTATGCAGTGTGTAATGTGTGAACAGTGTGTGAGGTTTGTACAATGCGTGAGGTGTATTCAGTGTGTAATGTGTGTTCAGTGTGTGAGGTGTGTTCAGTGTGTGAGGTGTGTTCAGTTTGTGAGGTGTGTTCAGTGTGTGAGGTGTGTTCAGTGTGTGAGGTGTGTTCAGTGCGTGAGGTGTGTTCAGTGCGTGAGGTGTATTCAGTGTGTAATGTGTGTTCAGTGCGTGAGGTGTGTTCAGTGTGTTCAGTGCGTGAGGTGTATTCAGTGTGTAATGTGTGTTCAGTGTGTGAGGTGTGTTCAGTGTGTAATGTGTGTTCAGTGTGTGAGGTGTGTTCAGTGTGTGCAGTCTGTTCAGTGTGTGAGGTGTGTTCAGTGTGTGCGGTGTGTTCAGTGTGTGAGGAGTGAACAGTGTGTGAGGTGTGTTCAGTGTGTGAGGTGTGTGAGGTGTGTTCAGTGTGTGAGTGTGTTCAGTGTGTAATGTGTGCTCAGTGTGTGAGGTGCATTCAGTGTGTGAGGGTGTTCAGTGTGTTCAGTGTGTTCAGTGCGTGAGGTGTGTTCAGTGTGTGAGGTGTGTTCAGTGTGTAATGTGTGTTCAATGAGTGAGGAGTGAACAGTGTGTGAGGTGTGTTCAGTGTGTGAGGAGTGAACAGTGTGTGAGGTGTGTTCAGTGTGTGAGGAGTGAACAGTGTGTGAGGAGTGTTCAGTGTGTGAGGTGTGTTCAGTGTGTGAGGTGTGTTCAGTGTGTGAGGAGCGAACAGTGTGTGAGGTGTGTTCAGTGTGTGAGGTGTGTTCAGTGTGTGAGGGTGTTCAGTGTGTGAGGAGTGAACAGTGTGTGAGGTGTGTTCAGCGTGTGAGGTGTGAACAGTGTGTGAGGTGTGTTCAGTGTGTGAGGTGTGAACAGTGTGTGAGGTGTGAACAGTCTGTGAGGAGTGAACAGTGCTTGAGGTGTGTTCAGTGTGTGAGGTGTGAACAGTGTGTGAGGAGTGAACAGTGTGTGAGGTGTGTTCAGTGTGTGAGGGTGTTCAGTGTGTGACGAGTGCACAGTGTGTGAGGTGTGTTCAGTGTGTGAGGTGTGAACAGTGTGTGAGCTGTTTTCAGTGTGTGAGGTGTGAACAGTGTGCGAGGAGTGAACAGTGCGTGAGGTGTGTTCAGTGTGTGAGGAGTGAACAGTGCTTGAGGTGTGTTCAGTGTGTGAGGTGTGAACAGTGTGTGAGGAGTGAACAGTGTGTGAGGTGTGTTCAGTGTGAGAGGGTGTTCAGTGTGTGATGAGTGAACATTGTGTCAGGTGTGTTCAGTGTGTGAACAGTGTGTGATGTGTTTTCAGTGTGTGAGGTGTGAACAGTGTGTGAGGAGTGAACAGTGTGTGAGGTGTGAACAGTGTGTGAGGAGTGAACAGTTTGTGAGGTGTGTTCAGTGTGTGAGGTGTGTTCAGTGTGTGACGTGTGTTCAGTGCGTGAGTTGTGCTCAGTGCGTGAGGAGTGAACAGTGTGTGAGGTGTGTTCAGTGTGTGAGGTGTGTTCAGTTTGAGAGGTGTATTCAGTGTGTGAGGAGTGAACAGTGTGTGAGGTGTATTCAGTGTGTCAGGAGTGAACAGTGCGTGAGGTGTGTTCAGTGTGTGAGGTGTGTTCAGTGTGTGAGGGTGTTCAGTGTGTAAGGAGTGAACAGTGCGTGAGGTGTGTTCAGTGTGTGAGGAGTGAACAGAGCGTGAGGTGTATTCAGTGTGTGAGGAGTGAACAGTGCGTGAGGTGTGTTCAGTGTGTGAGGTGTGTTCAGTGTGTGAGGTGTGAACAGTGCGTGAGGTTTGTTCAGTGTGTGAGGTGTGAACAGTGTGTGAGGTGTGAACAGTGTGTGAGGTGTGTTCAGTGTGTGAGGTGTGAACAGTGTGAGAGGTGTGTTCAGTGTGTGAGGTGTGAACAGTGCGTGAACTGTGTTCAGTGTGAGAGGTGTGAACAGTGTGTGTGGTTTGAACAGTGTGTGAGTTGTGTTCAGTGTGTGAGGTGTGTTCAGTGTGTGAGGTGTGTTCAGTGCGTGAGGTGTGTTCAGTGCGTGAGGAGTGAACAGTGTGTGAGGTGTGTTCAGTGTGTGATGTGTGTTCAGTGAGTGAGGTGTGTTCAGTGTGTGAGGTGTGTTCAGTGTGTGAGGTGTGTTCAGTGTGTGAGGTGTGTTCATTGTGTAATGTGTGTTCAGTATGTAATGTGTGCTCAGTGTGTGAGGTGTGTTCAGTGTGTGAGGTGTGTTCTATGTGTGAGGTGTGTTCAGTGTGTGAAGTGTGTTCAGTGTGTGAGGTGTGTTCAGTGTGTAATGTGTGTTCAGTGTGTGAGGTGTGTTCAGTGTGTGAGGTGTATTCAGTGTGTGAGGTGTGTTCAGTGTGTTCAGTGTGTGAGGTGTATTCAGTGTGTGAGGTGTGTGAGGTGTGTGAGGGGTGTTCAGTGTGTGAGGTGTGTTCATTGTGTGAGGAGTGGTCTGTGTGTTCAGTGTGTGAGGTGTGTTCAGTGTGTGAGGTGTGTTCAGTGTGTGAGGTGTGTTCAGTGTGTGAGGTGTGTTCAGTGTGTGAGGTGTATTCAGTGTGTGAGGTGTGTGAGGGGTGTTCAGTGTGTGAGGTGTGTTCAGTGTGTGAGGTGTGGTCTGTGTGTGAGGTGTGTTCAGTGTGTGAGGTGTGTGAGGTGTGTGAGGGGTGTTCAGTGTGTGAGGTGTGTTCATTGTGTGAGGAGTGTTCAGTGTGTTCAGTGTGTGAGGTGTGTTCAGTGTGTGAGGTGTGTTGAGTGTGTGAGGTGTGTTCAGTGTGTGAGGTGTGTTCAGTGTGTGAGGTGTGTTCAGTGTGTTCAGTGTGAGGTGTGTTCAGTGTGTTCAGCGTGTTCAGCGTGTTCAGTGTGTGAGGTGCGTGAGGTGTGTTCAGTGTGTGAGGTGTGTTCAGTGTGTTCAGTGTGTTCAGTGTGTGAGGTGTGTGAGGTGTGTTCAGTGTGTGAGGTCTGTTCAGTGTGTGAGGTGTGTTCAGAGTGTGAGGTGTGTTCAGTGTGTGAGGTGTGTTCAGTGTGTGTGGTGTGTTCAGTGTGTGAGGTGTGTTCAGTGTGTGAGGTGTGTTCAGTGTGTGTGGTGTGTTCAGTGTGTGAGGTGTGTTCAGTGTGTGAGGTGTGTTCAGTGTGTGAGGTGTGTTCAGTGTGTGAGGTGTGTTCAGAGTGTGAGGTGTGTTCAGTGTGTGAGGTGTGTTCAGTGCGTGTGGTGTGTTCAGTGTGTGAGGTGTGTTCAGTGTGTGAGGTGTGTTCAGTGTGTGAGGTATGTTCAGTGTGTGAGGTGTGTTCAGTGTGTGAGGTGTGTTCAGTGTGTGAGGTGTGTTCAGTGTGTGAGGTGTGTTCAGTGTGTGAGGTGTGTTCAGTGTGTGAGGTGTGTTCAGTGTGTTCAGTGTGTTCAGTGTGTGAGGTCTGTTCAGTGTGTGAGGTGTGTTCAGTGTGTTCAGTGTGAGGTGTGTTCAGTGTGTTCAGCGTGTTCAGCGTGTTCAGTGTGTGAGGTGCGTGAGGTGTGTTCAGTGTGTGAGGTATGTTCAGTGTGTTCAGTGTGTGAGGTGCGTGAGGTGTGTTCAGTGTGTTCAGTGTGTGAGGTGTGTTCAGTGTGTGAGGTGTGTTCAGTGTGTGAGGCGTGTTCAGTGTGTGAGGTGTGTTCAGTGTGTGAGGTGTGTTCAGTGTGTGAGGTGTGTTCAGTGTGTGAGGTGTGTTCAGTGTGTGAGGTGTGTTCAGTGTGTGAGGTGTGTTCAGTGTGTGAGGTGTGTGAGGTGTGTTGAGTGTGTGAGGTGTGTTCAGTGTGTGAGGTGTGTTCAGTGTGTGAGGTGTGTTCAGTGTGTGAGGTGTGTTCAGTGTGTGAGGTTGTTCAGTGTGTTCAGTGCTTGAGGTGTGTTCAGTGCGTGAGGTTGTTCAGTGTGTGAGGTGTGTTCAGTGTGTGAGGTGTGTTCAGTGTGTGAGTTGTGTTCAGTGTGTGAGGTGTGTTCAGTGTGTGAGGTGTGTGCAGTGTGTGAGGTGTGTTCAGTGTGTGAGGTGTGTTCAGTGTGTGAGGTGTGTTCAGTGTATTCAGTGTGTGAGGTTGTTCAGTGTGTGAGGTGTGTTCAGTGTGTGAGGTGTGTTCAGTGTGTTCAGTGTGTGAGTTGTGTGAGGTGTGTGAGGTGTGTTCTGTGTGTGAGGTGCGTTAAGTGTGTGAGGTGTGTTCAGTGTGTGACGTGTGTTCAGTGTGTGAGGTGTGTTCAGTGCGTGAGGTGTGTTCAGTGTGTTCAATGCGTGAGGTGTGTTCAGTGTGTGAGGTTTATGCAGTGTGTAATGTGTGAACAGTGTGTGAGGTTTGTACAATGCGTGAGGTGTATTCAGTGTGTAATGTGTGTTCAGTGTGTGAGGTGTGTTCAGTGTGTGAGGTGTGTTCAGTTTGTGAGGTGTGTTCAGTGTGTGAGGTGTGTTCAGTGTGTGAGGTGTGTTCAGTGCGTGAGGTGTGTTCAGTGCGTGAGGTGTATTCAGTGTGTAATGTGTGTTCAGTGCGTGAGGTGTGTTCAGTGTGTTCAGTGCGTGAGGTGTATTCAGTGTGTAATGTGTGTTCAGTGTGTGAGGTGTGTTCAGTGTGTAATGTGTGTTCAGTGTGTGAGGTGTGTTCAGTGTGTGCAGTCTGTTCAGTGTGTGAGGTGTGTTCAGTGTGTGAGGTGTGTTCAGTTTGAGAGGTGTATTCAGTGTGTGAGGAGTGAACAGTGTGTGAGGTGTATTCAGTGTGTCAGGAGTGAACAGTGCGTGAGGTGTGTTCAGTGTGTGAGGTGTGTTCAGTGTGTGAGGGTGTTCAGTGTGTAAGGAGTGAACAGTGCGTGAGGTGTGTTCAGTGTGTGAGGAGTGAACAGAGCGTGAGGTGTATTCAGTGTGTGAGGAGTGAACAGTGCGTGAGGTGTGTTCAGTGTGTGAGGTGTGTTCAGTGTGTGAGGTGTGAACAGTGCGTGAGGTTTGTTCAGTGTGTGAGGTGTGAACAGTGTGTGAGGTGTGAACAGTGTGTGAGGTGTGTTCAGTGTGTGAGGTGTGAACAGTGTGAGAGGTGTGTTCAGTGTGTGAGGTGTGAACAGTGCGTGAACTGTGTTCAGTGTGTGAGGTGTGAACAGTGTGTGTGGTTTGAACAGTGTGTGAGTTGTGTTCAGTGTGTGAGGTGTGTTCAGTGTGTGAGGTGTGTTCAGTGCGTGAGGTGTGTTCAGTGCGTGAGGAGTGAACAGTGTGTGAGGTGTGTTCAGTGTGTGATGTGTGTTCAGTGAGTGAGGTGTGTTCAGTGTGTGAGGTGTGTTCAGTGTGTGAGGTGTGTTCAGTGTGTGAGGTGTGTTCATTGTGTAATGTGTGTTCAGTATGTAATGTGTGCTCAGTGTGTGAGGTGTGTTCAGTGTGTGAGGTGTGTTCTATGTGTGAGGTGTGTTCAGTGTGTGAAGTGTGTTCAGTGTGTGAGGTGTGTTCAGTGTGTAATGTGTGTTCAGTGTGTGAGGTGTGTTCAGTGTGTGAGGTGTATTCAGTGTGTGAGGTGTGTTCAGTGTGTTCAGTGTGTGAGGTGTATTCAGTGTGTGAGGTGTGTGAGGTGTGTGAGGGGTGTTCAGTGTGTGAGGTGTGTTCATTGTGTGAGGAGTGGTCTGTGTGTTCAGTGTGTGAGGTGTGTTCAGTGTGTGAGGTGTGTTCAGTGTGTGAGGTGTGTTCAGTGTGTGAGGTGTGTTCAGTGTGTGAGGTGTATTCAGTGTGTGAGGTGTGTGAGGGGTGTTCAGTGTGTGAGGTGTGTTCAGTGTGTGAGGTGTGGTCTGTGTGTGAGGTGTGTTCAGTGTGTGAGGTGTGTGAGGTGTGTGAGGGGTGTTCAGTGTGTGAGGTGTGTTC
This sequence comes from Cetorhinus maximus, assembly GCF_964194155.1. Lineage (NCBI taxonomy): Eukaryota > Metazoa > Chordata > Chondrichthyes > Lamniformes > Cetorhinidae > Cetorhinus > Cetorhinus maximus. The sequence continues at coordinate 187,907,533 of NC_135880.1, forward strand.
ATTGTGTGAGGAGTGTTCAGTGTGTTCAGTGTGTGAGGTGTGTTCAGTGTGTGAGGTGTGTTGAGTGTGTGAGGTGTGTTCAGTGTGTGAGGTGTGTTCAGTGTGTGAGGTGTGTTCAGTGTGTTCAGTGTGAGGTGTGTTCAGTGTGTTCAGCGTGTTCAGCGTGTTCAGTGTGTGAGGTGCGTGAGGTGTGTTCAGTGTGTGAGGTGTGTTCAGTGTGTTCAGTGTGTGAGGTGTGTGAGGTGTGTTCAGTGTGTGAGGTCTGTTCAGTGTGTGAGGTGTGTTCAGAGTGTGAGGTGTGTTCAGTGTGTGAGGTGTGTTCAGTGTGTGTGGTGTGTTCAGTGTGTGAGGTGTGTTCAGTGTGTGAGGTGTGTTCAGTGTGTGTGGTGTGTTCAGTGTGTGAGGTGTGTTCAGTGTGTGAGGTGTGTTCAGTGTGTGAGGTGTGTTCAGTGTGTGAGGTGTGTTCAGAGTGTGAGGTGTGTTCAGTGTGTGAGGTGTGTTCAGTGCGTGTGGTGTGTTCAGTGTGTGAGGTGTGTTCAGTGTGTGAGGTGTGTTCAGTGTGTGAGGTGTGTTCAGTGTGTGAGGTGTGTTCAGTGTGTGAGGTGTGTTCAGTGTGTGAGGTGTGTTCAGTGTGTTCAGTTTGTGAGGTGTGTTCAGTGTGTGAGGTGTGTTCAGTGTGTGAGGTGTGTTCAGTGTGTTCAGTGTGTTCAGTGTGTGAGGTGTGTTCAGTGTGTGAGGTGTGTTCAGTGTGTTCAGTGTGAGGTGTGTTCAGTGTGTTCAGCGTGTTCAGCGTGTTCAGTGTGTGAGGTGCGTGAGGTGTGTTCAGTGTGTGAGGTATGTTCAGTGTGTTCAGTGTGTGAGGTGCGTGAGGTGTGTTCAGTGTGTTCAGTGTGTGAGGTGTGTTCAGTGTGTGAGGTGTGTTCAGTGTGTGAGGCGTGTTCAGTGTGTGAGGTGTGTTCAGTGTGTGAGGTGTGTTCAGTGTGTGAGGTGTGTTCAGTGTGTGAGGTGTGTTCAGTGTGTGAGGTGTGTTCAGTGTGTGAGGTGTGTTCAGTGTGTGAGGTGTGTGAGGTGTGTTGAGTGTGTGAGGTGTGTTCAGTGTGTGAGGTGTGTTCAGTGTGTGAGGTGTGTTCAGTGTGTGAGGTGTGTTCAGTGTGTGAGGTTGTTCAGTGTGTTCAGTGCTTGAGGTGTGTTCAGTGCGTGAGGTTGTTCAGTGTGTGAGGTGTGTTCAGTGTGTGAGGTGTGTTCAGTGTGTGAGTTGTGTTCAGTGTGTGAGGTGTGTTCAGTGTGTGAGGTGTGTGCAGTGTGTGAGGTGTGTTCAGTGTGTGAGGTGTGTTCAGTGTGTGAGGTGTGTTCAGTGTATTCAGTGTGTGAGGTTGTTCAGTGTGTGAGGTGTGTTCAGTGTGTGAGGTGTGTTCAGTGTGTTCAGTGTGTGAGGTGTGTGAGGTGTGTTCTGTGTGTGAGGTGCGTTAAGTGTGTGAGGTGTGTTCAGTGTGTGACGTGTGTTCAGTGTGTGAGGTGTGTTCAGTGCGTGAGGTGTGTTCAGTGTGTTCAATGCGTGAGGTGTGTTCAGTGTGTGAGGTTTATGCAGTGTGTAATGTGTGAACAGTGTGTGAGGTTTGTACAATGCGTGAGGTGTATTCAGTGTGTAATGTGTGTTCAGTGTGTGAGGTGTGTTCAGTGTGTGAGGTGTGTTCAGTTTGTGAGGTGTGTTCAGTGTGTGAGGTGTGTTCAGTGTGTGAGGTGTGTTCAGTGCGTGAGGTGTGTTCAGTGCGTGAGGTGTATTCAGTGTGTAATGTGTGTTCAGTGCGTGAGGTGTGTTCAGTGTGTTCAGTGCGTGAGGTGTATTCAGTGTGTAATGTGTGTTCAGTGTGTGAGGTGTGTTCAGTGTGTAATGTGTGTTCAGTGTGTGAGGTGTGTTCAGTGTGTGCAGTCTGTTCAGTGTGTGAGGTGTGTTCAGTGTGTGCGGTGTGTTCAGTGTGTGAGGAGTGAACAGTGTGTGAGGTGTGTTCAGTGTGTGAGGTGTGTGAGGTGTGTTCAGTGTGTGAGTGTGTTCAGTGTGTAATGTGTGCTCAGTGTGTGAGGTGCATTCAGTGTGTGAGGGTGTTCAGTGTGTTCAGTGCGTGAGGTGTGTTCAGTGTGTGAGGTGTGTTCAGTGTGTAATGTGTGTTCAATGAGTGAGGAGTGAACAGTGTGTGAGGTGTGTTCAGTGTGTGAGGAGTGAACAGTGTGTGAGGTGTGTTCAGTGTGTGAGGAGTGAACAGTGTGTGAGGAGTGTTCAGTGTGTGAGGTGTGTTCAGTGTGTGAGGTGTGTTCAGTGTGTGAGGAGCGAACAGTGTGTGAGGTGTGTTCAGTGTGTGAGGTGTGTTCAGTGTGTGAGGGTGTTCAGTGTGTGAGGAGTGAACAGTGTGTGAGGTGTGTTCAGCGTGTGAGGTGTGAACAGTGTGTGAGGTGTGTTCAGTGTGTGAGGTGTGAACAGTGTGTGAGGTGTGAACAGTCTGTGAGGAGTGAACAGTGCTTGAGGTGTGTTCAGTGTGTGAGGTGTGAACAGTGTGTGAGGAGTGAACAGTGTGTGAGGTGTGTTCAGTGTGTGAGGGTGTTCAGTGTGTGACGAGTGCACAGTGTGTGAGGTGTGTTCAGTGTGTGAGGTGTGAACAGTGTGTGAGCTGTTTTCAGTGTGTGAGGTGTGAACAGTGTGCGAGGAGTGAACAGTGCGTGAGGTGTGTTCAGTGTGTGAGGAGTGAACAGTGCTTGAGGTGTGTTCAGTGTGTGAGGTGTGAACAGTGTGTGAGGAGTGAACAGTGTGTGAGGTGTGTTCAGTGTGAGAGGGTGTTCAGTGTGTGATGAGTGAACATTGTGTCAGGTGTGTTCAGTGTGTGAACAGTGTGTGATGTGTTTTCAGTGTGTGAGGTGTGAACAGTGTGTGAGGAGTGAACAGTGTGTGAGGTGTGAACAGTGTGTGAGGAGTGAACAGTTTGTGAGGTGTGTTCAGTGTGTGAGGTGTGTTCAGTGTGTGACGTGTGTTCAGTGCGTGAGTTGTGCTCAGTGCGTGAGGAGTGAACAGTGTGTGAGGTGTGTTCAGTGTGTGAGGTGTGTTCAGTTTGAGAGGTGTATTCAGTGTGTGAGGAGTGAACAGTGTGTGAGGTGTATTCAGTGTGTCAGGAGTGAACAGTGCGTGAGGTGTGTTCAGTGTGTGAGGTGTGTTCAGTGTGTGAGGGTGTTCAGTGTGTAAGGAGTGAACAGTGCGTGAGGTGTGTTCAGTGTGTGAGGAGTGAACAGAGCGTGAGGTGTATTCAGTGTGTGAGGAGTGAACAGTGCGTGAGGTGTGTTCAGTGTGTGAGGTGTGTTCAGTGTGTGAGGTGTGAACAGTGCGTGAGGTTTGTTCAGTGTGTGAGGTGTGAACAGTGTGTGAGGTGTGAACAGTGTGTGAGGTGTGTTCAGTGTGTGAGGTGTGAACAGTGTGAGAGGTGTGTTCAGTGTGTGAGGTGTGAACAGTGCGTGAACTGTGTTCAGTGTGTGAGGTGTGAACAGTGTGTGTGGTTTGAACAGTGTGTGAGTTGTGTTCAGTGTGTGAGGTGTGTTCAGTGTGTGAGGTGTGTTCAGTGCGTGAGGTGTGTTCAGTGCGTGAGGAGTGAACAGTGTGTGAGGTGTGTTCAGTGTGTGATGTGTGTTCAGTGAGTGAGGTGTGTTCAGTGTGTGAGGTGTGTTCAGTGTGTGAGGTGTGTTCAGTGTGTGAGGTGTGTTCATTGTGTAATGTGTGTTCAGTATGTAATGTGTGCTCAGTGTGTGAGGTGTGTTCAGTGTGTGAGGTGTGTTCTATGTGTGAGGTGTGTTCAGTGTGTGAAGTGTGTTCAGTGTGTGAGGTGTGTTCAGTGTGTAATGTGTGTTCAGTGTGTGAGGTGTGTTCAGTGTGTGAGGTGTATTCAGTGTGTGAGGTGTGTTCAGTGTGTAATGTGTGTTCAGTGTGTGAGGTGTGTTCAGTGCGTGAGGAGTGAACAGTGCGTGAGGTATGTTCAGTGTGTGAGGTGTTTCAGTGTGTGAGGTGTGTTCAGTGTGTGAGGTGTGTTCAGTGTGTGAGGTGTGTTCAGTGTGTGAGGTGTGTTCAGTGTGTGAGGTGTGTTCAGTGTGTGAGGAGTGAGCAGTGCGTGAGGTGTGTTCAGTGTGTGAGGTGTGTTCAGTGTGTGAGGTGTGTTCAGTGTGTGAGGAGTGAACAGTGCGTGAGGTGTGTTCAGTGTGCGATGTGTGTTCAGTGTGTGAGGTGTGTTCAGTGTGTGAGGTGTGTTCAGTGTGTGAGGAGTGTTCAGTGTGTGAGGTGTGTTCAGTGTGTGAGGTGTGTTCTGTGTTTGAGGAGTGTTCAGTGTGTGAGGTGTGTTCAGTGTGTGAGGTGTGTGCAGTGTGTGAGGAGTGAACAGTGCGTGAGGTGTATTCAGTGTGTGAGGAGTGAACAGTGTGTGAGGTGTGTTCAGTGTGTGAGGTGTGTTCAGTGTGTGAGGTGTGTTCAGTGTGTGAGGAGTGAACAGTGCGTGAGGTGTGTTCAGTGTGTGAGGTGTGTTCAGTGTGTGAGGTGTGTTCAGTGTGTGAGGTGTGTGAGGTGTGTTCAGTGTGTGAGTTGTTTTCAGTGTGTGAGGTGTGTTCAGTGTGTGATGTGTGTTCAGTGTGTGAGGTGTGAACAGTGCGTGTGGTGTATTCAGTGTGTGAGGAGTGAACAGTGCGTGAGGTGTGTTCAGTGTGTGATGTGTGTTCAGTGTGTGAGGTGTGTGCAGTGTGTGAGGAGTGAACAGTGTGTGAGGTGTATTCAGTGTGTGAGGAGTGAACAGTGCGTGAGGTGCGTTCAGTGTGTGAGGGGTATTCAGTGTGTGAGGTGTGTTCAGTGTTTGAGGGTGTTCAGTGTGTGAGGAGTGAACAGTGTGTGAGGTGTGTTCAGTGTGTGAGTTGTGAACAGTGTGTGAGGTGTGTTCAGTGTGTGAGGTGTGAACAGTGTGTGAGTTGTGAACAGTGTGTGAGGAGTGAACAGCGCGTGAGTTGTGTTCAGTGTGTGAGGTGTGAACAGTGTGTGAGGAGTGAACAGTGTGTGAGGTGTGTTCAGTGTGTGAGGGTGTTCAGTGTGTGAGGAGTGCACAGTGTGTGAGGTGTGTTCAGTGTGTGAGGTGTGAACAGTGTGTGAGCTGTTTTCAGTGTGTGAGGTGTGAACAGTGTGCGAGGAGTGAACATTGCGTGAGGTGTGTTCAGTGTGTGAGGTGTGAACAGTGTGTGAGGTGTGTTCAGTGTGTGAGGTGTGATCAGTGTGTGAGGTGTGAACAGTGTGTGAGGAGTGAACAGAGCGTGAGGTGTATTCAGTGTGTGAGGAGTGAACAGTGCGTGAGGTGTGAGCAGTGTGTGAGGTGTGTGCAGTGTGTGAGGTGTGTTCAGTGTGTGAGGTGTGTTCAGTTTGAGAGGTGTATTCAGTGTGTGAGGAGTGAACAGTGTGTGAGGTGTATTCAGTGAGTCAGGAGTGAACAGTGCGTGAGGTGTGTTCAGTGTGTGAGGTGTGTTCAGTGTGTGAGGGTGTTCAGTGTGTAAGGAGTGAACAGTGCGTGAGGTGTGTTCAGTGTGTGAGGAGTGAACAGAGCGTGAGGTGTATTCAGTGTGTGAGGAGTGAACAGTGCGTGAGGTGTGTTCAGTGTGTGAGGTGTGTTCAGTGTGTGAGGTGTGAACAGTGCGTGAGGTTTGTTCAGTGTGTGAGGTGTGAACAGTGTGTGAGGTGTGAACAGTGTGTGAGGTGTGTTCAGTGTGTGAGGTGTGAACAGTGTGAGAGGTGTGTTCAGTGTGTGAGGTGTGAACAGTGCGTGAACTGTGTTCAGTGTGTGAGGTGTGAACAGTGTGTGAGGTTTGAACAGTGTGTGAGTTGTGTTCAGTGTGTGAGGTGTGTTCAGTTTGTGAGGTGTGTTCAGTGCGTGAGGTGTGTTCAGTGCGTGAGGAGTGAACAGTGTGTGAGGTGTGTTCAGTGTGTGATGTGTGTTCAGTGAGTGAGGTGTGTTCAGTGTGTGAGGTGTGTTCAGTGTGTGAGGTGTGTTCAGTGTGTGAGGTGTGTTCATTGTGTAATGTGTGTTCAGTATGTAATGTGTGCTCAGTGTGTGAGGTGTGTTCAGTGTGTGAGGTGTGTTCTGTGTGTGAGGTGTGTTCAGTGTGTGAAGTGCGTTCAGTGTGTGAGGTGTGTTCAGTGTGTAATGTGTGTTCAGTGTGTGAGGTGTGTTCAGTGTGTGAGGGTGTTCAGTGTGTTCAGTGTGTTCAATGCATGAGGTGTGTTCAGTGTGTGAGGTGTGTTCAGTGTGTAATGTGTGTTCAGTGAGTGAGGAGTGAACAGTGTGTGAGGTGTGTTCAGTGTGTGAGGAGTGAACAGTGTGTGAGGTGTGTTCAGTGTGTGAGGAGTGAACAGTGTGTGAGGAGTGTTCAGTGTGTGAGGTGTGTTCAGTGTGTGAGGTGTGTTCAGTGTGTGAGGAGTGAACAGTGTGTGAGGTGTGTTCAGTGTGTGAGGTGTGATCAGTGTGTAATGTGTGTTCAGTGTGTGAGGAGTGAACAGTGTGTTAGGTGTGTTCAGTGTGTGAGGAGTGAACAGTGTGTGAGGTGTGTTCAGTGTGTGAGGAGTGAACAGTGTGTGAGGTGTGTTCAGTGTGTGAGGTGTGTTCAGTGCGTGAGGTGTGTTCAGTGCGTGAGGTGTGTTCAGTATGTGAGGTGTGTGAGGTGTGTTCAGTGTGTGAGGTGTGTGCAGTGTGTGAGGTGTGTTCAGTGTGTGAGGTGTGTTCAGAATGTGAGGTGTGTGAGGTGTGTTCAGTGTGTGAGGTGTGTGCAGTGTGTGAGGTGTGTTCAGTGTGTGAGGTGTATTCAGTGTGTGAGGTCTGTTCAGTGTGTGAGGTGTGTTCTGTGTGTGAGGTATGTTCAGTGTGTTCAGTGTGTGAGGTGTGTGAGGTGTGCTCAGTGTGTAATGTGTGTTCAGTGTGTGAGGAGTGAACAGTGTGTGAGGTGTGTTCAGTGTGTGAGGAGTGAACAGTGTGTGAGTTGTGTTCAGTGTGTGAGGAGTGAACAGTGTGTGAGGTGTGTTCAGTGTGTGAGGTGTGTTCAGTGCGTGAGGTGTGTTCAGTGCGTGAGGTGTGTTCAGTGTGTTCAGTGTGTGAGGTGTGTTCAGTGTGTGAGGTGTGTTCAGCGTGTGTGGTGTGTTCAGTGTGTGAGGTGTGTTCAGTGTGTGAGGTGTGTTCAGTGTGTGAGGTGTGTTCAGTGTGTGAGGTGTGTTCAGTGTGTGAGGTGTGTTCAGTGTGTGAGGTGTGTTCAGTGTGTTCAGTGTGTGAGGTGTGTTCAGTGTGTGAGGTGTGTTCAGTGTGTGAGGTGTGTTCAGTGTGTTCAGTGTGTGAGGTGTGTTCAGTGTGTGAGGTGTGTTCAGTGTGTTCAGTGTGAGGTGTGTTCAGTGTGTTCAGCGTGTTCAGCGTGTTCAGTGTGTGAGTTGAGTGAGGTGTGTTCAGTGTGTGAGGTATGTTCAGTGTGTTTAGTGTGTGAGGTGCGTGAGGTGTGTTCAGTGTGTGAGGTGTGTTCAGTGTGTGAGGTGTGTTCAGTGTGTGAGGTGTGTTCAGTGTGTGAGGTGTGTTCAGTGTGTGAGGTGTGTTCAGTGTGTGAGGTGTGTTCAGTGTGTGAGGTGTGTGAGGTGTGTTCAGTGTGTGAGGTGTGTTCAGTGTGTGAGGTGTGTTCAGTGTGTGAGGTGTGTTCAGTGTGTGAGGTTGTTCAGTGTGTTCAGTGCTTGAGGTGTGTTCAGTGCGTGAGGTTGTTCAGTGTGTGAGGTGTGTTCAGTGTGTGAGGTGTGTTCAGTGTGTGAGTTGTGTTCAGTGTGTCAGGTGTGTTCAGTGTGTGAGGTGTGTGCAGTGTGTGAGGTGTGTTCAGTGTGTGAGGTGTGTTCAGTGTGTGAGGTGTGTTCAGTGTATTCAGTGTGTGAGGTTGTTCAGTGTGTGAGGTGTGTTCAGTGTGTGAGGTGTGTTCAGTGTGTTCAGTGTGTGAGTTGTGTGAGGTGTGTGAGGTGTGTTCAGTGTGTGAGGTGCGTTAAGTGTGTGAGGTGTGTTCAGTGTGTGACGTGTGTTCAGTGTGTGAGGTGTGTTCAGTGCGTGAGGTGTGTTCAGTGTGTTCAATGCGTGAGGTGTGTTCAGTGTGTGAGGTTTATGCAGTGTGTAATGTGTGAACAGTGTGTGAGGTTTGTACAATGCGTGAGGTGTATTCAGTGTGTAATGTGTGTTCAGTGTGTGAGGTGTATTCAGTGTGTGAGGTGTGTTCAGTTTGTGAGGTGTGTTCAGTGTGTGAGGTGTGTTCAGTGTGTGAGGTGTGTTCAGTGCGTGAGGTGTGTTCAGTGCGTGAGGTGTATTCAGTGTGTAATGTGTGTTCAGTGCGTGAGGTGTGTTCAGTGTGTTCAGTGCGTGAGGTGTATTCAGTGTGTAATGTGTGTTCAGTGTGTGAGGTGTGTTCAGTGTGTAATGTGTGTTCAGTGTGTGAGGTGTGTTCAGTGTGTGCAGTTTGTTCAGTGTGTGAGGTGTGTTCAGTGTGTGCGGTGTGTTCAGTGTGTGAGGAGTGAACAGTGTGTGAGGTGTGTTCAGTGTGTGAGGTGTGTGAGGTGTGTTCCGTGTGTGAGTGTGTTCAGTGTGTAATGTGTGCTCAGTGTGTGAGGTGCATTCAGTGTGTGAGGGTGTTCAGTGTGTTCAGTGCGTGAGGTGTGTTCAGTGTGTGAGGTGTGTTCAGTGTGTAATGTGTGTTCAATGAGTGAGGAGTGAACAGTGTGTGAGGTGTGTTCAGTGTGTGAGGAGTGAACAGTGTGTGAGGTGTGTTCAGTGTGTGAGGAGTGAACAGTGTGTGAGGAGTGTTCAGTGTGTGAGGTGTGTTCAGTGTGTGAGGTGTGTTCAGTGTGTGAGGAGCGAACAGTGTGTGAGGTGTGTTCAGTGTGTGAGGTGTGTTCAGTGTGTGAGGGTGTTCAGTGTGTGAGGAGTGAACAGTGTGTGAGGTGTGTTCAGCGTGTGAGGTGTGAACAGTGTGTGAGGTGTGTTCAGTGTGTGAGGTGTGAACAGTGTGTGAGGTGTGAACAGTCTGTGAGGAGTGAACAGTGCTTGAGGTGTGTTCAGTGTGTGAGGTGTGAACAGTGTGTGAGGAGTGAACAGTGTGTGAGGTGTGTTCAGTGTGTGAGGGTGTTCAGTGTGTGACGAGTGCACAGTGTGTGAGGTGTGTTCAGTGTGTGAGGTGTGAACAGTGTGTGAGCTGTTTTCAGTGTGTGAGGTGTGAACAGTGTGCGAGGAGTGAACAGTGCGTGAGGTGTGTTCAGTGTGTGAGGAGTGAACAGTGCTTGAGGTGTGTTCAGTGTGTGAGGTGTGAACAGTGTGTGAGGAGTGAACAGTGTGTGAGGTGTGTTCAGTGTGAGAGGGTGTTCAGTGTGTGATGAGTGAACATTGTGTCAGGTGTGTTCAGTGTGTGAACAGTGTGTGATGTGTTTTCAGTGTGTGAGGTGTGAACAGTGTGTGAGGAGTGAACAGTGTGTGAGGTGTGAACAGTGTGTGAGGAGTGAACAGTTTGTGAGGTGTGTTCAGTGTGTGAGGTGTGTTCAGTGTGTGACGTGTGTTCAGTGCGTGAGTTGTGCTCAGTGCGTGAGGAGTGAACAGTGTGTGAGGTGTGTTCAGTGTGTGAGGTGTGTTCAGTTTGAGAGGTGTATTCAGTGTGTGAGGAGTGAACAGTGTGTGAGGTGTATTCAGTGTGTCAGGAGTGAACAGTGCGTGAGGTGTGTTCAGTGTGTGAGGTGTGTTCAGTGTGTGAGGGTGTTCAGTGTGTAAGGAGTGAACAGTGCATGAGGTGTGTTCAGTGTGTGAGGAGTGAACAGAGCGTGAGGTGTATTCAGTGTGTGAGGAGTGAACAGTGCGTGAGGTGTGTTCAGTGTGTGAGGTGTGTTCAGTGTGTGAGGTGTGAACAGTGCGTGAGGTTTGTTCAGTGTGTGAGGTGTGAACAGTGTGTGAGGTGTGAACAGTGTGTGAGGTGTGTTCAGTGTGTGAGGTGTGAACAGTGTGAGAGGTGTGTTCAGTGTGTGAGGTGTGAACAGTGCGTGAACTGTGTTCAGTGTGTGAGGTGTGAACAGTGTGTGAGGTTTGAACAGTGTGTGAGTTGTGTTCAGTGTGTGAGGTGTGTTCAGTGTGTGAGGTGTGTTCAGTGCGTGAGGTGTGTTCAGTGCGTGAGGAGTGAACAGTGTGTGAGGTGTGTTCAGTGTGTGATGTGTGTTCAGTGAGTGAGGTGTGTTCAGTGTGTGAAGTGTGTTCAGTGTGTGAGGTGTGTTCAGTGTGTGAGGTGTGTTCATTGTGTAATGTGTGTTCAGTATGTAATGTGTGCTCAGTGTGTGAGGTGTGTTCAGTGTGTGAGGTGTGTTCTATGTGTGAGGTGTGTTCAGTGTGTGAAGTGTGTTCAGTGTGTGAGGTGTGTTCAGTGTGTAATGTGTGTTCAGTGTGTGAGGTGTGTTCAGTGTGTGAGGTGTATTCAGTGTGTGAGGTGTGTTCAGTGTGTAATGTGTGTTCAGTGTGTGAGGTGTGTTCAGTGCGTGAGGAGTGAACAGTGCGTGAGGTATGTTCAGTGTGTGAGGTGTTTCAGTGTGTGAGGTGTGTTCAGTGTGTGAGGTGTGTTCAGTGTGTGAGGTGTGTTCAGTGTGTGAGGTGTGTTCAGTGTGTGAGGTGTGTTCAGTGTGTGAGGAGTGAGCAGTGCGTGAGGTGTGTTCAGTGTGTGAGGTGTGTTCAGTGTGTGAGGTGTGTTCAGTGTGTGAGGAGTGAACAGTGCGTGAGGTGTGTTCAGTGTGCGATGTGTGTTCAGTGTGTGAGGTGTGTTCAGTGTGTGAGGTGTGTTCAGTGTGTGAGGAGTGTTCAGTGTGTGAGGTGTGTTCAGTATGTGAGGTGTGTTCTGTGTTTGAGGAGTGTTCAGTGTGTGAGGTGTGTTCAGTGTGTGAGGTGTGTGCAGTGTGTGAGGAGTGAACAGTGCGTGAGGTGTATTCAGTGTGTGAGGAGTGAACAGTGTGTGAGGTGTGTTCAGTGTGTGAGGTGTGTTCAGTGTGTGAGGTGTGTTCAGTGTGTGAGGAGTGAACAGTGCGTGAGGTGTGTTCAGTGTGTGAGGTGTGTTCAGTGTGTGAGCTGTGTTCAGTGTGTGAGGTGTGTTCAGTGTGTGATGTGTGTTCAGTGTGTGAGGTGTGAACAGTGCGTGTGGTGTATTCAGTGTGTGAGGAGTGAACAGTGCGTGAGGTGTGTTCAGTGTGTGATGTGTGTTCAGTGTGTGAGGTGTGTGCAGTGTGTGAGGAGTGAACAGTGCGTGAGGTGTATTCAGTGTGTGAGGAGTGAACAGTGCGTGAGGTGTGTTCAGTGTGTGAGGTGTATTCAGTGTGTGAGGTGTGTTCAGTGTTTGAGGGTGTTCAGTGTGTGAGGAGTGAACAGTGTGTGAGGTGTGAACAGTGTGTGAGGTGTGTTCAGTGTGTGAGGTGTGAACAGTGCGTGAACTGTGTTCAGTGTGTGAGGTGTGAACAGTGTGTGAGGTTTGAACAGTGTGTGAGTTGTGTTCAGTGTGTGAGGTGTGTTCAGTGTGTGAGGTGTGTTCAGTGCGTGAGGTGTGTTCAGTGCGTGAGGAGTGAACAGTGTGTGAGGTGTGTTCAGTGTGTGATGTGTGTTCAGTGAGTGAGGTGTGTTCAGTGTGTGAGGTGTGTTCAGTGTGTGAGGTGTGTTCAGTGTGTGAGGTGCGTTCATTGTGTAATGTGTGTTCAGTATGTAATGTGTGCTCAGTGTGTGAGGTGTGTTCAGTGTGTGAGGTGTGTTCTGTGTGTGAGGTGTGTTCAGTGTGTGAAGTGTGTTCAGTGTGTGAGGTGTGTTCAGTGTGTAATGTGTGTTCAGTGTGTGAGGTGTGTTCAGTGTGTGAGGGTGTTCAGTGTGTTCAGTGTGTTCAGTGCGTGAGGTGTGTTCAGTGTGTGAGGTGTGTTCAGTGTGTAATGTGTGTTCAGTGAGTGAGGAGTGAACAGTGTGTGAGGTGTGTTCAGTGTGTGAGGAGTGAACAGTGTGTGAGGTGTGTTCAGTGTGTGAGGAGTGAACAGTGTGTGAGGAGTGTTCAGTGTGTGAGGTGTGTTCAGTGTGTGAGGTGTGTTCAGTGTGTGAGGAGTGAACAGTGTGTGAGGTGTGTTCAGTGTGTGAGGTGTGATCAGTGTGTAATGTGTGTTCAGTGTGTGAGGAGTGAACAGTGTGTTAGGTGTGTTCAGTGTGTGAGGAGTGAACAGTGTGTGAGGTGTGTTCAGTGTGTGAGGAGTGAACAGTGTGTGAGGTGTGTTCAGTGTGTGAGGTGTGTTCAGTGCGTGAGGTGTGTTCAGTGCGTGAGGTGTGTTCACTGTGTTCAGTGTGTGAGGTGTGTTCAGTGTGTGAGGTGTGTTCAGTATGTGAGGTGTGTGAGGTGTGTGCAGTGTGTGAGGTGTGTTCAGTGTGTGAGGTGTATTCAGTGTGTGAGGTCTGTTCAGTGTGTGAGGTGTGTTCTGTGTGTGAGGTATGTTCAGTGTGTTCAGTGTGTGAGGTGTGTGAGGTGTGCTCAGTGTGTAATGTGTGTTCAGTGTGTGAGGAGTGAACAGTGTGTGAGGTGTGTTCAGTGTGTGAGGAGTGAACAGTGTGTGAGTTGTGTTCAGTGTGTGAGGAGTGAACAGTGTGTGAGGTGTGTTCAGTGTGTGAGGTGTGTTCAGTGCGTGAGGTGTGTTCAGTGCGTGAGGTGTGTTCAGTGTGTTCAGTGTGTGAGGTGTGTTCAGTGTGTGAGGTGTGTTCAGCGTGTGAGGTGTGTGCAGTGTGTGAGGTGTGTTCAGTGTGTGAGGTGTATTGAGTGTGTGAGGTGTGTTCAGTGTGTGAGGTGTGTTCTCTGTGTGAGGTGTGTTCAGTGTGTGAGGTGTGTGAGGGGTGTTCAGTGTGTGAGGAGTGAACAGTGTGTGAGGTGTGTTCAGTGTGTGAGGAGTGAACAGTGTGTGAGGTGTGTTCAGTGTGTGAGGAGTGAACAGTGTGTGAGAAGTGAACAGTGAGTTCATTGTGTGAGGTGTGTTCAGTGTGTGAGGTGTGTGATGTGTGTTCAGAGTGTGAGGTGTGTTCAGTGTGTGAGGTGTGTTCAGAGTATGAGGTGTGTTCAGTGTGTGAGGTGTGTTCAGTGTGTGAGGAGTGAACAGTGTGTGAGAAGTGAACAGTGTGTTCAGTGTGTGAGGTGTGTTCAGTGTGTGAGGTGTGTGATGTGTGTTCAGAGTGTGAGGTGTGTTCAGTGTGTTCAGTGTGTGAGGTGTGTTCAGTGTGTGAGGTGTGTTCAGTGTGTGAGGTGTGTTCAGAGTGTGAGGTGTGTTCAGTGTGTGATGTGTGTTCAGTGTGTGAGGTGTGTGCAGTGTGTGAGGAGTGAACAGTGCGTGAGGTGTATTCAGTGTGTGAGGAGTGAACAGTGCGTGAGGTGTGTTCAGTGTGTGAGGTGTATTCAGTGTGTGAGGTGTGTTCAGTGTGTGAGGGTGTTCAGTGTGTGAGGAGTGAACAGTGTGTGAGGTGTGTTCAGTGTGTGAGGTGTGAACAGTGTGTGAGGTGTGTTGAATGTGTGAGGTGTGAACAGTGTGTGAGGTGTGAACAGTCTGTGAGGAGTGAACAGTGCGTGAGGTGTGTTCAGTGTGTGAGGTGTGAACAGTGTGTGAGGAGTGAACAGTGTGTGAGGTGTGTTCAGTGTGTGAGGGTGTTCAGTGTGTGAGGAGTGCACAGTGTGTGAGGTGTGTTCAGTGTGTGAGGTGTGAACAGTGTGTGAGCTGTTTTCAGTGTGTGAGGTGTGAACAGTGTGCGAGGAGTGAACAGTGCGTGAGGTGTGTTCAGTGTGTGAGGAGTGAACAGTGCGTGAGGTGTGTTCAGTGTGTGAGGTGTGAACAGTGTGTGAGGAGTGAACAGTGTGTGAGGTGTGTTCAGTGTGTGAGGGTGTTCAGTGTGTGAGGAGTGAACAGTGTGTCAGGTGTGTTCAGTGTGTGAACAGTGTGTGATGTGTTTTCAGTGTGTGAGGTGTGAACAGTGTGTGAGGAGTGAACAGTGTGTGAGGTGTGAACAGTGTGTGAGGAGTGAACAGTTTGTGAGGTGTGTTCAGTGTGTGAGGTGTGTTCAGTGTGTGACGTGTGTTCAGTGCGTGAGTGGTGCTCAGTGCGTGAGGAGTGAACAGTGTGTGAGGTGTGTTCAGTGTGTGAGGTGTGTTCAGTGTGTGAGGTGTGAACAGTGCGTGAGGTTTGTTCAGTGTGTGAGGTGTGAACAGTGTGTGAGGTGTGAACAGTGTGTGAGGTGTGTTCAGTGTGTGAGGTGTGAACAGTGTCTGAGGTTTGAACAGTGTGTGAGTTGTGTTCAGTGTGTGAGGTGTGTTCAGTGCGTGAGGTGTGTTCAGTGCGTGAGGTGTGTTCAGTGCGTGAGGAGTGAACAGTGTGTGAGGTGTGTTCAGTGTGTGATGTGTGTTCAGTGAGTGAGGTGTGTTCAGTGTGTGAGGTGTGTTCAGTGTGTGAGGTGTGTTCAGTGTGTGAGGTGTGTTCATTGTGTAATGTGTGTTCAGTATGTAATGTGTGCTCAGTGTGTGAGGTGTGTTCAGTGTGTGAGGTGTGTTCAGTGTGTGAGGAGTGAACAGTGTGTGAGAAGTGAACAGTGTATTCAGTGTGTGAGGTGTGTTCAGTGTGTGAGGTGTGTTCAGTGTGTGAGGAATGAACAGTGTGTGAGAAGTGAACAGTGAGTTCAGTGTGTGAGGTGTGTTCAGTGTGTGAGGTGTGTGATGTGTGTTCAGAGTGTGAGGTGTGTTCAGTGTGTGAGCTGTGTGAGGTGTGTTCAGAGTGTGAGGTGTGTTCAGTGTGTCAGGTGTGTTCAGTATGTGAGGTGTGTGATGTGTGTTCAGAGTGTGAGGTGTGTTCAGTGTGTGAGGTGTGTGAGGTGTGTTCAGTGTGTGAGGTGTGTTCAGTGTGTGAGGTGTGTTCAGAGTGTGAGGTGTGTTCAGTGTGTGATGTGTGTTCAGTGTGTGAGGTGTGTGCAGTGTGTGAGGAGTGAACAGTGCGTGAGGTGTATTCAGTGTGTGAGGAGTGAACAGTGCGTGAGGTGTGTTCAGTGTGTGAGGTGTATTCAGTGTGTGAGGTGTGTTCAGTGTGTGAGGGTGTTCAGTGTGTGAGGAGTGAACAGTGTGTGAGGTGTGTTCAGTGTGTGAGGTGTGAACAGTGTGTGAGGTGTGTTCAATGTGTGAGGTGTGAACAGTGTGTGAGGTGTGAACAGTCTGTGAGGAGTGAACAGTGCGTGAGGTGTGTTCAGTGTGTGAGGTGTGAACAGTGTGTGAGGAGTGAACAGTGTGTGAGGTGTGTTCAGTGTGTGAGGGTGTTCAGTGTGTGAGGAGTGCACAGTGTGTGAGGTGTGTTCAGTGTGTGAGGTGTGAACAGTGTGTGAGCTGTTTTCAGTGTGTGAGGTGTGAACAGTGTGCGAGGAGTGAACAGTGCGTGAGGTGTGTTCAGTGTGTGAGGAGTGAACAGTGCGTGAGGTGTGTTCAGTGTGTGAGGTGTGAACAGTGTGTGAGGAGTGAACAGTGTGTGAGGTGTGTTCAGTGTGTGAGGGTGTTCAGTGTGTGAGGAGTGAACAGTGTGTCAGGTGTGTTCAGTGTGTGAACAGTGTGTGATGTGTTTTCAGTGTGTGAGGTGTGAACAGTGTGTGAGGAGTGAACAGTGTGTGAGGTGTGAACAGTGTGTGAGGAGTGAACAGTTTGTGAGGTGTGTTCAGTGTGTGAGGTGTGTTCAGTGTGTGACGTGTGTTCAGTGCGTGAGTGGTGCTCAGTGCGTGAGGAGTGAACAGTGTGTGAGGTGTGTTCAGTGTGTGAGGTGTGTTCAGTGTGTGAGGTGTGAACAGTGCGTGAGGTTTGTTCAGTGTGTGAGCTGTGAACAGTGTGTGAGGTGTGAACAGTGTGTGAGGTGTGTTCAGTGTGTGAGGTGTGAACAGTGCGTGAACTGTGTTCAGTGTGTGAGGTGTGAACAGTGTGTGAGGTTTGAACAGTGTGTGAGTTGTGTTCAGTGTGTGAGGTGTGTTCAGTGTGTGAGGTGTGTTCAGTGCGTGAGGTGTGTTCAGTGCGTGAGGAGTGAACAGTGTGTGAGGTGTGTTCAGTGTGTGATGTGTGTTCAGTGAGTGAGGTGTGTTCAGTGTGTGAGGTGTGTTCAGTGTGTGAGGTGTGTTCAGTGTGTGAGGTGTGTTCATTGTGTAATGTGTGTTCAGTATGTAATGTGTGCTCAGTGTGTGAGGTGTGTTCAGTGTGTGAGGTGTGTTCTGTGTGTGAGGTGTGTTCAGTGTGTGAAGTGTGTTCAGTGTGTGAGGTGTGTTCAGTGTGTAATGTGTGTTCAGTGTGTGAGGTGTGTTCAGTGTGTGAGGTGTATTCAGTGTGTGAGGTATGTTCAGTGTGTAATGTGTGTTCAGTGTGTGAGGTGTGTTCAGTGCGTGAGGAGTGAACAGTGCGTGAGGTATGTTCAGTGTGTGAGGTGTGTTCAGTGTGTGAGGTGTGTTCAGTGTGTGAGGTGTGTTCAGTGTGTGAGGTGTGTTCAGTGTGTGAGGAGTGAACAGTGCGTGAGGTGTGTTCAGTGTATGAGGTGTGTTCAGTGTGTGAGGTGTGTTCAGTGTGTGAGGAGTGAACAGTGCGTGAGGTGTGTTCAGTGTGCGATGTGTGTTCAGTGTGTGAGGTGTGTTCAGTGTGTGAGGTGTGTTCAGTGTGTGAGGAGTGTTCAGTGTGTGAGGTGTGTTCAGTGTGTGAGGTGTGTTCTGTGTTTGAGGAGTTTTCAGTGTGTGAGGTGTGTTCAGTGTGTGAGGTGTGTGCAGTGTGTGAGGAGTGAACAGTGCGTGAGGTGTATTCAGTGTGTGAGGAGTGAACAGTGTGTGAGGTGTGTTCAGTGTGTGAGGTGTGTTCAGTGTGTGAGGTGTGTTCAGTGTGTGAGGAGTGAACAGTGCGTGAGGTCTGTTCAGTGTGTGAGGTGTGTTCAGTGTGTGAGGTGTGTTCAGTGTGTGAGGTGTGTGAGGTGTGTTCAGTGTGTGAGTTGTTTTCAGTGTGTGAGGTGTGTTCAGTGTGTGATGTGTGTTCAGTGTGTGAGTTGTGAACAGTGCGTGTGGTGTATTCAGTGTGTGAGGAGTGAACAGTGCGTGAGGTGTGTTCAGTGTGTTCAGTGTGTGAGGTGTGTGCAGTGTGTGAGGAGTGAACAGTGCGTGAGGTGTATTCAGTGTGTGAGGAGTGAACAGTGCGTGAGGTGTGTTCAGTGTGTGAGGTGTATTCAGTGTGTGAGGTGTGTTCAGTGTTTGAGGGTGTTCAGTGTGTGAGGAGTGAACAGTGTGTGAGGTATGTTCAGTTTGTGAGGTGTGAACAGTGTGTGAGGTGTGTTCAGTGTGTGAGGTGTGAACAGTGTGTGAGTTGTGAACAGTGTGTGAGGAGTGAACAGTGCGTGAGTTGTGTTCAGTGTGTGAGGTGTGAACAGTGTGTGAGGAGTGAACAGTGTGTGAGGTGTGTTCAGTGTGTGAGGGTGTTCAGTGTGTGAGGAGTGCACAGTGTGTGAGGTGTGTTCAGTGTGTGAGGTGTGAACAGTGTGTGAGCTGTTTTTAGTGTGTGAGGTGTGAACAGTGTGCGAGGAGTGAACAGTGCGTGAGGTCTGTTCAGTGTGTGAGGTGTGAACAGTGTGTGAGGTGTGTTCAGTGTGTGAGGTGTGATCAGTGTGTGAGGTGTGAACAGTGTGTGAGGAGTGAACAGAGCGTGAGGTGTATTCAGTGTGTGAGGAGTGAACAGTGCGTGAGGTGTGAACAGTGTGTGAGGTGTTTTCAGTGTGTGAGGTGTGTTCAGTGTGTGAGGTGTGTTCAGTTTGAGAGGTGTATTCAGTGTGTGAGGAGTGAACAGTGTGTGAGGTGTATTCAGTGTGTCAGGAGTGAACAGTGCGTGAGGTGTGTGAGGTGTGTGAGGTGTGTTCAGTGTGTGAGGGTGTTCAGTGTGTAAGGAGTGAACAGTGCGTGAGGTGTGTTCAGTGTGTGAGCACTGAACAGAGCGTGAGGTGTATTCAGTGTGTGAGGAGTGAACAGTGCGTGAGGTGTGTTCAGTGTGTGAGGTGTGTTCAGTGTGTGAGGTGTGAACAGTGCGTGAGGTTTGTTCAGTGTGTGAGGTGTGAACAGTGTGTGAGGTGTGAACAGTGTGTGAGGTGTGTTCAGTGTGTGAGGTGTGAACAGTGTGAGAGGTGTGTTCAGTGTGTCAGGTGTGAACAGTGCGTGAACAGTGTTCAGTGTGTGAGGTGTGTTGAGTGTGTGAGGTGTGTTCAGTGTGTGAGGTGTGTTCATTGTGTAATGTGTGTTCAGTATGTAATGTGTGCTCAGTGTGTGAGGTGTGTTCAGTGTGTGAGGTGTGTTCTGTGTGTGAGGTGTGTTCAGTGTGTGAAGTGTGTTCAGTGTGTGAGGTGTGTTCAGTGTGTAATGTGTGTTCAGTGTGTGAGGTGTGTTCAGTGTGTGAGGTGTATTCAGTGTGTGAGGTGTGTTCAGTGTGTAATGTGTGTTCAGTGTGTGAGGTGTGTTCAGTGCGTGAGGAGTGAACAGTGCGTGAGGTATGTTCAGTGTGTGAGGTGTTTCAGTGTGTGAGGTGTGTTCAGGGTGTGAGGTGTGTACAGTGTGTGAGGTGTGTTCAGTGTGTGAGGTGTGTTCAGTGTGTGAGTTGTGTTCAGTGTGTGAGGAGTGAACAGTGCGTGAGGTGTGTTCAGTGTGTGAGGTGTGTTCAGTGTGTGAGGTGTGTTCAGTGTGTGAGGAGTGAACAGTGCGTGAGGTGTGTTCAGTGTGCGATGTGTGTTCAGTGTGTGAGGTGTGTTCAGTGTGTGAGGTGTGTTCAGTGTGTGAGGAGTGTTCAGTGTGTGAGGTGTGTTCAGTGTGTGAGGTGTGTTCTGTGTTTGAGGAGTGTTCAGTGCGTGAGGTGTGTTCAGTGTGTGAGGTGTGTGCAGTGTGTGAGGAGTGAACAGTGCGTGAGGTGTATTCAGTGTGTGAGGAGTGAACAGTGTGTGAGGTGTGTTCAGTGTGTGAGGTGTGTTCAGTGTGTGAGGTGTGTTCAGTGTGTGAGGAGTGAACAGTGCGTGAGGTGTGTTCAGTGCGTGAGGTGTGTTCAGTGTGTGAGGTGTGTTCAGTGTGTGAGGTGTGTGAGGTGTGTTCAGTGTGTGAGTTGTTTTCAGTGTGTGAGGTGTGTTCAGTGTGTGATGTGTGTTCAGTGTGTGAGGTGTGAACAGTGCGTGTGGTGTATTCAGTGTGTGAGGAGTGAACAGTGCGTGAGGTGTGTTCAGTGTGTGATGTGTGTTCAGTGTGTGAGGTGTGTGCAGTGTGTGAGGAGTGAACAGTGCGTGAGGTGTATTCAGTGTGTGCGGAGTGAACAGTGCGTGAGGTGTGTTCAGTGTTTGAGGTGTATTCAGTGTGTGAGGTGTGTTCAGTGTTTGAGGGTGTTCAGTGTGTGAGGAGTGAACAGTGTGTGAGGTGTGTTCAGTGTGTGATGTGTGAACAGTGTGTGAGGTGTGTTCAGTGTGTGAGGTGTGAACAGTGTGTGAGTTGTGAACAGTGTGTGAGGAGTGAACAGTGCGTGAGTTGTCTTCAGTGTGTGAGGTGTGAACAGTGTGTGAGGAGTGAACAGTGTGTGAGGTGTGTCCAGTGTGTGAGGGTGTTCAGTGTGTGAGGAGTGCACAGTGTGTGAGGTGTGTTCAGCGTGTGAGGTGTGAACAGTGTGTGAGCTGTTTTCAGTGTGTGAGGTGTGAACAGTGTGCGTGGAGTGAACAGTGCATGAGGTGTGTTCAGTGTGTGAGGTGTGAACAGTGTGTGAGGTGTGTTCAGTGTGTGAGGTGTGATCAGTGTGTGAGGTGTGAACAGTGTGTGAGGAGTGAACAGTGCGTGAGGTGTGTTCAGTGTGTGAGATGTGAACAGTGTGTGAGGAGTGAAAAGTGTGTGAGGTGTGTTCAGTGTGTGAGGGTGTTCAGTGTGTGAGGAGTGAACAGTGTGTCAGGTGTGTTCAGTGTGTGAACAGTGTGTGATGTGTTTTCATTGTGTGAGGTGTGTTCAGTGTGTGAGGTGTGTTTAGTGTGTGAGGGTGTTCAGTGTGTAAGGAGTGAACAGTGCGTGAGGTGTGTTCAGTGTGTGAGGAGTGAACAGAGCGTGAGGTGTATTCAGTGTGTGAGGAGTGAACAGTGCGTGAGGTGTGTTCAGTGTGTGAGGTGTGTTCAGTGTGTGAGGTGTGAACAGTGCGTGAGGTTTGTTCAGTGTGTGAGGTGTGAACAGTGTGTGAGGTGTGAACAGTGTGTGAGGTGTGTTCAGTGTGTGAGGTGTGAACAGTGTGAGAGGTGTGTTCAGTGTGTGAGGTGTGAACAGTGCGTGAACTGTGTTCAGTGTGTGAGGTGTGAACAGTGTGTGAGGTTTGAACAGTGTGTGAGTTGTGTTCAGTGTGTGAGGTGTGTTCAGTGTGTGAGGTGTGTTCAGTGCGTGAGGTGTGTTCAGTGCGTGAGGAGTGAACAGTGTGTGAGGTGTGTTCAGTGTGTGATGTGTGTTCAGTGAGTGAGGTGTGTTCAGTGTGTGAGATGTGTTCAGTGTGTGAGGTGTGTTCAGTGTGTGAGGTGTGTTCATTGTGTAATGTGTGTTCAGTATGTAATGTGTGCTCAGTGTGTGAGGTGTGTTCAGTGTGTGAGGTGTGTTCTGTGTGTGAGGTGTGTTCAGTGTGTGAAGTGTGTTCAGTGTGTGAGGTGTGTTCAGTGTGTAATGTGTGTTCAGTGTGTGAGGTGTGTTCAGTGTGTGAGGGTGTTCAGTGTGTTCAGTGTGTTCAGTGCGTGAGGTGTGTTCAGTGTGTGAGGTGTGTTCAGTGTGTAATGTGTGTTCAATGAGTGAGGAGTGAACAGTGTGTGAGGTGTGTTCAGTGTGTGAGGAGTGAACAGTGTGTGAGGTGTGTTCAGTGTGTGAGGAGTGAACAGTGTGTGAGGAGTGTTCAGTGTGTGAGGTGTGTTCAGTGTGTGAGGTGTGTTCAGTGTGTGAGGAGTGAACAGTGTGTGAGGTGTGTTCAGTGTGTGAGGTGTGATCAGTGTGTAATGTGTGTTCAGTGTGTGAGGAGTGAACAGTGTGTTAGGTGTGTTCAGTGTGTGAGGAGTGAACAGTGTGTGAGGTGTGTTCAGTGTGTGAGGAGTGAACAGTGTGTGAGGTGTGTTCAGTGTGTGAGGTGTGTTCAGTGCGTGAGGTGTGTTCAGTGCGTGAGGTGTGTTCACTGTGTTCAGTGTGTGAGGTGTGTTCAGTGTGTGAGGTGTGTTCAGTATGTGAGGTGTGTGAGGTGTGTTCACTGTGTGAGGTGTGTGCAGTGTGTGAGGTGTGTTCAGTGTGTGAGGTGTATTCAGTGTGTGAGGTCTGTTCAGTGTGTGAGGTGTGTTCTGTGTGTGAGGTATGTTCAGTGTGTTCAGTGTGTGAGGTGTGTGAGGTGTGTTCAGTGTGTAATGTGTGTTCAGTGTGTGAGGAGTGAACAGTGTGTGAGGTGTGTTCAGTGTGTGAGGAGTGAACAGTGTGTGAGTTGTGTTCAGTGTGTGAGGAGTGAACAGTGTGTGAGGTGTGTTCAGTGTGTGAGGTGTGTTCAGTGCGTGAGGTGTGTTCAGTGCGTGAGGTGTGTTCAGTGTGTTCAGTGTGTGAGGTGTGTTCAGCGTGTGAGGTGTGTGCAGTGTGTGAGGTGTTTTCAGTGTGTGAGGTGTATTGAGTGTGTGAGGTGTGTTCAGTGTGTGAGGTGTGTTCTGTGTGTGAGGTGTGTTCAGTGTGTGAGGTGTGTGAGGGGTGTTCAGTGTGTGAGGAGTGAACAGTGTGTGAGGTGTGTTCAGTGTGTGAGGAGTGAACAGTGTGTGAGGTGTGTTCAGTGTGTGAGGAGTGAACAGTGTGTGAGAAGTGAACAGTGAGTTCAGTGTGTGAGGTGTGTTCAGTGTGTGAGGTGTGTGATGTGTGTTCAGAGTGTGAGGTGTGTTCAGTGTGTGAGGTGTGTTCAGAGTATGAGGTGTGTTCAGTGTGTGAGGTGTGTTCAGTGTGTGAGGAGTGAACAGTGTGTGAGAAGTGAACAGTGTGTTCAGTGTGTGAGGTGTGTTCAGTGTGTGAGGTGTGTGATGTGTGTTCAGAGTGTGAGGTGTGTTCAGTGTGTTCAGTGTGTGAGGTGTGTTCAGTGTGTGAGGTGTGTTCAGTGTGTGAGGTGTGTTCAGAGTGTGAGGTGTGTTCAGTGTGTGATGTGTGTTCAGTGCGTGAGGAGTGAACAGTGTGTGAGGTGTGTTCAGTGTGTGATGTGTGTTCAGTGAGTGAGGTGTGTTCAGTGTGTGAGATGTGTTCAGTGTGTGAGGTGTGTTCAGTGTGTGAGGTGTGTTCATTGTGTAATGTGTGTTCAGTATGTAATGTGTGCTCAGTGTGTGAGGTGTGTTCAGTGTGTGAGGTGTGTTCTGTGTGTGAGGTGTGTTCAGTGTGTGAAGTGTGTTCAGTGTGTGAGGTGTGTTCAGTGTGTGAGGTGTGTTCAGTGCGTGAGGTGTGTTCAGTGCGTGAGGAGTGAACAGTGTGTGAGGTGTGTTCAGTGTGTGATGTGTGTTCAGTGAGTGAGGTGTGTTCAGTGTGTGAGATGTGTTCAGTGTGTGAGGTGTGTTCAGTGTGTGAGGTGTGTTCATTGTGTAATGTGTGTTCAGTATGTAATGTGTGCTCAGTGTGTGAGGTGTGTTCAGTGTGTGAGGTGTGTTCTGTGTGTGAGGTGTGTTCAGTGTGTGAAGTGTGTTCAGTGTGTGAGGTGTGTTCAGTGTGTAATGTGTGTTCAGTGTGTGAGGTGTGTTCAGTGTGTGAGGGTGTTCAGTGTGTTCAGTGTGTTCAGTGCGTGAGGTGTGTTCAGTGTGTGAGGTGTGTTCAGTGTGTAATGTGTGTTCAATGAGTGAGGAGTGAACAGTGTGTGAGGTGTGTTCAGTGTGTGAGGAGTGAACAGTGTGTGAGGTGTGTGCAGTGTGTGAGGAGTGAACAGTGTGTGAGGAGTGTTCAGTGTGTGAGGTGTGTTCAGTGTGTGAGGTGTGTTCAGTGTGTGAGGAGTGAACAGTGTGTGAGGTGTGTTCAGTGTGTGAGGTGTGATCAGTGTGTAATGTGTGTTCAGTGTGTGAGGAGTGAACAGTGTGTTAGGTGTGTTCAGTGTGTGAGGAGTTAACAGTGTGTGAGGTGTGTTCAGTGTGTGAGGAGTGAACAGTGTGTGAGGTGTGTTCAGTGTGTGAGGTGTGTTCAGTGCGTGAGGTGTGTTCAGTGCGTGAGGTGTGTTCACTGTGTTCAGTGTGTGAGGTGTGTTCAGTGTGTGAGGTGTGTTCAGTATGTGAGGTGTGTGAGGTGTGTTCAGTGTGTGAGGTGTGTGCAGTGTGTGAGGTGTGTTCAGTGTGTGAGGTGTATTCAGTGTGTGAGGTCTGTTCAGTGTGTGAGGTGTGTTCTGTGTGTGAGGTATGTTCAGTGTGTGAGGTGTGTGAGGTGTGTGAGGTGTGCTCAGTGTGTAATGTGTGTTCAGTGTGTGAGGAGTGAACAGTGTGTGAGGTGTGTTCAGTGTGTGAGGAGTGAACAGTGTGTGAGTTGTGTTCAGTGTGTGAGGAGTGAACAGTGTGTGAGGTGTGTTCAGTGTGTGAGGTGTGTTCAGTGCGTGAGGTGTGTTCAGTGCGTGAGGTGTGTTCAGTGTGTTCAGTGTGTGAGGTGTGTTCAGTGTGTGAGGTGTGTTCAGCGTGTGAGGTGTGTGCAGTGTGTGAGGTGTTTTCAGTGTGTGAGGTGTATTGAGTGTGTGAGGTGTGTTCAGTGTGTGAGGTGTGTTCTGTGTGTGAGGTGTGTTCAGTGTGTGAGGTGTGTGAGGGGTGTTCAGTGTGTGAGGAGTGAACAGTGTGTGAGGTGTGTTCAGTGTGTGAGGAGTGAACAGTGTGTGAGGTGTGTTCAGTGTGTGAGGAGTGAACAGTGTGTGAGAAGTGAACAGTGAGTTCAGTGTGTGAGGTGTGTTCAGTGTGTGAGGTGTGTGATGTGTGTTCAGAGTGTGAGGTGTGTTCAGTGTGTGAGGTGTGTTCAGAGTATGAGGTGTGTTCAGTGTGTGAGGTGTGTTCAGTGTGTGAGGAGTGAACAGTGTGTGAGAAGTGAACAGTGTGTTCAGTGTGTGAGGTGTGTTCAGTGTGTGAGGTGTGTGATGTGTGTTCAGAGTGTGAGGTGTGTTCAGTGTGTTCAGTGTGTGAGGTGTGTTCAGTGTGTGAGGTGTGTTCAGTGTGTGAGGTGTGTTCAGAGTGTGAGGTGTGTTCAGTGTGTGATGTGTGTTCAGTGTGTGAGGTGTGTGCAGTGTGTGAGGAGTGAACAGTGCGTGAGGTGTATTCAGTGTGTGAGGATTGAACAGTGCGTGAGGTGTGTTCAGTGTGTGAGGTGTATTCAGTGTGTGAGGTGTGTTCAGTGTGTGAGGGTGTTCAGTGTGTGAGGAGTGAACAGTGTGTGAGGTGTGTTCAGTGTGTGAGGTGTGAACAGTGTGTGAGGTGTGTTCAATGTGTGAGGTGTGAACAGTGTGTGAGGTGTGAACAGTCTGTGAGGAGTGAACAGTGCGTGAGGTGTGTTCAATGTGTGAGGTGTGAACAGTGTGTGAGGAGTGAACAGTGTGTGAGGTGTGTTCAGTGTGTGAGGGTGTTCAGTGTGTGAGGAGTGCACAGTGTGTGATGTGTGTTCAGTGTGTGAGGTGTGTTCAGAGTGTGAGGTGTGTTCAGTGTGTGATGTGTGTTCAGTGTGTGAGGTGTGTGCAGTGTGTGAGGAGTGAACACTGCGTGAGGTGTATTCAGTGTGTGAGGAGTGAACAGTGCGTGAGGTGTGTTCAGTGTGTGAGGTGTATTCAGTGTGTGAGTTGTGTTCAGTGTGTGAGGGTGTTCAGTGTGTGAGGAGTGAACAGTGTGTGAGGTGTGTTCAGTGTGTGAGGTGTGAACCGTGTGTGAGGTGTGTTGAATGTGTGAGGTGTGAACAGTGTGTGAGGTGTGAACAGTCTGTGAGGAGTGAACAGTGCGTGAGGTGTGTTCAGTGTGTGAGGTGTGTTCAGTGTGTGAGGTGTGAACAGTGCGTGAGGTTTGTTCAGTGTGTGAGGTGTGAACAGTGTGTGAGGTGTGAACAGTGTGTGAGGTGTGTTCAGTGTGTGAGGTGTGAACAGTGTGAGAGGTGTGTTCAGTGTGTGAGGTGTGAACAGTGCGTGAACTGTGTTCAGTGTGTGAGGTGTGAACAGTGTGTGAGGTTTGAACAGTGTGTGAGTTGTGTTCAGTGTGTGAGGTGTGTTCAGTGTGTGAGGTGTGTTCAGTGCGTGAGGTGTGTTCAGTGCGTGAGGAGTGAACAGTGTGTGAGGTGTGTTCAGTGTGTGATGTGTGTTCAGTGAGTGAGGTGTGTTCAGTGTGTGAGATGTGTTCAGTGTGTGAGGTGTGTTCAGTGTGTGAGGTGTGTTCATTGTGTAATGTGTGTTCAGTATGTAATGTGTGCTCAGTGTGTGAGGTGTGTTCAGTGTGTGAGGTGTGTTCTGTGTGTGAGGTGTGTTCAGTGTGTGAAGTGTGTTCAGTGTGTGAGGTGTGTTCAGTGTGTAATGTGTGTTCAGTGTGTGAGGTGTGTTCAGTGTGTGAGGGTGTTCAGTGTGTTCAGTGTGTTCAGTGCGTGAGGTGTGTTCAGTGTGTGAGGTGTGTTCAGTGTGTAATGTGTGTTCAATGAGTGAGGAGTGAACAGTGTGTGAGGTGTGTTCAGTGTGTGAGGAGTGAACAGTGTGTGAGGTGTGTTCAGTGTGTGAGGAGTGAACAGTGTGTGAGGAGTGTTCAGTGTGTGAGGTGTGTTCAGTGTGTGAGGTGTGTTCAGTGTGTGAGGAGTGAACAGTGTGTGAGGTGTGTTCAGTGTGTGAGGTGTGATCAGTGTGTAATGTGTGTTCAGTGTGTGAGGAGTGAACAGTGTGTTAGGTGTGTTCAGTGTGTGAGGAGTGAACAGTGTGTGAGGTGTGTTCAGTGTGTGAGGAGTGAACAGTGTGTGAGGTGTGTTCAGTGTGTGAGGTGTGTTCAGTGCGTGAGGTGTGTTCAGTGCGTGAGGTGTGTTCACTGTGTTCAGTGTGTGAGGTGTGTTCAGTGTGTGAGGTGTGTTCAGTATGTGAGGTGTGTGAGGTGTGTTCAGTGTGTGAGGTGTGTGCAGTGTGTGAGGTGTGTTCAGTGTGTGAGGTGTATTCAGTGTGTGAGGTCTGTTCAGTGTGTGAGGTGTGTTCTGTGTGTGAGGTATGTTCAGTGTGTTCAGTGTGTGAGGTGTGTGAGGTGTGCTCAGTGTGTAATGTGTGTTCAGTGTGTGAGGAGTGAACAGTGTGTGAGGTGTGTTCAGTGTGTGAGGAGTGAACAGTGTGTGAGTTGTGTTCAGTGTGTGAGGAGTGAACAGTGTGTGAGGTGTGTTCAGTGTGTGAGGTGTGTTCAGTGCGTGAGGTGTGTTCAGTGCGTGAGGTGTGTTCAGTGTGTTCAGTGTGTGAGGTGTGTTCAGTGTGTGAGGTGTGTTCAGCGTGTGAGGTGTGTGCAGTGTGTGAGGTGTTTTCAGTGTGTGAGGTGTATTGAGTGTGTGAGGTGTGTTCAGTGTGTGAGGTGTGTTCTGTGTGTGAGGTGTGTTCAGTGTGTGAGGTGTGTGAGGGGTGTTCAGTGTGTGAGGAGTGAACAGTGTGTGAGGTGTGTTCAGTGTGTGAGGAGTGAACAGTGTGTGAGGTGTGTTCAGTGTGTGAGGAGTGAACAGTGTGTGAGAAGTGAACAGTGAGTTCAGTGTGTGAGGTGTGTTCAGTGCGTGAGGTGTGTGATGTGTGTTCAGAGTGTGAGGTGTGTTCAGTGTGTGAGGTGTGTTCAGAGTATGAGGTGTGTTCAGTGTGTGAGGTGTGTTCAGTGTGTGAGGAGTGAACAGTGTGTGAGAAGTGAACAGTGTGTTCAGTGTGTGAGGTGTGTTCAGTGTGTGAGGTGTGTGATGTGTGTTCAGAGTGTGAGGTGTGTTCAGTGTGTTCAGTGTGTGAGGTGTGTTCAGTGTGTGAGGTGTGTTCAGTGTGTGAGGTGTGTTCAGAGTGTGAGGTGTGTTCAGTGTGTGATGTGTGTTCAGTGCGTGAGGAGTGAACAGTGTGTGAGGTGTGTTCAGTGTGTGATGTGTGATCAGTGAGTGAGGTGTGTTCAGTGTGTGAGATGTGTTCAGTGTGTGAGGTGTGTTCAGTGTGTGAGGTGTGTTCATTGTGTAATGTGTGTTCAGTATGTAATGTGTGCTCAGTGTGTGAGGTGTGTTCAGTGTGTGAGGTGTGTTCTGTGTGTGAGGTGTGTTCAGTGTGTGAAGTGTGTTCAGTGTGTGAGGTGTGTTCAGTGTGTGAGGTGTGTTCAGTGCGTGAGGTGTGTTCAGTGCGTGAGGAGTGAACAGTGTGTGAGGTGTGTTCAGTGTGTGATGTGTGTTCAGTGAGTGAGGTGTGTTCAGTGTGTGAGATGTGTTCAGTGTGTGAGGTGTGTTCAGTGTGTGAGGTGTGTTCATTGTGTAATGTGTGTTCAGTATGTAATGTGTGCTCAGTGTGTGAGGTGTGTTCAGTGTGTGAGGTGTGTTCTGTGTGTGAGGTGTGTTCAGTGTGTGAAGTGTGTTCAGTGTGTGAGGTGTGTTCAGTGTGTAATGTGTGTTCAGTGTGTGAGGTGTGTTCAGTGTGTGAGGGTGTTCAGTGTGTTCAGTGTGTTCAGTGCGTGAGGTGTGTTCAGTGTGTGAGGTGTGTTCAGTGTGTAATGTGTGTTCAATGAGTGAGGAGTGAACAGTGTGTGAGGTGTGTTCAGTGTGTGAGGAGTGAACAGTGTGTGAGGTGTGTTCAGTGTGTGAGGAGTGAACAGTGTGTGAGGAGTGTTCAGTGTGTGAGGTGTGTTCAGTGTGTGAGGTGTGTTCAGTGTGTGAGGAGTGAACAGTGTGTGAGGTGTGTTCAGTGTGTGAGGTGTGATCAGTGTGTAATGTGTGTTCAGTGTGTGAGGAGTGAACAGTGTGTTAGGTGTGTTCAGTGTGTGAGGAGTGAACAGTGTGTGAGGTGTGTTCAGTGTGTGAGGAGTGAACAGTGTGTGAGGTGTGTTCAGTGTGTGAGGTGTGTTCAGTGCGTGAGGTGTGTTCAGTGCGTGAGGTGTGTTCACTGTGTTCAGTGTGTGAGGTGTGTTCAGTGTGTGAGGTGTGTTCAGTATGTGAGGTGTGTGAGGTGTGTTCAGTGTGTGAGGTGTGTGCAGTGTGTGAGGTGTGTTCAGTGTGTGAGGTGTATTCAGTGTGTGAGGTCTGTTCAGTGTGTGAGGTGTGTTCTGTGTGTGAGGTATGTTCAGTGTGTTCAGTGTGTGAGGTGTGTGAGGTGTGCTCAGTGTGTAATGTGTGTTCAGTGTGTGAGGAGTGAACAGTGTGTGAGGTGTGTTCAGTGTGTGAGGAGTGAACAGTGTGTGAGTTGTGTTCAGTGTGTGAGGAGTGAACAGTGTGTGAGGTGTGTTCAGTGTGTGAGGTGTGTTCAGTGCGTGAGGTGTGTTCAGTGCGTGAGGTGTGTTCAGTGTGTTCAGTGTGTGAGGTGTGTTCAGTGTGTGAGGTGTGTTCAGCGTGTGAGGTGTGTGCAGTGTGTGAGGTGTTTTCAGTGTGTGAGGTGTATTGAGTGTGTGAGGTGTGTTCAGTGTGTGAGGTGTGTTCTGTGTGTGAGGTGTGTTCAGTGTGTGAGGTGTGTGAGGGGTGTTCAGTGTGTGAGGAGTGAACAGTGTGTGAGGTGTGTTCAGTGTGTGAGGAGTGAACAGTGTGTGAGGTGTGTTCAGTGTGTGAGGAGTGAACAGTGTGTGAGAAGTGAACAGTGAGTTCAGTGTGTGAGGTGTGCTCAGTGTGTGAGGTGTGTGATGTGTGTTCAGAGTGTGAGGTGTGTTCAGTGTGTGAGGTGTGTTCAGAGTATGAGGTGTGTTCAGTGTGTGAGGTGTGTTCAGTGTGTGAGGAGTGAACAGTTTTTGAGAAGTGAACAGTGTGTTCAGTGTGTGAGGTGTGTTCAGTGTGTGAGGTGTGTGATGTGTGTTCAGAGTGTGAGGTGTGTTCAGTGTGTTCAGTGTGTGAGGTGTGTTCAGTGTGTGAGGTGTGTTCAGTGTGTGAGGTGTGTTCAGAGTGTGAGGTGTGTTCAGTGTGTGATGTGTGTTCAGTGTGTGAGGTGTGTGCAGTGTGTGAGGAGTGAACAGTGCGTGAGGTGTATTCAGTGTGTGAGGATTGAACAGTGCGTGAGGTGTGTTCAGTGTGTGAGGTGTATTCAGTGTGTGAGGTGTGTTCAGTGTGTGAGGGTGTTCAGTGTGTGAGGAGTGAACAGTGTGTGAGGTGTGTTCAGTGTGTGAGGTGTGAACAGTGTGTGAGGTGTGTTCAATGTGTGAGGTGTGAACAGTGTGTGAGGTGTGAACAGTCTGTGAGGAGTGAACAGTGCGTGAGGTGTGTTCAATGTGTGAGGTGTGAACAGTGTGTGAGGAGTGAACAGTGTGTGAGGTGTGTTCAGTGTGTGAGGGTGTTCAGTGTGTGAGGAGTGCACAGTGTGTGATGTGTGTTCAGTGTGTGAGGTGTGTTCAGAGTGTGAGGTGTGTTCAGTGTGTGATGTGTGTTCAGTGTGTGAGGTGTGTGCAGTGTGTGAGGAGTGAACACTGCGTGAGGTGTATTCAGTGTGTGAGGAGTGAACAGTGCGTGAGGTGTGTTCAGTGTGTGAGGTGTATTCAGTGTGTGAGTTGTGTTCAGTGTGTGAGGGTGTTCAGTGTGTGAGGAGTGAACAGTGTGTGAGGTGTGTTCAGTGTGTGAGGTGTGAACAGTGTGTGAGGTGTGTTGAATGTGTGAGGTGTGAACAGTGTGTGAGGTGTGAACAGTCTGTGAGGAGTGAACAGTGCGTGAGGTGTGTTCAGTGTGTGAGGTGTGAACAGTGTGTGAGGAGTGAACAGTGTGTGAGGTGTGTTCAGTGTGTGAGGGTGTTCAGTGTGTGAGGAGTGCACAGTGTGTGAGGTGTGTTCAGTGTGTGAGGTGTGAACAGTGTGTGAGCTGTTTTCAGTGTGTGAGGTGTGAACAGTGTGTGAGGAGTGAACAGTGCGTGAGGTGTGTTCAGTGTGTGAGGAGTGAACAGTGCGTGAGGTGTGTTCAGTGTGTGAGGTGTGAACAGTGTGTGAGGAGTGAACAGTGTGTGAGGTGTGTTCAGTGTGTGAGGGTGTTCAGTGTGTGAGGAGTGAACAGTGTGTCAGGTGTGTTCAGTGTGTGAACAGTGTGTGATGTGTTTTCAGTGTGTGAGGTGTGAACAGTGTGTGAGGAGTGAACAGTGTGTGAGGTGTGAACGGTGTGTGAGGAGTGAACAGTTTGTGAGGTGTGTTCAGTGTGTGAGGTGTGTTCAGTGTGTGACGTGTGTTCAGTGCGTGAGTGGTGCTCAGTGCGTGAGGAGTGAACAGTGTGTGAGGTGTGTTCAGTGTGTGAGGTGTGTTCAGTGTGTGAGGTGTGAACAGTGCGTGAGGTTTGTTCAGTGTGTGAGGTGTGAACAGTGTGTGAGGTGTGAACAGTGTGTGAGGTGTGTTCAGTGTGTGAGGTGTGAACAGTGCGTGAACTGTGTTCAGTGTGTGAGGTGTGAACAGTGTGTGAGATTTGAACATTGTGTGAGTTGTGTTCAGTGTGTGAGGTGTGTTCAGTGTGTGAGGTGTGAACAGTGCGTGAGGTTTGTTCAGTGTGTGAGCTGTGAACAGTGTGTGAGGTGTGAACAGTGTGTGAGGTGTGTTCAGTGTGTGAGGTGTGAACAGTGCGTGAACTGTGTTCAGTGTGTGAGGTGTGAACAGTGTGTGAGGTTTGAACAGTGTGTGAGTTGTGTTCAGTGTGTGAGCTGTGTTCAGTGTGTGAGGTGTATTCAGTGTGTGAGGTATGTTCAGTGTGTAATGTGTGTTCAGTGTGTGAGGTGTGTTCAGTGTGTGAGGGTGTTCAGTGTGTTCAGTGTGTTCAGTGCGTGAGGTGTGTTCAGTGTGTGAGGTGTGTTCAGTGTGTAATGTGTGTTCAATGAGTGAGGAGTGAACAGTGTGTGAGGTGTGTTCAGTGTGTGAGGAGTGAACAGTGTGTGAGGTGTGTTCAGTGTGTGAGGAGTGAACAGTGTGTGAGGAGTGTTCAGTGTGTGAGGTGTGTTCAGTGTGTGAGGTGTGTTCAGTGTGTGAGGAGTGAACAGTGTGTGAGGTGTGTTCAGTGTGTGAGGTGTGATCAGTGTGTAATGTGTGTTCAGTGTGTGAGGAGTGAACAGTGTGTTAGGTGTGTTCAGTGTGTGAGGAGTTAACAGTGTGTGAGGTGTGTTCAGTGTGTGAGGAGTGAACAGTGTGTGAGGTGTGTTCAGTGTGTGAGGTGTGTTCAGTGCGTGAGGTGTGTTCAGTGCGTGAGGTGTGTTCACTGTGTTCAGTGTGTGAGGTGTGTTCAGTGTGTGAGGTGTGTTCAGTATGTGAGGTGTGTGAGGTGTGTTCAGTGTGTGAGGTGTGTGCAGTGTGTGAGGTGTGTTCAGTGTGTGAGGTGTATTCAGTGTCTGAGGTCTGTTCAGTGTGTGAGGTGTGTTCTGTGTGTGAGGTATGTTCAGTGTGTGAGGTGTGTGAGGTGTGTGAGGTGTGCTCAGTGTGTAATGTGTGTTCAGTGTGTGAGGAGTGAACAGTGTGTGAGGTGTGTTCAGTGTGTGAGGAGTGAACAGTGTGTGAGTTGTGTTCAGTGTGTGAGGAGTGAACAGTGTGTGAGGTGTGTTCAGTGTGTGAGGTGTGTTCAGTGCGTGAGGTGTGTTCAGTGCGTGAGGTGTGTTCAGTGTGTTCAGTGTGTGAGGTGTGTTCAGTGTGTGAGGTGTGTTCAGCGTGTGAGGTGTGTGCAGTGTGTGAGGTGTTTTCAGTGTGTGAGGTGTATTGAGTGTGTGAGGTGTGTTCAGTGTGTGAGGTGTGTTCTGTGTGTGAGGTGTGTTCAGTGTGTGAGGTGTGTGAGGGGTGTTCAGTGTGTGAGGAGTGAACAGTGTGTGAGGTGTGTTCAGTGTGTGAGGAGTGAACAGTGTGTGAGGTGTGTTCAGTGTGTGAGGAGTGAACAGTGTGTGAGAAGTGAACAGTGAGTTCAGTGTGTGAGGTGTGTTCAGTGTGTGAGGTGTGTGATGTGTGTTCAGAGTGTGAGGTGTGTTCAGTGTGTGAGGTGTGTTCAGAGTATGAGGTGTGTTCAGTGTGTGAGGTGTGTTCAGTGTGTGAGGAGTGAACAGTGTGTGAGAAGTGAACAGTGTGTTCAGTGTGTGAGGTGTGTTCAGTGTGTGAGGTGTGTGATGTGTGTTCAGAGTGTGAGGTGTGTTCAGTGTGTTCAGTGTGTGAG
Source organism: Cetorhinus maximus (assembly GCF_964194155.1). NCBI lineage: Eukaryota > Metazoa > Chordata > Chondrichthyes > Lamniformes > Cetorhinidae > Cetorhinus > Cetorhinus maximus. Next base: position 187,939,896 of record NC_135880.1, read on the forward strand.
GTGTGTTCAGTGTGTGAGGTGTGTTCAGTGTGTGAGGTGTGTTCAGAGTGTGAGGTGTGTTCAGTGTGTGATGTGTGTTCAGTGTGTGAGGTGTGTGCAGTGTGTGAGGAGTGAACAGTGCGTGAGGTGTATTCAGTGTGTGAGGATTGAACAGTGCGTGAGGTGTGTTCAGTGTGTGAGGTGTATTCAGTGTGTGAGGTGTGTTCAGTGTGTGAGGGTGTTCAGTGTGTGAGGAGTGAACAGTGTGTGAGGTGTGTTCAGTGTGTGAGGTGTGAACAGTGTGTGAGGTGTGTTCAATGTGTGAGGTGTGAACAGTGTGTGAGGTGTGAACAGTCTGTGAGGAGTGAACAGTGCGTGAGGTGTGTTCAATGTGTGAGGTGTGAACAGTGTGTGAGGAGTGAACAGTGTGTGAGGTGTGTTCAGTGTGTGAGGGTGTTCAGTGTGTGAGGAGTGCACAGTGTGTGATGTGTGTTCAGTGTGTGAGGTGTGTTCAGAGTGTGAGGTGTGTTCAGTGTGTGATGTGTGTTCAGTGTGTGAGGTGTGTGCAGTGTGTGAGGAGTGAACACTGCGTGAGGTGTATTCAGTGTGTGAGGAGTGAACAGTGCGTGAGGTGTGTTCAGTGTGTGAGGTGTATTCAGTGTGTGAGTTGTGTTCAGTGTGTGAGGGTGTTCAGTGTGTGAGGAGTGAACAGTGTGTGAGGTGTGTTCAGTGTGTGAGGTGTGAACCGTGTGTGAGGTGTGTTGAATGTGTGAGGTGTGAACAGTGTGTGAGGTGTGAACAGTCTGTGAGGAGTGAACAGTGCGTCAGGTGTGTTCAGTGTGTGAGGTGTGCTCAGTGTGTGAGGTGTGAACAGTGCGTGAGGTTTGTTCAGTGTGTGAGGTGTGAACAGTGTGTGAGGTGTGAACAGTGTGTGAGGTGTGTTCAGTGTGTGAGGTGTGAACAGTGTGAGAGGTGTGTTCAGTGTGTGAGGTGTGAACAGTGCGTGAACTGTGTTCAGTGTGTGAGGTGTGAACAGTGTGTGAGGTTTGAACAGTGTGTGAGTTGTGTTCAGTGTGTGAGGTGTGTTCAGTGTGTGAGGTGTGTTCAGTGCGTGAGGTGTGTTCAGTGCGTGAGGAGTGAACAGTGTGTGAGGTGTGTTCAGTGTGTGATGTGTGTTCAGTGAGTGAGGTGTGTTCAGTGTGTGAGATGTGTTCAGTGTGTGAGGTGTGTTCAGTGTGTGAGGTGTGTTCATTGTGTAATGTGTGTTCAGTATGTAATGTGTGCTCAGTGTGTGAGGTGTGTTCAGTGTGTGAGGTGTGTTCTGTGTGTGAGGTGTGTTCAGTGTGTGAAGTGTGTTCAGTGTGTGAGGTGTGTTCAGTGTGTAATGTGTGTTCAGTGTGTGAGGTGTGTTCAGTGTGTGAGGGTGTTCAGTGTGTTCAGTGTGTTCAGTGCGTGAGGTGTGTTCAGTGTGTGAGGTGTGTTCAGTGTGTAATGTGTGTTCAATGAGTGAGGAGTGAACAGTGTGTGAGGTGTGTTCAGTGTGTGAGGAGTGAACAGTGTGTGAGGTGTGTTCAGTGTGTGAGGAGTGAACAGTGTGTGAGGAGTGTTCAGTGTGTGAGGTGTGTTCAGTGTGTGAGGTGTGTTCAGTGTGTGAGGAGTGAACAGTGTGTGAGGTGTGTTCAGTGTGTGAGGTGTGATCAGTGTGTAATGTGTGTTCAGTGTGTGAGGAGTGAACAGTGTGTTAGGTGTGTTCAGTGTGTGAGGAGTGAACAGTGTGTGAGGTGTGTTCAGTGTGTGAGGAGTGAACAGTGTGTGAGGTGTGTTCAGTGTGTGAGGTGTGTTCAGTGCGTGAGGTGTGTTCAGTGCGTGAGGTGTGTTCACTGTGTTCAGTGTGTGAGGTGTGTTCAGTGTGTGAGGTGTGTTCAGTATGTGAGGTGTGTGAGGTGTGTTCAGTGTGTGAGGTGTGTGCAGTGTGTGAGGTGTGTTCAGTGTGTGAGGTGTATTCAGTGTGTGAGGTCTGTTCAGTGTGTGAGGTGTGTTCTGTGTGTGAGGTATGTTCAGTGTGTTCAGTGTGTGAGGTGTGTGAGGTGTGCTCAGTGTGTAATGTGTGTTCAGTGTGTGAGGAGTGAACAGTGTGTGAGGTGTGTTCAGTGTGTGAGGAGTGAACAGTGTGTGAGTTGTGTTCAGTGTGTGAGGAGTGAACAGTGTGTGAGGTGTGTTCAGTGTGTGAGGTGTGTTCAGTGCGTGAGGTGTGTTCAGTGCGTGAGGTGTGTTCAGTGTGTTCAGTGTGTGAGGTGTGTTCAGTGTGTGAGGTGTGTTCAGCGTGTGAGGTGTGTGCAGTGTGTGAGGTGTTTTCAGTGTGTGAGGTGTATTGAGTGTGTGAGGTGTGTTCAGTGTGTGAGGTGTGTTCTGTGTGTGAGGTGTGTTCAGTGTGTGAGGTGTGTGAGGGGTGTTCAGTGTGTGAGGAGTGAACAGTGTGTGAGGTGTGTTCAGTGTGTGAGGAGTGAACAGTGTGTGAGGTGTGTTCAGTGTGTGAGGAGTGAACAGTGTGTGAGAAGTGAACAGTGAGTTCAGTGTGTGAGGTGTGTTCAGTGCGTGAGGTGTGTGATGTGTGTTCAGAGTGTGAGGTGTGTTCAGTGTGTGAGGTGTGTTCAGAGTATGAGGTGTGTTCAGTGTGTGAGGTGTGTTCAGTGTGTGAGGAGTGAACAGTGTGTGAGAAGTGAACAGTGTGTTCAGTGTGTGAGGTGTGTTCAGTGTGTGAGGTGTGTGATGTGTGTTCAGAGTGTGAGGTGTGTTCAGTGTGTTCAGTGTGTGAGGTGTGTTCAGTGTGTGAGGTGTGTTCAGTGTGTGAGGTGTGTTCAGAGTGTGAGGTGTGTTCAGTGTGTGATGTGTGTTCAGTGCGTGAGGAGTGAACAGTGTGTGAGGTGTGTTCAGTGTGTGATGTGTGATCAGTGAGTGAGGTGTGTTCAGTGTGTGAGATGTGTTCAGTGTGTGAGGTGTGTTCAGTGTGTGAGGTGTGTTCATTGTGTAATGTGTGTTCAGTATGTAATGTGTGCTCAGTGTGTGAGGTGTGTTCAGTGTGTGAGGTGTGTTCTGTGTGTGAGGTGTGTTCAGTGTGTGAAGTGTGTTCAGTGTGTGAGGTGTGTTCAGTGTGTGAGGTGTGTTCAGTGCGTGAGGTGTGTTCAGTGCGTGAGGAGTGAACAGTGTGTGAGGTGTGTTCAGTGTGTGATGTGTGTTCAGTGAGTGAGGTGTGTTCAGTGTGTGAGATGTGTTCAGTGTGTGAGGTGTGTTCAGTGTGTGAGGTGTGTTCATTGTGTAATGTGTGTTCAGTATGTAATGTGTGCTCAGTGTGTGAGGTGTGTTCAGTGTGTGAGGTGTGTTCTGTGTGTGAGGTGTGTTCAGTGTGTGAAGTGTGTTCAGTGTGTGAGGTGTGTTCAGTGTGTAATGTGTGTTCAGTGTGTGAGGTGTGTTCAGTGTGTGAGGGTGTTCAGTGTGTTCAGTGTGTTCAGTGCGTGAGGTGTGTTCAGTGTGTGAGGTGTGTTCAGTGTGTAATGTGTGTTCAATGAGTGAGGAGTGAACAGTGTGTGAGGTGTGTTCAGTGTGTGAGGAGTGAACAGTGTGTGAGGTGTGTTCAGTGTGTGAGGAGTGAACAGTGTGTGAGGAGTGTTCAGTGTGTGAGGTGTGTTCAGTGTGTGAGGTGTGTTCAGTGTGTGAGGAGTGAACAGTGTGTGAGGTGTGTTCAGTGTGTGAGGTGTGATCAGTGTGTAATGTGTGTTCAGTGTGTGAGGAGTGAACAGTGTGTTAGGTGTGTTCAGTGTGTGAGGAGTGAACAGTGTGTGAGGTGTGTTCAGTGTGTGAGGAGTGAACAGTGTGTGAGGTGTGTTCAGTGTGTGAGGTGTGTTCAGTGCGTGAGGTGTGTTCAGTGCGTGAGGTGTGTTCACTGTGTTCAGTGTGTGAGGTGTGTTCAGTGTGTGAGGTGTGTTCAGTATGTGAGGTGTGTGAGGTGTGTTCAGTGTGTGAGGTGTGTGCAGTGTGTGAGGTGTGTTCAGTGTGTGAGGTGTATTCAGTGTGTGAGGTCTGTTCAGTGTGTGAGGTGTGTTCTGTGTGTGAGGTATGTTCAGTGTGTTCAGTGTGTGAGGTGTGTGAGGTGTGCTCAGTGTGTAATGTGTGTTCAGTGTGTGAGGAGTGAACAGTGTGTGAGGTGTGTTCAGTGTGTGAGGAGTGAACAGTGTGTGAGTTGTGTTCAGTGTGTGAGGAGTGAACAGTGTGTGAGGTGTGTTCAGTGTGTGAGGTGTGTTCAGTGCGTGAGGTGTGTTCAGTGCGTGAGGTGTGTTCAGTGTGTTCAGTGTGTGAGGTGTGTTCAGTGTGTGAGGTGTGTTCAGCGTGTGAGGAGTGTGCAGTGTGTGAGGTGTTTTCAGTGTGTGAGGTGTATTGAGTGTGTGAGGTGTGTTCAGTGTGTGAGGTGTGTTCTGTGTGTGAGGTGTGTTCAGTGTGTGAGGTGTGTGAGGGGTGTTCAGTGTGTGAGGAGTGAACAGTGTGTGAGGTGTGTTCAGTGTGTGAGGAGTGAACAGTGTGTGAGGTGTGTTCAGTGTGTGAGGAGTGAACAGTGTGTGAGAAGTGAACAGTGAGTTCAGTGTGTGAGGTGTGCTCAGTGTGTGAGGTGTGTGATGTGTGTTCAGAGTGTGAGGTGTGTTCAGTGTGTGAGGTGTGTTCAGAGTATGAGGTGTGTTCAGTGTGTGAGGTGTGTTCAGTGTGTGAGGAGTGAACAGTGTGTGAGAAGTGAACAGTGTGTTCAGTGTGTGAGGTGTGTTCAGTGTGTGAGGTGTGTGATGTGTGTTCAGAGTGTGAGGTGTGTTCAGTGTGTTCAGTGTGTGAGGTGTGTTCAGTGTGTGAGGTGTGTTCAGTGTGTGAGGTGTGTTCAGAGTGTGAGGTGTGTTCAGTGTGTGATGTGTGTTCAGTGTGTGAGGTGTGTGCAGTGTGTGAGGAGTGAACAGTGCGTGAGGTGTATTCAGTGTGTGAGGATTGAACAGTGCGTGAGGTGTGTTCAGTGTGTGAGGTGTATTCAGTGTGTGAGGTGTGTTCAGTGTGTGAGGGTGTTCAGTGTGTGAGGAGTGAACAGTGTGTGAGGTGTGTTCAGTGTGTGAGGTGTGAACAGTGTGTGAGGTGTGTTCAATGTGTGAGGTGTGAACAGTGTGTGAGGTGTGAACAGTCTGTGAGGAGTGAACAGTGCGTGAGGTGTGTTCAATGTGTGAGGTGTGAACAGTGTGTGAGGAGTGAACAGTGTGTGAGGTGTGTTCAGTGTGTGAGGGTGTTCAGTGTGTGAGGAGTGCACAGTGTGTGATGTGTGTTCAGTGTGTGAGGTGTGTTCAGAGTGTGAGGTGTGTTCAGTGTGTGATGTGTGTTCAGTGTGTGAGGTGTGTGCAGTGTGTGAGGAGTGAACACTGCGTGAGGTGTATTCAGTGTGTGAGGAGTGAACAGTGCGTGAGGTGTGTTCAGTGTGTGAGGTGTATTCAGTGTGTGAGTTGTGTTCAGTGTGTGAGGGTGTTCAGTGTGTGAGGAGTGAACAGTGTGTGAGGTGTGTTCAGTGTGTGAGGTGTGAACAGTGTGTGAGGTGTGTTGAATGTGTGAGGTGTGAACAGTGTGTGAGGTGTGAACAGTCTGTGAGGAGTGAACAGTGCGTGAGGTGTGTTCAGTGTGTGAGGTGTGAACAGTGTGTGAGGAGTGAACAGTGTGTGAGGTGTGTTCAGTGTGTGAGGGTGTTCAGTGTGTGAGGAGTGCACAGTGTGTGAGGTGTGTTCAGTGTGTGAGGTGTGAACAGTGTGTGAGCTGTTTTCAGTGTGTGAGGTGTGAACAGTGTGTGAGGAGTGAACAGTGCGTGAGGTGTGTTCAGTGTGTGAGGAGTGAACAGTGCGTGAGGTGTGTTCAGTGTGTGAGGTGTGAACAGTGTGTGAGGAGTGAACAGTGTGTGAGGTGTGTTCAGTGTGTGAGGGTGTTCAGTGTGTGAGGAGTGAACAGTGTGTCAGGTGTGTTCAGTGTGTGAACAGTGTGTGATGTGTTTTCAGTGTGTGAGGTGTGAACAGTGTGTGAGGAGTGAACAGTGTGTGAGGTGTGAACGGTGTGTGAGGAGTGAACAGTTTGTGAGGTGTGTTCAGTGTGTGAGGTGTGTTCAGTGTGTGACGTGTGTTCAGTGCGTGAGTGGTGCTCAGTGCGTGAGGAGTGAACAGTGTGTGAGGTGTGTTCAGTGTGTGAGGTGTGTTCAGTGTGTGAGGTGTGAACAGTGCGTGAGGTTTGTTCAGTGTGTGAGGTGTGAACAGTGTGTGAGGTGTGAACAGTGTGTGAGGTGTGTTCAGTGTGTGAGGTGTGAACAGTGCGTGAACTGTGTTCAGTGTGTGAGGTGTGAACAGTGTGTGAGATTTGAACATTGTGTGAGTTGTGTTCAGTGTGTGAGGTGTGTTCAGTGTGTGAGGTGTGAACAGTGCGTGAGGTTTGTTCAGTGTGTGAGCTGTGAACAGTGTGTGAGGTGTGAACAGTGTGTGAGGTGTGTTCAGTGTGTGAGGTGTGAACAGTGCGTGAACTGTGTTCAGTGTGTGAGGTGTGAACAGTGTGTGAGGTTTGAACAGTGTGTGAGTTGTGTTCAGTGTGTGAGCTGTGTTCAGTGTGTGAGGTGTATTCAGTGTGTGAGGTATGTTCAGTGTGTAATGTGTGTTCAGTGTGTGAGGTGTGTTCAGTGCGTGAGGAGTGAACAGTGCGTGAGGTATGTTCAGTGTGTGAGGTGTTTCAGTGTGTGAGGTGTGTTCAGTGTGTGAGGTGTGTTCAGTGTGTGAGGTGTGTTCAGTGTGTGAGGTGTGTTCAGTGTGTGAGGTGTGTTCAGTGTGTGAGGAGTGAACAGTGCGTGAGGTGTGTTCAGTGTGTGAGGTGTGTTCAGTGTGTGAGGTGTGTTCAGTGTGTGAGGAGTGAACAGTGCGTGAGGTGTGTTCAGTGTGCGATGTGTGTTCAGTGTGTGAGGTGTGTTCAGTGTGTGAGGTGTGTTCAGTGTGTGAGGAGTGTTCAGTGTGTGAGGTGTGTTCAGTGTGTGAGGTGTGTTCTGTGTTTGAGGAGTTTTCAGTGTGTGAGGTGTGTTCAGTGTGTGAGGTGTGTGCAGTGTGTGAGGAGTGAACAGTGCGTGAGGTGTATTCAGTGTGTGAGGAGTGAACAGTGTGTGAGGTGTGTTCAGTGTGTGAGGTGTGTTCAGTGTGTGAGGTGTGTTCAGTGTGTGAGGAGTGAACAGTGCGTGAGGTCTGTTCAGTGTGTGAGGTGTGTTCAGTGTGTGAGGTGTGTTCAGTGTGTGAGGTGTGTGAGGTGTGTTCAGTGTGTGAGTTGTTTTCAGTGTGTGAGGTGTGTTCAGTGTGTGAGGAGTGAACAGTGCGTGAGGTGTATTCAGTGTGTGAGGAGTGAACAGTGCGTGAGGTGTGTTCAGTGTGTGATGTGTGTTCAGTGTGTGAGGTGTGTGCAGTGTGTGAGGAGTGAACAGTGCGTGAGGTGTATTCAGTGTGTGAGGAGTGAACAGTGCGTGAGGTGTGTTCAGTGTGTGAGGTGTATTCAGTGTGTGAGGTGTGTTCAGTGTTTGAGGGTGTTCAGTGTGTGAGGAGTGAACAGTGTGTGAGGTATGTTCAGTGTGTGAGGTGTGAACAGTGTGTGAGGTGTGTTCAGTGTGTGAGGTGTGAACAGTGTGTGAGTTGTGAACAGTGTGTGAGGAGTGAACAGTGCGTGAGTTGTGTTCAGTGTGTGAGGTGTGAACAGTGTGTGAGGAGTGAACAGTGTGTGAGGTGTGTTCAGTGTGTGAGGGTGTTCAGTGTGTGAGGAGTGCACAGTGTGTGAGGTGTGTTCAGTGTGTGAGGTGTGAACAGTGTGTGAGCTGTTTTCAGTGTGTGAGGTGTGAACAGTGTGCGAGGAGTGAACAGTGCGTGAGGTGTGTTCAGTGTGTGAGGTGTGAACAGTGTGTGAGGTGTGTTCAGTGTGTGAGGTGTGATCAGTGTGTGAGGTGTGAACAGTGTGTGAGGAGTGAACAGAGCGTGAGGTGTATTCAGTGTGTGAGGAGTGAACAGTGCGTGAGGTGTGAACAGTGTGTGAGGTGTTTTCGGTGTGTGAGGTGTGTTCAGTGTGTGAGGTGTGTTCAGTTTGAGAGGTGTATTCAGTGTGTGAGGAGTGAACAGTGTGTGAGGTGTATTCAGTGTGTCAGGAGTGAACAGTGCGTGAGGTGTGTTCAGTGTGTGAGGTGTGTTCAGTGTGTGAGGGTGTTCAGTGTGTAAGGAGTGAACAGTGCGTGAGGTGTGTTCAGTGTGTGAGGAGTGAACAGAGCGTGAGGTGTATTCAGTGTGTGAGGAGTGAACAGTGCGTGAGGTGTGTTCAGTGTGTGAGGTGTGTTCAGTGTGTGAGGTGTGAACAGTGCGTGAGGTTTGTTCAGTGTGTGAGGTGTGAACAGTGTGTGAGGTGTGAACAGTGTGTGAGGTGTGTTCAGTGTGTGAGGTGTGAACAGTGTGAGAGGTGTGTTCAGTGTGTCAGGTGTGAACAGTGCGTGAACTGTGTTCAGTGTGTGAGGTGTGTTCAGTGTGTGAGGTGTGTTCAGTGTGTGAGGTGTGTTCAGTGTGTGAGGTGTGTTCATTGTGTAATGTGTGTTCAGTATGTAATGTGTGCTCAGTGTGTGAGGTGTGTTCAGTGTGTGAGGTGTGTTCTGTGTGTGAGGTGTGTTCAGTGTGTGAAGTGTGTTCAGTGTGTGAGGTGTGTTCAGTGTGTAATGTGTGTTCAGTGTGTGAGGTGTGTTCAGTGTGTGAGGTGTATTCAGTGTGTGAGGTGTGTTCAGTGTGTAATGTGTGTTCAGTGTGTGAGGTGTGTTCAGTGCGTGAGGAGTGAACAGTGCGTGAGGTATGTTCAGTGTGTGAGGTGTTTCAGTGTGTGAGGTGTGTTCAGGGTGTGAGGTGTGTACAGTGTGTGAGGTGTGTTCAGTGTGTGAGGTGTGTTCAGTGTGTGAGTTGTGTTCAGTGTGTGAGGAGTGAACAGTGCGTGAGGTGTGTTCAGTGTGTGAGGTGTGTTCAGTGTGTGAGGTGTGTTCAGTGTGTGAGGAGTGAACAGTGCGTGAGGTGTGTTCAGTGTGCGATGTGTGTTCAGTGTGTGAGGTGTGTTCATTGTGTGAGGTGTGTTCAGTGTGTGAGGAGTGTTCAGTGTGTGAGGTGTGTTCAGTGTGTGAGGTGTGTTCTGTGTTTGAGGAGTGTTCAGTGTGTGAGGTGTGTTCAGTGTGTGAGGTGTGTGCAGTGTGTGAGGAGTGAACAGTGCGTGAGGTGTATTCAGTGTGTGAGGAGTGAACAGTGTGTGAGGTGTGTTCAGTGTGTGAGGTGTGTTCAGTGTGTGAGGTGTGTTCAGTGTGTGAGGAGTGAACAGTGCGTGAGGTGTGTTCAGTGCGTGAGGTGTGTTCAGTGTGTGAGGTGTGTTCAGTGTGTGAGGAGTGAACAGTGCGTGAGGTCTGTTCAGTGTGTGAGGTGTGTTCAGTGTGTGAGGTGTGTTCAGTGTGTGAGGTGTGTGAGGTGTGTTCAGTGTGTGAGTTGTTTTCAGTGTGTGAGGTGTGTTCAGTGTGTGAGGAGTGAACAGTGCGTGAGGTGTATTCAGTGTGTGAGGAGTGAACAGTGCGTGAGGTGTGTTCAGTGTGTGATGTGTGTTCAGTGTGTGAGGTGTGTGCAGTGTGTGAGGAGTGAACAGTGCGTGAGGTGTATTCAGTGTGTGAGGAGTGAACAGTGCGTGAGGTGTGTTCAGTGTGTGAGGTGTATTCAGTGTGTGATGTGTGTTCAGTGTTTGAGGGTGTTCAGTGTGTGAGGAGTGAACAGTGTGTGAGGTATGTTCAGTGTGTGAGGTGTGAACAGTGTGTGAGGTGTGTTCAGTGTGTGAGGTGTGAACAGTGTGTGAGTTGTGAACAGTGTGTGAGGAGTGAACAGTGCGTGAGTTGTGTTCAGTGTGTGAGGTGTGAACAGTGTGTGAGGAGTGAACAGTGTGTGAGGTGTGTTCAGTGTGTGAGGGTGTTCAGTGTGTGAGGAGTGCACAGTGTGTGAGGTGTGTTCAGTGTGTGAGGTGTGAACAGTGTGTGAGCTGTTTTCAGTGTGTGAGGTGTGAACAGTGTGCGAGGAGTGAACAGTGCGTGAGGTGTGTTCAGTGTGTGAGGTGTGAACAGTGTGTGAGGTGTGTTCAGTGTGTGAGGTGTGATCAGTGTGTGAGGTGTGAACAGTGTGTGAGGAGTGAACAGAGCGTGAGGTGTATTCAGTGTGTGAGGAGTGAACAGTGCGTGAGGTGTGAACAGTGTGTGAGGTGTTTTCGGTGTGTGAGGTGTGTTCAGTGTGTGAGGTGTGTTCAGTTTGAGAGGTGTATTCAGTGTGTGAGGAGTGAACAGTGTGTGAGGTGTATTCAGTGTGTCAGGAGTGAACAGTGCGTGAGGTGTGTTCAGTGTGTGAGGTGTGTTCAGTGTGTGAGGGTGTTCAGTGTGTAAGGAGTGAACAGTGCGTGAGGTGTGTTCAGTGTGTGAGGAGTGAACAGAGCGTGAGGTGTATTCAGTGTGTGAGGAGTGAACAGTGCGTGAGGTGTGTTCAGTGTGTGAGGTGTGTTCAGTGTGTGAGGTGTGAACAGTGCGTGAGGTTTGTTCAGTGTGTGAGGTGTGAACAGTGTGTGAGGTGTGAACAGTGTGTGAGGTGTGTTCAGTGTGTGAGGTGTGAACAGTGTGAGAGGTGTGTTCAGTGTGTCAGGTGTGAACAGTGCGTGAACTGTGTTCAGTGTGTGAGGTGTGTTCAGTGTGTGAGGTGTGTTCAGTGTGTGAGGTGTGTTCAGTGTGTGAGGTGTGTTCATTGTGTAATGTGTGTTCAGTATGTAATGTGTGCTCAGTGTGTGAGGTGTGTTCAGTGTGTGAGGTGTGTTCTGTGTGTGAGGTGTGTTCAGTGTGTGAAGTGTGTTCAGTGTGTGAGGTGTGTTCAGTGTGTAATGTGTGTTCAGTGTGTGAGGTGTGTTCAGTGTGTGAGGTGTATTCAGTTTGTGAGGTGTGTTCAGTGTGTAATGTGTGTTCAGTGTGTGAGGTGTGTTCAGTGCGTGAGGAGTGAACAGTGCGTGAGGTATGTTCAGTGTGTGAGGTGTTTCAGTGTGTGAGGTGTGTTCAGGGTGTGAGGTGTGTACAGTGTGTGAGGTGTGTTCAGTGTGTGAGGTGTGTTCAGTGTGTGAGTTGTGTTCAGTGTGTGAGGAGTGAACAGTGCGTGAGGTGTGTTCAGTGTGTGAGGTGTGTTCAGTGTGTGAGGTGTGTTCAGTGTGTGAGGAGTGAACAGTGCGTGAGGTGTGTTCAGTGTGCGATGTGTGTTCAGTGTGTGAGGTGTGTTCATTGTGTGAGGTGTGTTCAGTGTGTGAGGAGTGTTCAGTGTGTGAGGTGTGTTCAGTGTGTGAGGTGTGTTCTGTGTTTGAGGAGTGTTCAGTGTGTGAGGTGTGTTCAGTGTGTGAGGTGTGTGCAGTGTGTGAGGAGTGAACAGTGCGTGAGGTGTATTCAGTGTGTGAGGAGTGAACAGTGTGTGAGGTGTGTTCAGTGTGTGAGGTGTGTTCAGTGTGTGAGGTGTGTTCAGTGTGTGAGGAGTGAACAGTGCGTGAGGTGTGTTCAGTGCGTGAGGTGTGTTCAGTGTGTGAGGTGTGTTCAGTGTGTGAGGTGTGTGAGGTGTGTTCAGTGTGTGAGTTGTTTTCAGTGTGTGAGGTGTGTTCAGTGTGTGATGTGTGTTCAGTGTGTGAGGTGTGAACAGTGCGTGTGGTGTATTCAGTGTGTGAGGAGTGAACAGTGCGTGAGGTGTGTTCAGTGTGTGATGTGTGTTCAGTGTGTGAGGTGTGTGCAGTGTGTGAGGAGTGAACAGTGCGTGAGGTGTATTCAGTGTGTGAGGAGTGAACAGTGCGTGAGGTGTGTTCAGTGTGTGAGGTGTATTCAGTGTGTGAGGTGTGTTCAGTGTTTGAGGGTGTTCAGTGTGTGAGGAGTGAACAGTGTGTGAGGTGTGTTCAGTGTGTGAGGTGTGAACAGTGTGTGAGGTGTGTTCAGTGTGTGAGGTGTGAACAGTGTGTGAGTTGTGAACAGTGTGTGAGGAGTGAACAGTGCGTGAGTTTTGTTCAGTGTGTGAGGTGTGAACAGTGTGTGAGGAGTGAACAGTGTGTGAGGTGTGTTCAGTGTGTGAGGGTGTTCAGTGTGTGAGGAGTGCACAGTGGGTGAGGTGTGTTCAGCGTGTGAGGTGTGAACAGTGTGTGAGCTGTTTTCAGTGTGTGAGGTGTGAACAGTGTGCGAGGAGTGAACAGTGCGTGAGGTGTGTTCAGTGTGTGAGGTGTGAACAGTGTGTGAGGTGTGTTCAGTGTGTGAGGTGTGATCAGTGTGTGAGGTGTGAACAGTGTGTGAGGAGTGAACAGTGCGTGAGGTGTGTTCAGTGTGTGAGATGTGAACAGTGTATGAGGAGTGAAAAGTGTGTGAGGTGTGTTCAGTGTGTGAGGGTGTTCAGTGTGTGAGGAGTGAACAGTGTGTCAGGTGTGTTCAGTGTGTGAACAGTGTGTGATGTGTTTTCAGTGTGTGAGGTGTGTTCAGTGTGTGAGGTGTGTTCAGTGTGTGAGGGTGTTCAGTGTGTAAGGAGTGAACAGTGCGTGAGGTGTGTTCAGTGTGTGAGGAGTGAACAGAGCGTGAGGTGTATTCAGTGTGTGAGGAGTGAACAGTGCGTGAGGTGTGTTCAGTGTGTGAGGTGTGTTCAGTGTGTGAGGTGTGAACAGTGCGTGAGGTTTGTTCAGTGTGTGAGGTGTGAAAAGTGTGTGAGGTGTGAACAGTGTGTGAGGTGTGTTCAGTGTGTGAGGTGTGAATAGTGTGAGAGGTGTGTTCAGTGTGTGAGGTGTGAACAGTGCGTGAACTGTGTTCAGTGTGTGAGGTGTGAACAGTGTGTGAGGTTTGAACAGTGTGTGAGTTGTGTTCAGTGTGTGAGGTGTGTTCAGTGTGTGAGGTGTGTTCAGTGCGTGAGGTGTGTTCAGTGCGTGAGGAGTGAACAGTGTGTGAGGTGTGTTCAGTGTGTGATGTGTGTTCAGTGAGTGAGGTGTGTTCAGTGTGTGAGGTGTGTTCAGTGTGTGAGGTGTGTTCAGTGTGTGAGGTGTGTTCATTGTGTAATGTGTGTTCAGTATGTAATGTGTGCTCAGTGTGTGAGGTGTGTTCAGTGTGTGAGGTGTGTTCTGTGTGTGAGGTGTGTTCAGTGTGTGAAGTGTGTGAGGTGTGTGAGGTGTGTTCAGTGTGTAATGTGTGTTCAGTGTGTGAGGTGTGTTCAGTGTGTGAGGGTGTTCAGTGTGTTCAGTGTGTTCAGTGCGTGAGGTGTGTTCAGTGTGTGAGGTGTGTTCAGTGTGTAATGTGTGTTCAGTGAGTGAGGAGTGAACAGTGTGTGAGGTGTGTTCAGTGTGTGAGGAGTGAACAGTGTGTGAGGTGTGTTCAGTGTGTGAGGAGTGAACAGTGTGTGAAGAGTGTTCAGTGTGTGAGGTGTGTTCAGTGTGTGAGGTGTGTTCAGTGTGTGAGGAGTGAACAGTGTGTGAGGTGTGTTCAGTGTGTGAGGTGTGTTCAGTGTGTAATGTGTGTTCAGTGTGTGAGGAGTGAACAGTGTGTTAGGTGTGTTCAGTGTGTGAGCAGTGAACAGTGTGTGAGGTGTGTTCAGTGTGTGAGGAGTGAACAGTGTGTGAGGTGTGTTCAGTGTGTGAGGTGTGTTCAGTGCGTGAGGTGTGTTCAGTGCGTGAGGTGTGTTCACTGTGTTCAGTGTGTGAGGTGTGTTCAGTGTGTGAGGTGTGTTCAGCATGTGAGGTGTGTGAGGTGTGTTCAGTGTGTGAGGTGTGTGCAGTGTGTGAGGTGTGTTCAGTGTGTGAGGTGTATTCAGTTTGTGAGGTCTGTTCAGTGTGTGAGGTGTGTTCTGTGTGTGAGGTATGTTCAGTGTGTTCAGTGTGTTCAGTGAGTGAGGTGTGCTCAGTGTGTAATGTGTGTTCAGTGTGTGAGGAGTGAACAGTGTGTGAGGTGTGTTCAGTGTGTGAGGAGTGAACAGTGTGTGAGGTGTGTTCAGTGTGTGAGGAGTGAACAGTGTGTGAGGTGTGTTCAGTGTGTGAGGTGTGTTCAGTGTGTGAGGTGTGTGAGGTGTGTTCAGTGTGTGAGGTGTGTTCAGTGTGTGAGGTGTGTTCAGTGTGTGAGGTGTGTTCATTGTGTAATGTGTGTTCAGTGTGTGAGGTGTGTGAGGTGTGTTCAGTGTGTGAGGTGTGTTCAGTGTGTGAGGTGTGTTCAGTGTGTGAGGTGTGTTCAGTGTGTGAGGTGTTTTCAGTGTGTTCAGTGTGTTCCGTGTGTGAGGTGTGTTCAGTGTGTGCGGTGTGCAAAGTGTGTGAGGTATGTTCAGTGTGTGCGGTGTGAACAGTGTGTGAGGTGTGTTCAGTGTGTGCGGTGTGAACAGTGTGAGAGGTGTGTTCAGTGTGTGAGGTGTGAACAGTGCGTGAACTGTGTTCAGTGTGTGAGTTGTGAACAGTGTGTGAGGTTTGAACAGTGTGTGAGTTGTGTTCAGTGTGTGAGGTGTGTTCAGTGTGTGAGGTGTGTTCAGTGCGTGAGGTGTGTTCAGTGCGTGAGGAGTGAACAGTGTGTGAGGTGTGTTCAGTGTGTGATGTGTGTTCAGTGAGTGAGGTGTGTTCAGTGTGTGAGGTGTGTTCAGTGTGTGAGGTGTGTTCAGTGTGTGAGGTGTGTTTATTGTGTAATGTGTGTTCAGTATGTAATGTGTGCTCAGTGTGTGAGGTGTGTTCAGTGTGTGAGGTGTGTTCTGTGTGTGAGGTGTGTTCAGTGTGTTCAGTGTGTGAGGTGTGTTCAGTGTGTAATGTGTGTTCAGTGTGTGAGGTGTGTTCAGTTTGTGAGGTGTATTCAGTGTGTGAGGTGTGTTCAGTGTGTAATGTGTGTTCAGTGTGTGAGGTGTGTTCAGTGCGTGAGGAGTGAACAGTGCGTGAGGTATGTTCAGTGTGTGAGGTGTTTCAGTGTGTGAGGTGTGTTCAGTGTGTGAGGTGTGTTCAGTGTGTGAGGTGTGTTCAGTGTGTGAGGTGTGTTCAGTGTGTGAGGTGTGTTCAGTGTGTGAGGAGTGAACAGTGCGTGAGGTGTGTTCAGTGTGTGAGGTGTGTTCAGTGTGTGAGGTGTGTTCAGTGTGTGAGGAGTGAACAGTGCGTGAGGTGTGTTCAGTGTGCGATGTGTGTTCAGTGTGTGAGGTGTGTTCAGTGTGTTCAGTGTGTGAGGAGTGTTCAGTGTGTGAGGTGTGTTCAGTGTGTGAGGTGTGTTCTGTGTTTGAGGAGTGTTCAGTGTGTGAGGTGTGTTCAGTGTGTGAGGTGTGTGCAGTGTGTGAGGAGTGAACAGTGCGTGAGGTGTATTCAGTGTGTGAGGAGTGAACAGTGTGTGAGGTGTGTTCAGTGTGTGAGGTGTGTTCAGTGTGTGAGGTGTGTTCAGTGTGTGAGGAGTGAACATTGCGTGAGGTGTGTTCAGTGTGTGAGGTGTGTTCAGTGTGTTCAGTGTGTTCAGTGTGTGAGGTGTGTGAGGTGTGTTCAGTGTGTGAGTTGTTTTCAGTGTGTGAGGTGTGTTCAGTGTGTGATGTGTGTTCAGTGTGTGAGGTGTGAACAGTGCGTGTGGTGTATTCAGTGTGTGAGGAGTGAACAGTGCGTGAGGTGTGTTCAGTGTGTGATGTGTGTTCATTGTGTGAGGTGTGTGCAGTGTGTGAGGAGTGAACAGTGCGTGAGGTGTATTCAGTGTGTGAGGAGTGAACAGTGCGTGAGGTGTGTTCAGTGTGTGAGGTGTATTCAGTGTGTGAGGTGTGTTCAGTGTTTGAGGGTGTTCAGTGTGTGAGGAGTGAACAGTGTGTGAGGTGTGTTCAGTGTGTGAGGTGTGAACAGTGTGTGAGGTGTGTTCAGTGTGTGAGGTGTGAACAGTGTGTGAGTTGTGAACAGTGTGTGAGGAGTGAACAGTGCGTGAGTTGTGTTCAGTGTGTGAGGTGTGAACAGTGTGTGAGGAGTGAACAGTGTGTGAGGTGTGTTCAGTGTGTGAGGGTGTTCAGTGTGTGAGGAGTGCACAGTGTGTGAGGTGTGTTCAGTGTGTGAGGTGTGAACAGTGTGTGAGCTGTTTTCAGTGTGTGAGGTGTGAACAGTGTGCGAGGAGTGAACAGTGCGTGAGGTGTGTTCAGTGTGTGAGGTGTGAACAGTGTGTGAGGTGTGTTCAGTGTGTGAGGTTTGATCAGTGTGTGAGGTGTGAACAGTGTGTGAGGAGTGAACAGAGCGTGAGGTGTATTCAGTGTGTGAGGAGTGAACAGTGCGTGAGGTGTGAACAGTGTGTGAGGTGTGTTCAGTGTGTGAGGTGTGTTCAGTGTGTGAGGTGTGTTCAGTTTGAGAGGGTGATCAGTGTGTAAGGAGTGAACAGTGCGTGAGGTGTGTTCAGTGTGTGAGGAGTGAACAGAGCGTGAGGTGTATTCAGTGTGTGAGGAGTGAACAGTGCGTGAGGTGTGTTCAGTGTGTGAGGTGTGTTCAGTGTGTGAGGTGTGAACAGTGCGTGAGGTTTGGTCAGTGTGTGAGGTGTGAACAGTGTGTGAGGTGTGAACAGTGTGTGAGGTGTGTTCAGTGTGTGAGGTGTGAACAGTGTGAGAGGTGTGTTCAGTGTGTGAGGTGTGAACAGTGCGTGAACTGTGTTCAGTGTGTGAGGTGTGAACAGTGTGTGAGGTTTGAACAGTGTGTGAGTTGTGTTCAGTGTGTGAGGTGTGTTCAGTGTGTGAGGTGTATTCAGTGCGTGAGGTGTGTTCAGTGCGTGAGGAGTGAACAGTGTGTGAGGTGTGTTCAGTGTGTGATGTGTGTTCAGTGAGTGAGGTGTGTTCAGTGTGTGAGGTGTGTTCAGTGTGTGAGGTGTGTTCATTGTGTAATGTGTGTTCAGTATGTAATGTGTGCTCAGTGTGTGAGGTGTGTTCAGTGTGTGAGGTGTGTTCTGTGTGTGAGGTGTGTTCAGTGTGTGAAGTGTGTTCAGTGTGTGAGGTGTGTTCAGTGTGTCATGTGTGTTCAGTGTGTGAGGTGTGTTCAGTGTGTGAGGTGTATTCAGTGTGTGAGGTGTGTTCAGTGTGTAATGTGTGTTCAGTGTGTGAGGTGTGTTCAGTGCGTGAGGAGTGAACAGTGCGTGAGGTATGTTCAGTGTGTGAGGTGTTTCAGTGTGTGAGGTGTGTTCAGTGTGTGAGGTGTGTTCAGTGTGTGAGGTGTGTTCAGTGTGTGAGGTGTGTTCAGTGTGTGAGGTGTGTTCAGTGTGTGAGGAGTGTTCAGTGTGTGAGGTGTGTTCAGTGTGTGAGGTGTGTTCTGTGTTTGAGGAGTGTTCAGTGTGTGAGGTGTGTTCAGTGTGTGAGGTGTGTGCAGTGTGTGAGGAGTGAACAGTGCGTGAGGTGTATTCAGTGTGTGAGGAGTGAACAGGGTGTGAGGTGTGTTCAGTGTGTGAGGTGTGTTCAGTGTGTGAGGTGTGTTCAGTGTGTGAGTAGTGAACAGTGCGTGAGGTGTGTTCAGTGTGTGAGGTGTGTTCAGTGTGTGAGGTGTGTTCAATGTGTGAGGTGTGTGAGGTGTGTTCAGTGTGTGAGTTGTTTTCAGTGTGTGAGGTGTGTTCAGTGTGTGATGTGTGTTCAGTGTGTGAGGTGTGAACAGTGCGTGTGGTGTATTCAGTGTGTGAGGAGTGAACAGTGCGTGAGGAGTGTTCAGTGTGTGATGTGTGTTCAGTGTGTGAGGTGTGTGCAGTGTGTGAGGAGTGAACAGTGCGTGAGGTGTATTCAGTGTGTGAAGTGTGTTCAGTGTGTGAGGTGTGTTCAGTGTGTAATGTGTGTTCAGTGTGTGAGGTGTGTTCAGTTTGTGAGGTGTATTCAGTGTGTCAGGTGTGTTCAGTGTGTAATGTGTGTTCAGTGTGTGAGGTGTGTTCAGTGCGTGAGGAGTGAACAGTGCGTGAGGTATGTTCAGTGTGTGAGGTGTTTCAGTGTGTGAGGTGTGTTCAGTGTGTGAGGTGTGTTCAGTGTGTGAGGTGTGTTCAGTGTGTGAGGTGTGTTCAGTGTGTGAGGTGTGTTCAGTGTGTGAGGAGTGAACAGTGCGTTAGGTGTGTTCAGTGTGTGAGGTGTGTTCAGTGTGTGAGGTGTGTTCAGTGTGTGAGGAGTGAACAGTGCGTGAGGTGTGTTCAGTGTGCGATGTGTGTTCAGTGTGTGAGGTGTGTTCAGTGTGTGAGGTGTGTTCAGTGTGTGAGGAGTGTTCAGTGTGTGAGGTGTGTTCAGTGTGTGAGGTGTGTTCTGTGTTTGAGGAGTGTTCAGTGTGTGAGGTGTGTTCAGTGTGTGAGGTGTGTGCAGTGTGTGAGGAGTGAACAGTGCGTGAGGTGTATTCAGTGTGTGAGGAGTGAACAGTGTGTGAGGTGTGTTCAGTGTGTGAGGTGTGTTCAGTGTGTGAGGTGTGTTCAGTGTGTGAGGAGTGAACAGTGCGTGAGGTGTGTTCAGTGTGTGAGGTGTGTTCAGTGTGTGAGGTGTGTGAGGTGTGTGAGGTGTGTGAGGTGTGTTCAGTGTGTGAGTTGTTTTCAGTGTGTGAGGTGTGTTCAGTGTGTGATGTGTGTTCAGTGTGTGAAGTGTGAACAGTGCGTGTGGTGTATTCAGTGTGTGAGCAGTGAACAGTGCGTGAGGTGTGTTCAGTGTGTGATGTGTGTTCAGTGTGTGAGGTGTGTGCAGTGTGTGAGGAGTGAACAGTGCGTGAGGTGTATTCAGTGTGTGAGGAGTGAACAGTGCGTGAGGTGTGTTCAGTGTGTGAGGTGTATTCAGTGTGTGAGGTGTGTTCAGTGTTTGAGGGTGTTCAGTGTGTGAGGAGTGAACAGTGTGTGAGGTGTGTTCAGTGTGTGAGGTGTGAACAGTGTGTGAGGTGTGTTCAGTGTGTGAGGTGTGAACAGTGTGTGAGTTGTGAACAGTGTGTGAGGAGTGAACAGTGCGTGAGTTGTGTTCAGTGTGTGAGGTGTGAACAGTGTGTGAGGAGTGAACAGTGTGTGAGGTGTGTTCAGTGTGTGAGGGTGTTCAGTGTGTGAGGAGTGCACAGTGTGTGAGGTGTGTTCAGTGTGTGAGGTGTGAACAGTGTGTGAGCTGTTTTCAGTGTGTGAGGTGTGAACAGTGTGCGAGGAGTGAACAGTGCGTGAGGTGTGTTCAGTGTGTGAGGTGTGAACAGTGTGTGAGGTGTGTTCAGTGTGTGAGGTGTGATCAGTGTGTGAGGTGTGAACAGTGTGTGAGGAGTGAACAGAGCGTGAGGTGTATTCAGTGTGTGAGGAGTGAACAGTGCGTGAGGTGTGAACAGTGTGTGAGGTGTGTTCAGTGCGTGAGGTGTGAACAGTGTGTGAGGTGTGTTCAGTGTGTGAGGTGTGTTCAGTGTGTGAGGGTGTTCAGTGTGTAAGGAGTGAACAGTGCGTGAGGTGTGTTCAGTGTGTGAGGAGTGAACAGAGCGTGAGGTGTATTCAGTGTGTGAGGAGTGAACAGTGCGTGAGGTGTGTTCAGTGTGTGAGGTGTGTTCAGTGTGTGAGGTGTGAACAGTGCGTGAGGTTTGGTCAGTGTGTGAGGTGTGAACAGTGTGTGAGGTGTGAACAGTGTGTGAGGTGTGTTCAGTGTGTGAGGTGTGAACAGTGTGAGAGGTGTGTTCAGTGTGTGAGGTGTGAACAGTGCGTGAACTGTGTTCAGTGTGTGAGGTGTGAACAAAGTGTGAGGTTTGAACAGTGTGTGAGTTGTGTTCAGTGTGTGAGGTGTGTTCAGTGTGTGAGGTGTATTCAGTGCGTGAGGTGTGTTCAGTGCGTGAGGAGTGAACAGTGTGTGAGGTGTGTTCAGTGTGTGATGTGTGTTCAGTGAGTGAGGTGTGTTCAGTGTGTGAGGTGTGTTCAGTGTGTGAGGTGTGTTCAGTGTGTGAGGTGTGTTCATTGTGTAATGTGTGTTCAGTATGTAATGTGTGCTCAGTGTGTGAGGTGTGTTCAGTGTGTGAGGTGTGTTCTGTGTGTGAGGTGTGTTCAGTGTGTGAAGTGTGTTCAGTGTGTGAGGTGTGTTCAGTGTGTAATGTGTGTTCAGTGTGTGAGGTGTGTTCAGTGTGTGAGGTGTATTCAGTGTGTGAGGTGTGTTCAGTGTGTAATGTGTGTTCAGTGTGTGAGGTGTGTTCAGTGCGTGAGGAGTGAACAGTGCGTGAGGTATGTTCAGTGTGTGAGGTGTTTCAGTGTGTGAGGTGTGTTCAGTGTGTGAGGTGTGTTCAGTGTGTGAGGTGTGTTCAGTGTGTGAGGTGTGTTCAGTGTGTGAGGTGTGTTCAGTGTGTGAGGAGTGAACAGTGCGTGAGGTGTGTTCAGTGTGTGAGGTGTGTTCAGTGTGTGAGGTGTGTTCAGTGTGTGAGGAGTGAACAGTGCGTGAGGTGTGTTCAGTGTGCGATGTGTGTTCAGTGTGTGAGGTGTGTTCAGTGTGTGAGGTGTGTTCAGTGTGTGAGGAGTGTTCAGTGTGTGAGGTGTGTTCAGTGTGTGAGGTGTGTTCTGTGTTTGAGGAGTGTTCAGTGTGTGAGGTGTGTTCAGTGTGTGAGGTGTGTGCAGTGTGTGAGGAGTGAACAGTGCGTGAGGGGTATTCAGTGTGTGAGGAGTTAACAGTGTGTGAGGTGTGTTCAGTGTGTGAGGTGTGTTCAGTGTGTGAGGTGTGTTCAGTGTGTGAGTAGTGATCAGTGCGTGAGGTGTGTTCAGTGTGTGAGGTGTGTTCAGTGTGTGAGGTGTGTTCAATGTGTGAGGTGTGTGAGGTGTGTTCAGTGTGTGAGTTGTTTTCAGTGTGTGAGGTGTGTTCAGTGTGTGATGTGTGTTCAGTGTGTGAGGTGTGAACAGTGCGTGTGGTGTATTCAGTGTGTGAGGAGTGAACAGTGCGTGAGGTGTGTTCAGTGTGTGATGTGTGTTCAGTGTGTGAGGTGTGTGCAGTGTGTGAGGAGTGAACAGTGCGTGAGGTGTATTCAGTGTGTGAGGAGTGAACAGTGCGTGAGGTGTGTTCAGTGTGTGAGGTGTATTCAGTGTGTGAGGTGTGTTCAGTGTTTGAGGGTGTTCAGTGTGTGAGGAGTGAACAGTGTGTGAGGTGTGTTCAGTGTGTGAGGTGTGAACAGTGTGTGAGGTGTGTTCAGTGTGTGAGGTGTGAACAGTGTGCGAGGAGTGAACAGTGCGTGAGGTGTGTTCAGTGTGTGAGGTGTGTTCAGTGTGTGAGGTGTGATCAGTGTGTGAGGTGTGAACAGTGTGTGAGGAGTGAACAGTGCGTGAGGTGTGTTCAGTGTGTGAAGTGTGAACAGTGTGTGAGGAGTGAAAAGTGTGTGAGGTGTGTTAGGTGTGTGAGGGTGTTCAGTGTGTGAGGAGTGAATAGTGTGTCAGGTGTGTTCAGTGTGTGAACAGTGTGTGATGTGTTTTCAGTGTGTGAGGTGTGAACAGTGTGTGAGGAGTGAACAGTGTGTGAGGTGTGAACAGTGTGTGAGGAGTGAACAGTGTGTGAGGTGTGTTCAGTGTATGAGGTGTGTTCAGTGTGTGACGTGTGTTCAGTGTGTGAGTTGTGTTCAGTGCGTGAGGAGTGAACAGTGTGTGAGGTGTGTTCAGTGTGTGAGGTGTGTTCAGTTTGTGAGGTGTATTCAGTGTGTGAGGAGTGAACAGTGTGTGAGGTGTATTCAGTGTGTCAGGAGTGAACAGTGCGTGAGGTGTGTTCAGTGTGTGAGGTGTGTTCAGTGTGTGAGGGTGTTCAGTGTGTAAGGAGTGAACAGTGCGTGAGGTGTGTTCAGTGTGTGAGGAGTGAAAAGAGCGTGAGGTGTATTCAGTGTGTGAGGAGTGAACAGTGCGTGAGGTGTGTTCAGTGTGTGAGGTGTGTTCAGTGTGTGAGGTGTGAACAGTGCGTGAGGTTTGTTCAGTGTGTGAGGTGTGAACAGTGTGTGAGGTGTGAACTGTGTGTGAGGTGTGTTCAGTGTGTGAGGTGTGAACAGTGTGAGAGGTGTGTTCAGTGTGTGAGGTGTGAACAGTGCGTGAACTGTGTTCAGTGTGTGAGGTGTGAACAGTGTGTGAGGTTTGAACAGTGTGTGAGTTGTGTTCAGTGTGTGAGGTGTGTTCAGTGTGTGAGGTGTGTTCAGTGCGTGAGGTGTGTTCAGTGCGTGAGGAGTGAACAGTGTGTGAGGTGTGTTCAGTGTGTGATGTGTGTTCAGTGAGTGAGGTGTGTTCAGTGTGTGAGGTGTGTTAAGTGTGTGAGGTGTGTTCAGTGTGTGAGGAGTGAACAGTGTGTGAGGTGTATTCAGTGTGTGAGGAGTGAACAGTGTGTGAGGTGTGTTCAATGTGTGAGGTGTGTTCAGCGTGTGAGGTGTGTTCAGTGTGTGAGGGTGTTCAGTGTGTGAGGAGTGAACAGTGTGTGAGGTGTGTTCAGTGTGTGAGGTGTGTTCAGTGTGTGAGGTGTGTTCAGTGTGTGAGGAGTGAACAGTGCGTGAGGTGTGTTCAGTGTGTGAGGAGTGAACAGTGTGTGAGGTGTGTTCAGTGTGTGAGGAGTGAACAGTGTGTGAGGTGTGTTCTGTGTGTGAGGAGTGAACAGTGAGTGAGGTGTGTTCAGTGTGTGAGGAGTGAACAGTGCGTGAGGTGTGTTCAGTGTGTGAGGTGTGTTCAGTGTGTTCAGTGTGTGAGGAATGAACAGTGTGTGAGGTGTGTTCAGTGTGTGAGGAGTGAACAGTGCGTGAGGTGTGTTCAGTGTGTGAGGTGTATTCAGTGTGTGTGGTGTGAACAGTGCGTGAGGTGTATTCAGTGTGTGAGGTGTGAACAGTGTGTGAGGTGTGTTCAGTGTGTGAGGTGTGTTCAGTGTGTGTGGTGTGAACAGTGTGTGAGGTGTGTTCAGTGTGTAAGGTGTGAACAGTGTGTGAGGTGTGTTCAGTGTGTGAGGTGTGTTCAGTGTGTGAGGTGTATTCAGTGTGTGAGGAGTGAACAGTGCGTGAGGTGTGTTCAGTGTGTGAGGAGTGAACAGTGCGTGAGGTGTGTTCAGTGTGTGAGGAGTGAACAGTGTGTGAGGTGTGTTCAGTGTGTGAGGTGTGAACAGTGTGTGAGGTGTGTTCAGTGTGTGAGGAGTGAACAGCGTGTGAGGTGTGTTCAGTGTGTGAGGAGTGAACAGTGCGTGGGGTGTGTTCAGTGTATGAGGTGTATTCAGTGTGTGAGGTGTGAACAGTGCGTGAGGTGTGTTCAGTGTGTGAGGAGTGAACAATGTGTGAGGTGTGTTCAGTGTGTGAGGTGTATTCAGTGTGTGAGGTGTGTTCAGTGTATGAGGTGTGTTCAGTGTGTGAGGTTGTTCATTGTGTGAGGTGTATTCAGTGTGTGAGGTGTGTTCAGTGTGTGAGGTATGTTCAGTGTGTGAGGGTGTTCAGTGTGTGAGGTGTGTTCAGTGTGTGCGGAGTGAACAGTGCGTGAGGTGTGTTCAGTGTGTGAGGAGTGAACAGTGTGTGAGGTGTGTTCAGTGTGTGAGGTGTGAACAGTGTGTGAGGTGTGTTCAGTGTGTGAGGAGTGAACAGCGTGTGAGGTGTGTTCAGTGTGTGAGGAGTGAACAGTGCGTGAGGTGTGTTCAGTGTGTGAGGAGTGAACAGTGTGTGAGGTTTGTTCAGTGTGTGAGGTGTATTTAGTGTGTGAGGTGTGTTCAGTGTGTGAGGTGTGTTCAGTGTGTGAGGTGTGAACAGTGTGTGAGGTGTGTTCAGTCTGTGAGGAGTTTACAGTGCGTGAGGTGTGTTCAGTGTGTGAGGAGTGAACAGTGTGTGAGATGTGTTCAGTGTGTGAGGAGTGAACAGTGCGTGAGGTGTGTTCAGTGTGTGAGGTGTGTTCAGTGTGTGAGGTGTGAACAGTGTGTGAGATGTGTTCAGTCTGTGAGGAGTGAACAGTGCGTGAGGTGTGTTCAGTGTGTGAGGAGTGAACAGTGCGGGATGTGTGTTCAGCGTGTGAGGTGTGTTCAGTGTGTGAGGTGTGCGCAGTGTTTGAGTTGTGAACAGTGCTTGAGGCATGAGCAGTGCGTGAGGTGTGAGCCATGCATGAGGTGTGTTCAGTGTGTGAGGTGTGAACAGTGTGTGAGGTGTGAACAGTGTATGAGGTGTGTGCAGTTTGTGAGGTGTGAACACTGAGGTGTGAACAGTGTTTGAGGTGTGAACAGTGTGTGAGGCGCGAACAGTGTGAGGTGTGAGCAGTGCGTTAGGTGTGAGCAGTACGTGACGTGTATTCAGTGTGTGAGGTGTGAACAGTGTGTGAGGCGTGAACAGTGTGAGGTGTGAACAGTGTTTGACGTGTGAACAGTGTGTGAGGCGTGAGCAGTATGTGAGGTGTGAGCAGCGCCTGGGGTGTGAGCAGTGTGAGAGCTGTGAGCAGTGTGTAAGGTGTGTGCAGTGTGTGAGGTGCGATCAGTGTATGTGGTGTGAACAGTATGTGAGGTGTGAAGTGTTTGAGCAGTGGGTGAGGTGTTAATAGTGTGTTCAGTGTGTTCAGTGTGTTCAGTGTGTTCAGTGTGTTCAGTGTGTGTGGTGTGTTCAGTGTGTGAGGTGTGTTCAGTTTGTGAGGTGTGTTCAGTGTGTGAGGTATGAACAGTGTGTGAGGTGTGTTCAGTGTGTGAGGTGTTTTCAGTGTGTAATGTGTATTCAGTGTGTGAGGTGTGAACAGTGTGTGAGATGTGTTTCGTGTGTGAGTTGTGTTCAGTGTGTGAGGTGTGTTCAGTGTGTGAGGGTGTTCAGTGTGTGAGGTGTGTTCAGTGTGTAATGTGTATTCAGTGTGTGAGGTGTGAACAGTGTGTGAGGTGTGAACAGGGTGTGAGATATGTTTAGTGTGTGAGTTGTGTTCAGTGTGTGAGGTGTGAACAGTGTGAGGTGTGAACAGTTTGTGATGTGTGTTCAGTGTGTGAGGTGTGAACAGTGTGTGAGATGTGTTTAGTGTGTGAGTTGTGTTCAGTGTGTGAGGTGTGTTCAGTGTGTGAGGTGTGTTCAGTGTGTAATGTGTGTAATGTGTGTTCAGTGTGTGAGGTCTGAACAGGGTGTGAGATGTGTTTAGTGTGTGAGTTGTGTTCAGTGTGTGAGGTGTGTTCAGTGTGTGAGGTGTGTTCAGTGTGTAATGTGTGTTCAGTGTGTGAGGTGTGTTCAGCGTGTGAGGAGTGAACAGTGTGTTCAGTGTGTTCAGTGTGTGAGGTGTGTTCAGTCTGTGAGGTGTGTTCAGTGTGTAATGTGTGTTCAGTGTGTGAGGTGTGTTCAGTGTGTGAGGAGTGAACAGTGTGTTCAGTGTGTGAGGTGTGTTCTGTGTGTGAGGTGTGTTCAGTGTGTAATGTGTGTTCAGTGTGTGAGGTGTGTTCAGTGTGTGAGGAGTGAACAGTGTGTTCAGTGTGCGAGGTGTGTTCAGTGTGTAATGTGTGTTCAGTGTGTTCAGTGTGTAATGTGTGTTCAGTGTGTTCAGTGTGTGAGGTGTGTTCAGTGTGTGAGGTGTGGATAGTGTGAAGTGTGAACAGTTTGTGAGGTGTGAGTGTTGTATGAGGTGGTAACAGTGTGTGACGTGTGAACAGTGTTTGAGGTATTAACAGTGTGTGAGGTGCGAACAGTGTGGGGTGTGAGCAGTGCGTTAGATGTGAGCAGTAGGTGACGTGTATTCAGTGTGTGAGGTGTGAACAGTGTGTGAGGCGTGAACAGTGTGAGGTGTGAACAGTGTTTGACGTGTGAACAGTGTGTGAGGCGTGAGCAGTATGTGAGGTGTGAGGAGCGCCTGGGGTGTGAGCAGTGTGAGAGCTGTGAGCAGTGTGTAAGGTGTGTGCAGTGTGTGAGGTGCGATCAGTGTATGTGGTGTGAACAGTATGTGAGGTGTGAAGTGTTTGAGCAGTGGGTGAGGTGTTAATAGTGTGTTCAGTGTGTGAGGTGTGTTCAGTGTGTAATGTGTGTTCAGTGTGTGAGGTGTGTTCAGTGTGTAATGTGTGTTCAGTGTGTGAGGTGTGTTCAGTGTGTGAGGTGTGTTCAGTGTGTGAGGTGTGTTCAGTGTGTGAGGTGTGAACAGTGTGTGAGGTGTGTTCAGTGTGTAATGTGTATTCAGTGTGTGAGGTGTGAACAGTGTGTGAGATGTGTTTAGTGTGTGAGTTGTGTTCAGTGTGTGAGGTGTGTTCAGTGTGTGAGGATGTTCAGTGTGTGAGGTGTGTTCAGTGTGTAATGTGTATTCAGTGTGTGAGGTGTGAACAATGTGTGAGGTGTGAACAGGGTGTGAGATGTGTTTAGTGTGTGAGTTGTGTTCAGTGTGTGAGGTGTGAACAGTGTGAGGTATGAACAGTTTGTGATGTGTGTTCAGTGTGTGAGGTGTGAACAGTGTGTGAGGTGTGTTCAGTGTGTGAGGTGTGTTCAGTGTGTAATGTGTGTTCAGTGTGTGAGGTGTGAACAGGGTGTGAGATGTGTTTAGTGTGTGAGTTGTGTTCAGTGTGTGAGGTGTGTTCAGTGTGTGAGGTGTGTTCAGTGTGTAATGTGTGTTCAGTGTGTGAGGTGTGTTCAGTGTGTGAGGAGTGAACAGTGTGTTCAGTGTGTTCAGTGTGTGAGGTGTGTTCAGTGTGTGAGGTGTGTTCAGTGTGTAATGTGTGTTCAGTGTGTGAGGTGTGTTCAGTGTGTGAGGAGTGAACAGTGTGTTCAGTGTGTGAGGTGTGTTCAGTGTGTGAGGTGTGTTCAGTGTGTTATGTGTGTTCAGTGTGTGAGGTGTGTTCAGTGTGTGAGGAGTGAACAGTGTGTTCAGTGTGTGAGGTGTGTTCAGTCTGTAATGTGTGTTCAGTGTGTTCAGTGTGTGAGGTGTGTTCAGTGTGTGAGGTGTGTTCAGTGTGTAATGTGTGTTCAGTGTGTGAGGTGTGTTCAGTGTGTAATGTGTGTTCAGTGTGTGAGGTGTGTTCAGTGTGTAATGTGTGTTCAGTGTGTGAGGTGTGTTCAGTGTGTGAGGTGTGTTCAGTGTGTAATGTGTGTTCAGTGTGTGAGGTGTGTGAGGTGTGTTCAGTGTGTAATGTGTGTTCAGTGTGTAATGTGTGTTCAGTGTGTGAGGTGTGTTCAGTGTGTAATGTGTGTTCAGTGTGTAATGTGTGTTCAGTGTGTGAGGTGTGTTCAGTGTGTAATGTGTGTTCAGTGTGTGAGGTGTGTTCAGTGTGTAATGTGTGTTCAGTGTGTGAGGTGTGTTCAGTGTGTGAGGTGTGTTCAGTGTGTGAGGTGTGTTCAGTGTGTGAGGTGTGTTCAGTGTGTGAGGTGTGAACAGTGTGTGAGGTGTGTTCAGTGTGTAATGTGTATTCAGTGTGTGAGGTGTGAACAGTGTGTGAGATGTGTTTAGTGTGTGAGTTGTGTTCAGTGTGTGAGGTGTGTTCAGTGTGTGAGGATGTTCAGTGTGTGAGGTGTGTTCAGTGTGTAATGTGTATTCAGTGTGTGAGGTGTGAACAATGTGTGAGGTGTGAACAGGGTGTGAGATGTGTTTAGTGTGTGAGTTGTGTTCAGTGTGTGAGGTGTGAACAGTGTGAGGTATGAACAGTTTGTGATGTGTGTTCAGTGTGTGAGGTGTGAACAGTGTGTGAGTTGTGTTCAGTGTGTGAGGTGTGTTCAGTGTGTGAGGTGTGTTCAGTGTGTAATGTGTGTTCAGTGTGTGAGGTGTGAACAGGGTGTGAGATGTGTTTAGTGTGTGAGTTGTGTTCAGTGTGTGAGGTGTGTTCAGTGTGTGAGGTGTGTTCAGTGTGTAATGTGTGTTCAGTGTGTGAGGTGTGTTCAGTGTGTGAGGAGTGAACAGTGTGTTCAGTGTGTTCAGTGTGTTCAGTGTGTGAGGTGTGTTCAGTGTGTAATGTGTGTTCAGTGTGTGAGGTGTGTTCAGTGTGTGAGGAGTGAACAGTGTGTTCAGTGTGTGAGGTGTGTTCAGTGTGTGAGGTGTGTTCAGTGTGTTATGTGTGTTCAGTGTGTGAGGTGTGTTCAGTGTGTGAGGAGTGAACAGTGTGTTCAGTGTGTGAGGTGTGTTCAGTGTGTAATGTGTGTTCAGTGCGTTCAGTGTGTGAGGTGTGTTCAGTGTGTGAGGTGTGTTCAGTGTGTAATGTGTGTTCAGTGTGTGAGGTGTGTTCAGTGTGTAATGTGTGTTCAGTGTGTGAGGTGTGTTCAGTGTGTAATGTGTGTTCAGTGTGTGAGGTGTGTTCAGTGTGTGAGGTGTGTTCAGTGTGTAATGTGTGTTCAGTGTGTGAGGTGTGTGAGGTGTGTTCAGTGTGTAATGTGTGTTCAGTGTGTAATGTGTGTTCAGTGTGTGAGGTGTGTTCAGTGTGTAATGTGTGTTCAGTGTGTAATGTGTGTTCAGTGTGTGAGGTGTGTTCAGTGTGTAATGTGTGTTCAGTGTGTGAGGTGTGTTCAGTGTGTAATGTGTGTTCAGTGTGTGAGGTGTGTTCAGTGTGTAATGTGTGTTCAGTGTGTGAGGTGTGTTCAGTGTGTGAGGTGTGTTCAGTGTGTAATGTGTGTTCAGTGTGTGAGGTGTGTGAGGTGTGTTCAGTGTGTAATGTGTGTTCAGTGTGTAATGTGTGTTCAGTGTGTGAGGTGTGTTCAGTGTGTAATGTGTGTTCAGTGTGTAATGTGTGTTCAGTGTGTGAGGTGTGTGAGGTGTGTTCAGTGTGTAATGTGTGTTCAGTGTGTAATGTGTGTTCAGTGTGTGAGGTGTGTTCAGTGTGTAATGTGTGTTCAGTGTGTAATGTGTGTTCAGTGTGTGAGGTGTTCAGTGTGTAATGTGTGTTCAGTGTGTGAGGTGTGTTCAGTGTGTAATGTGTGTTCAGTGTGTGAGGTGTGTTCAGTGTGTGAGGTGTGTTCAGTGTGTGAGGTGTGTTCAGTGTGTAATGTGTATTCAGTGTGTGAGGTGTGAACAGTGTGTGAGGTGTGAACAGGGTGTGAGATGTGTTTAGTGTGTGAGTTGTGTTCAGTGTGTGAGGTGTGAACAGTGTGAGGTATGAACAGTTTGTGATGTGTGTTCAGTGTGTGAGGTGTGAACAGTGTGTGAGTTGTGTTCAGTGTGTGAGGTGTGTTCAGTGTGTGAGGTGTGTTCAGTGTGTAATGTGTGTTCAGTGTGTGAGGTGTGAACAGGGTGTGAGATGTGTTTAGTGTGTGAGTTGTGTTCAGTGTGTGAGGTGTGTTCAGTGTGTGAGGTGTGAACAGTGTGTGAGGTGTGAACAGGGTGTGAGATGTGTTTAGTGTGTGAGTTGTGTTCAGAGTGTGAGGTGTGAAGTGTGAGGTATGAACAGTTTGTGATGTGTGTTCAGTGTGTGAGGTGTGAACAGTGTGTGAGTTGTGTTCCGTGTGTGAGGTGTGTTCAGTGTGTGAGGTGTGTTCAGTGTGTAATGTGTGTTCAGTGTGTGAGGTGTGAACAGGGTGTGAGATGTGTTTAGTGTGTGAGTTGTGTTCAGTGTGTGAGGTGTGTTCAGTGTGTGAGGTGTGTTCAGTGTGTAATGTGTGTTCAGTGTGTGAGGTGTGTTCAGTGTGTGAGGAGTGAACAGCGTGTTCAGTGTGTTCAGTGTGTGAGGTGTGTTCAGTGTGTGAGGTGTGTTCAGTGTGTAATGTGTGTTCAGTGTGTGAGGTGTGTTCAGTGTGTGAGGAGTGAACAGTGTGTTCAGTGTGTGAGGTGTGTTCAGTGTGTGAGGTGTGTTCAGTGTGTTATGTGTCTTCAGTGTGTGAGGTGTGTTCAGTGTGTGAGGAGTGAACAGTGTGTTCAGTGTGTGAGGTGTGTTCAGTGTGTAATGTGTGTTCAGTGTGTGAGGTGTGTTCAGTGTGTGAGGAGTGAACAGTGTGTTCAGTGTGTTCAGTGTGTGAGGTGTGTTCAGTGTGTGAGGTGTGTTCAGTGTGTAATGTGTGTTCAGTGTGTAATGTGTGTTCAGTGTGTGAGGTGTGTTCAGTGTGTGAGGTGTGTTCAGTGTGTTATGTGTGTTCAGTGTGTGAGGTGTGTTCAGTGTGTGAGGAGTGAACAGTGTGTTCAGTGTGTGAGGTGTGTTCAGTGTGTAATGTGTGTTCAGTGTGTGAGGTGTGAACAGGGTGTGAGATGTGTTTAGTGTGTGAGTTGTGTTCAGTGTGTGAGGTGTGTTCAGTGTGTGAGGTGTGTTCAGTGTGTAATGTGTGTTCAGTGTGTGAGGTGTGTTCAGTGTGTGAGGAGTGAACAGTGTGTTCAGTGTGTTCAGTGTGTGAGGTGTGTTCAGTGTGTGAGGTGTGTTCAGTGTGTAATGTGTGTTCAGTGTGTGAGGTGTGTTCAGTGTGTGAGGAGTGAACAGTGTGTTCAGTGTGTGAGGTGTGTTCAGTGTGTGAGGTGTGTTCAGTGTGTTATGTGTGTTCAGTGTGTGAGGTGTGTTCAGTGTGTGAGGAGTGAACAGTGTGTTCAGTGTGTGAGGTGTGTTCAGTCTGTAATGTGTGTTCAGTGTGTTCAGTGTGTGAGGTGTGTTCAGTGTGTGAGGTGTGTTCAGTGTGTAATGTGTGTTCAGTGTGTGAGGTGTGTTCAGTGTGTAATGTGTGTTCAGTGTGTGAGGTGTGTTCAGTGTGTAATGTGTGTTCAGTGTGTGAGGTGTGTTCAGTGTGTGAGGTGTGTTCAGTGTGTAATGTGTGTTCAGTGTGTGAGGTGTGTGAGGTGTGTTCAGTGTGTAATGTGTGTTCAGTGTGTAATGTGTGTTCAGTGTGTGAGGTGTGTTCAGTGTGTAATGTGTGTTCAGTGTGTAATGTGTGTTCAGTGTGTGAGGTGTGTTCAGTGTGTAATGTGTGTTCAGTGTCTGAGGTGTGTTCAGTGTGTAATGTGTGTTCAGTGTGTGAGGTGTGTTCAGTGTGTGAGGTGTGTTCAGTGTGTGAGGTGTGTTCAGTGTGTGAGGTGTGTTCAGTGTGTGAGGTGTGAACAGTGTGTGAGGTGTGTTCAGTGTGTAATGTGTATTCAGTGTGTGAGGTGTGAACAGTGTGTGAGATGTGTTTAGTGTGTGAGTTGTGTTCAGTGTGTGAGGTGTGTTCAGTGTGTGAGGATGTTCAGTGTGTGAGGTGTGTTCAGTGTGTAATGTGTATTCAGTGTGTGAGGTGTGAACAATGTGTGAGGTGTGAACAGGGTGTGAGATGTGTTTAGTGTGTGAGTTGTGTTCAGTGTGTGAGGTGTGAACAGTGTGAGGTATGAACAGTTTGTGATGTGTGTTCAGTGTGTGAGGTGTGAACAGTGTGTGAGTTGTGTTCAGTGTGTGAGGTGTGTTCAGTGTGTGAGGTGTGTTCAGTGTGTAATGTGTGTTCAGTGTGTGAGGTGTGAACAGGGTGTGAGATGTGTTTAGTGTGTGAGTTGTGTTCAGTGTGTGAGGTGTGTTCAGTGTGTGAGGTGTGTTCAGTGTGTAATGTGTGTTCAGTGTGTGAGGTGTGTTCAGTGTGTGAGGAGTGAACAGTGTGTTCAGTGTGTTCAGTGTGTTCAGTGTGTGAGGTGTGTTCAGTGTGTAATGTGTGTTCAGTGTGTGAGGTGTGTTCAGTGTGTGAGGAGTGAACAGTGTGTTCAGTGTGTGAGGTGTGTTCAGTGTGTGAGGTGTGTTCAGTGTGTTATGTGTGTTCAGTGTGTGAGGTGTGTTCAGTGTGTGAGGAGTGAACAGTGTGTTCAGTGTGTGAGGTGTGTTCAGTGTGTAATGTGTGTTCAGTGCGTTCAGTGTGTGAGGTGTGTTCAGTGTGTGAGGTGTGTTCAGTGTGTAATGTGTGTTCAGTGTGTGAGGTGTGTTCAGTGTGTAATGTGTGTTCAGTGTGTGAGGTGTGTTCAGTGTGTAATGTGTGTTCAGTGTGTGAGGTGTGTTCAGTGTGTGAGGTGTGTTCAGTGTGTAATGTGTGTTCAGTGTGTGAGGTGTGTGAGGTGTGTTCAGTGTGTAATGTGTGTTCAGTGTGTAATGTGTGTTCAGTGTGTGAGGTGTGTTCAGTGTGTAATGTGTGTTCAGTGTGTAATGTGTGTTCAGTGTGTGAGGTGTGTTCAGTGTGTAATGTGTGTTCAGTGTGTGAGGTGTGTTCAGTGTGTAATGTGTGTTCAGTGTGTGAGGTGTGTTCAGTGTGTAATGTGTGTTCAGTGTGTGAGGTGTGTTCAGTGTGTGAGGTGTGTTCAGTGTGTAATGTGTGTTCAGTGTGTGAGGTGTGTGAGGTGTGTTCAGTGTGTAATGTGTGTTCAGTGTGTAATGTGTGTTCAGTGTGTGAGGTGTGTTCAGTGTGTAATGTGTGTTCAGTGTGTAATGTGTGTTCAGTGTGTGAGGTGTGTGAGGTGTGTTCAGTGTGTAATGTGTGTTCAGTGTGTAATGTGTGTTCAGTGTGTGAGGTGTGTTCAGTGTGTAATGTGTGTTCAGTGTGTAATGTGTGTTCAGTGTGTGAGGTGTGTTCAGTGTGTAATGTGTGTTCAGTGTGTGAGGTGTGTTCAGTGTGTAATGTGTGTTCAGTGTGTGAGGTGTGTTCAGTGTGTGAGGTGTGTTCAGTGTGTGAGGTGTGTTCAGTGTGTAATGTGTATTCAGTGTGTGAGGTGTGAACAGTGTGTGAGGTGTGAACAGGGTGTGAGATGTGTTTAGTGTGTGAGTTGTGTTCAGTGTGTGAGGTGTGAACAGTGTGAGGTATGAACAGTTTGTGATGTGTGTTCAGTGTGTGAGGTGTGAACAGTGTGTGAGTTGTGTTCAGTGTGTGAGGTGTGTTCAGTGTGTGAGGTGTGTTCAGTGTGTAATGTGTGTTCAGTGTGTGAGGTGTGAACAGGGTGTGAGATGTGTTTAGTGTGTGAGTTGTGTTCAGTGTGTGAGGTGTGTTCAGTGTGTGAGGTGTGAACAGTGTGTGAGGTGTGAACAGGGTGTGAGATGTGTTTAGTGTGTGAGTTGTGTTCAGTGTGTGAGGTGTGAAGTGTGAGGTATGAACAGTTTGTGATGTGTGTTCAGTGTGTGAGGTGTGAACAGTGTGTGAGTTGTGTTCCGTGTGTGAGGTGTGTTCAGTGTGTGAGGTGTGTTCAGTGTGTAATGTGTGTTCAGTGTGTGAGGTGTGAACAGGGTGTGAGATGTGTTTAGTGTGTGAGTTGTGTTCAGTGTGTGAGGTGTGTTCAGTGTGTGAGGTGTGTTCAGTGTGTAATGTGTGTTCAGTGTGTGAGGTGTGTTCAGTGTGTGAGGAGTGAACAGCGTGTTCAGTGTGTTCAGTGTGTGAGGTGTGTTCAGTGTGTGAGGTGTGTTCAGTGTGTAATGTGTGTTCAGTGTGTGAGGTGTGTTCAGTGTGTGAGGAGTGAACAGTGTGTTCAGTGTGTGAGGTGTGTTCAGTGTGTGAGGTGTGTTCAGTGTGTTATGTGTCTTCAGTGTGTGAGGTGTGTTCAGTGTGTGAGGAGTGAACAGTGTGTTCAGTGTGTGAGGTGTGTTCAGTGTGTAATGTGTGTTCAGTGTGTGAGGTGTGTTCAGTGTGTGAGGAGTGAACAGTGTGTTCAGTGTGTTCAGTGTGTGAGGTGTGTTCAGTGTGTGAGGTGTGTTCAGTGTGTAATGTGTGTTCAGTGTGTAATGTGTGTTCAGTGTGTGAGGTGTGTTCAGTGTGTGAGGTGTGTTCAGTGTGTTATGTGTGTTCAGTGTGTGAGGTGTGTTCAGTGTGTGAGGAGTGAACAGTGTGTTCAGTGTGTGAGGTGTGTTCAGTCTGTAATGTGTGTTCAGTGTGTTCAGTGTGTGAGGTGTGTTCAGTGTGTAATGTGTGTTCAGTGTGTGAGGTGTGTTCAGTGTGTAATGTGTGTTCAGTGTGTGAGGTGTGTTCAGTGTGTAATGTGTGTTCAGTGTGTGAGGTGTGTTCAGTGTGTGAGGTGTGTTCAGTGTGTAATGTGTGTTCAGTGTGTGACGTGTGTGAGGTGTGTTCAGTGTGTAATGTGTGTTCAGTGTGTAATGTGTGTTCAGTGTGTGAGGTGTGTTCAGTGTGTAATGTGTGTTCAGTGTGTAATGTGTGTTCAGTGTGTGAGGTGTGTTCAGTGTGTAATGTGTGTTCAGTGTGTGAGGTGTGTTCAGTGTGTAATGTGTGTTCAGTGTGTGAGGTGTGTTCAGTGTGTGAGGTGTGTTCAGTGTGTGAGGTGTGTTCAGTGTGTGAGGTGTGAACAGTGTGTGAGGTGTGTTCAGTGTGTAATGTGTATTCAGTGTGTGAGGTGTGAACAGTGTGTGAGATGTGTTTAGTGTGTGAGTTGTGTTCAGTGTGTGAGGTGTGTTCAGTGTGTGAGGATGTTCAGTGTGTGAGGTGTGTTCAGTGTGTAATGTGTATTCAGTGTTTGAGGTGTGAACAATGTGTGAGGTGTGAACAGGGCGTGAGATGTGTTTAGTGTGTGAGTTGTGTTCAGTGTGTGAGGTGTGAACAGTTTGAGGTATGAACAGTTTGTGATGTGTGTTCAGTGTGTGAGGTGTGAACAGTGTGTGAGTTGTGTTCAGTGTGTGAGGTGTGTTCAGTGTGTGAGGTGTGTTCAGTGTGTAATGTGTGTTCAGTGTGTGAGGTGTGAACAGGGTGTGAGATGTGTTTAGTGTGTGAGTTGTGTTCAGTGTGTGAGGTGTGTTCAGTGTGTGAGGTGTGTTCAGTGTGTAATGTGTGTTCAGTGTGTGAGGTGTGTTCAGTGTGTGAGGAGTGAACAGTGTGTTCAGTGTGTGAGGTGTGTGAGGTGTGTTCAGTGTGTGAGGTGTGTTCAGTGTGTAATGTGTGTTCAGTGTGTGAGGTGTGTTCAGTGTGTGAGGAGTGAACAGTGTGTTCAGTGTGTGAGGTGTGTTCAGTGTGTGAGGTGTGTTCAGTGTGTTATGTGTGTTCAGTGTGTGAGGTGTGTTCAGTGTGTGAGGAGTGAACAGTGTGTTCAGTGTGTGAGGTGTGTTCAGTGTGTAATGTGTGTTCAGTGTGTTCAGTGTGTGAGGTGTGTTCAGTGTGTGAGGTGTGTTCAGTGTGTAATGTCTGTTCAGTGTGTGAGGTGTGTTCAGTGTGTAATGTGTGTTCAGTGTGTGAGGTGTGTTCAGTGTGTAATGTGTGTTCAGTGTGTGAGGTGTGTTCAGTGTGTGAGGTGTGTTCAGTGTGTAATGTGTGTTCAGTGTGTGAGGTGTGTGAGGTGTGTTCAGTGTGTAATGTGTGTTCAGTGTGTAATGTGTGTTCAGTGTGTGAGGTGTGTTCAGTGTGTAATGTGTGTTCAGTGTGTAATGTGTGTTCAGTGTGTGAGGTGTGTTCAGTGTGTAATGTGTGTTCAGTGTGTGAGGTGTGTTCAGTGTGTAATGTGTGTTCAGTGTGTGAGGTGTGTTCAGTGTGTAATGTGTGTTCAGTGTGTGAGGTGTGTTCAGTGTGTGAGGTGTGTTCAGTGTGTTATGTGTGTTCAGTGTGTGAGGTGTGTGAGGTGTGTTCAGTGTGTAATGTGTGTTCAGTGTGTAATGTGTGTTCAGTGTGTGAGGTGTGTTCAGTGTGTAATGTGTGTTCAGTGTGTAATGTGTGTTCAGTGTGTGAGGTGTGTGAGGTGTGTTCAGTGTGTAATGTGTGTTCAGTGTGTAATGTGTGTTCAGTGTGTGAGGTGTGTTCAGTGTGTAATGTGTGTTCAGTGTGTAATGTGTGTTCAGTGTGTGAGGTGTGTTCAGTGTGTAATGTGTGTTCAGTGTGTGAGGTGTGTTCAGTGTGTAATGTGTGTTCAGTGTGTGAGGTGTGTTCAGTGTGTGAGGTGTGTTCAGTGTGTGAGGTGTGTTCAGTGTGTAATGTGTATTCAGTGTGTGAGGTGTGAACAGTGTGTGAGGTGTGAACAGGGTGTGAGATGTGTTTAGTGTGTGAGTTGTGTTCAGTGTGTGAGGTGTGAACAGTGTGAGGTATGAACAGTTTGTGATGTGTGTTCAGTGTGTGAGGTGTGAACAGTGTGTGAGTTGTGTTCAGTGTGTGAGGTGTGTTCAGTGTGTGAGGTGTGTTCAGTGTGTAACGTGTGTTCAGTGTGTGAGGTGTGAACAGGGTGTGAGATGTGTTTAGTGTGTGAGTTGTGTTCAGTGTGTGAGGTGTGTTCAGTGTGTGAGGTGTGAACAGTGTGTGAGGTGTGAACAGGGTGTGAGATGTGTTTAGTGTGTGAGTTGTGTTCAGTGTGTGAGGTGTGAAGTGTGAGGTATGAACAGTTTGTGATGTGTGTTCAGTGTGTGAGGTGTGAACAGTGTGTGAGTTGTGTTCCGTGTGTGAGGTGTGTTCAGTGTGTGAGGTGTGTTCAGTGTGTAATGTGTGTTCAGTGTGTGAGGTGTGAACAGGGTGTGAGATGTGTTTAGTGTGTGAGTTGTGTTCAGTGTGTGAGGTGTGTTCAGTGTGTGAGGTGTGTTCAGTGTGTAATGTGTGTTCAGTGTGTGAGGTGTGTTCAGTGTGTGAGGAGTGAACAGCGTGTTCAGTGTGTTCAGTGTGTGAGGTGTGTTCAGTGTGTGAGGTGTGTTCAGTGTGTAATGTGTGTTCAGTGTGTGAGGTGTGTTCAGTGTGTGAGGAGTGAACAGTGTGTTCAGTGTGTGAGGTGTGTTCAGTGTGTGAGGTGTGTTCAGTGTGTTATGTGTCTTCAGTGTGTGAGGTGTGTTCAGTGTGTGAGGAGTGAACAGTGTGTTCAGTGTGTGAGGTGTGTTCAGTGTGTAATGTGTGTTCAGTGTGTGAGGTGTGTTCAATGTGTGAGGTGTGTGAGGTGTGTTCAGTGTGTAATGTGTGTTCAGTGTGTAATGTGTGTTCAGTGTGTGAGGTGTGTTCAGTGTGTAATGTGTGTTCAGTGTGTAATGTGTGTTCAGTGTGTGAGGTGTGTGAGGTGTGTTCAGTGTGTAATGTGTGTTCAGTGTGTGAGGTGTGTTCAGTGTGTAATGTGTGTTCAGTGTGTGAGGTGTGTTCAGTGTGTAATGTGTGTTCAGTGTGTGAGGTGTGTTCAGTGTGTGAGGTGTGTTCAGTGTGTAATGTGTGTTCAGTGTGTGAGGTGTGTGAGGTGTGTTCAGTGTGTAATGTGTGTTCAGTGTGTAATGTGTGTTCAGTGTGTGAGGTGTGTTCAGTGTGTAATGTGTGTTCAGTGTGTAATGTGTGTTCAGTGTGTGAGGTGTGTTCAGTGTGTAATGTGTGTTCAGTGTGTGAGGTGTGTTCAGTGTGTAATGTGTGTTCAGTGTGTGAGGTGTGTTCAGTGTGTAATGTGTGTTCAGTGTGTGAGGTGTGTTCAGTGTGTGAGGTGTGTTCAGTGTGTAAGGTGTTCAGTGTGTGAGGTGTGTGAGGTGTGTTCAGTGTGTAATGTGTGTTCAGTGTGTAATGTGTGTTCAGTGTGTGAGGTGTGTTCAGTGTGTAATGTGTGTTCAGTGTGTAATGTGTGTTCAGTGTGTGAGGTGTGTGAGGTGTGTTCAGTGTGTAATGTGTGTTCAGTGTGTAATGTGTGTTCAGTGTGTGAGGTGTGTTCAGTGTGTAATGTGTGTTCAGTGTGTAATGTGTGTTCAGTGTGTGAGGTGTGTTCAGTGTGTAATGTGTGTTCAGTGTGTGAGGTGTGTTCAGTGTGTAATGTGTGTTCAGTGTGTGAGGTGTGTTCAGTGTGTGAGGTGTGTTCAGTGTGTGAGGTGTGTTCAGTGTGTAATGTGTATTCAGTGTGTGAGGTGTGAACAGTGTGTGAGGTGTGAACAGGGTGTGAGATGTGTTTAGTGTGTGAGTTGTGTTCAGTGTGTGAGGTGTGAACAGTGTGAGGTATGAACAGTTTGTGATGTGTGTTCAGTGTGTGAGGTGTGAACAGTGTGTGAGTTGTGTTCAGTGTGTGAGGTGTGTTCAGTGTGTGAGGTGTGTTCAGTGTGTAATGTGTGTTCAGTGTGTGAGGTGTGAACAGGGTGTGAGATGTGTTTAGTGTGTGAGTTGTGTTCAGTGTGTGAGGTGTGTTCAGTGTGTGAGGTGTGAACAGTGTGTGAGGTGTGAACAGGGTGTGAGATGTGTTTAGTGTGTGAGTTGTGTTCAGTGTGTGAGGTGTGAAGTGTGAGGTATGAACAGTTTGTGATGTGTGTTCAGTGTGTGAGGTGTGAACAGTGTGTGAGTTGTGTTCCGTGTGTGAGGTGTGTTCAGTGTGTGAGGTGTGTTCAGTGTGTAATGTGTGTTCAGTGTGTGAGGTG
Source organism: Cetorhinus maximus (assembly GCF_964194155.1). NCBI lineage: Eukaryota > Metazoa > Chordata > Chondrichthyes > Lamniformes > Cetorhinidae > Cetorhinus > Cetorhinus maximus. The sequence goes on from NC_135880.1 coordinate 187,977,977, forward strand.
TGAACAGGGTGTGAGATGTGTTTAGTGTGTGAGTTGTGTTCAGTGTGTGAGGTGTGTTCAGTGTGTGAGGTGTGTTCAGTGTGTAATGTGTGTTCAGTGTGTGAGGTGTGTTCAGTGTGTGAGGAGTGAACAGCGTGTTCAGTGTGTTCAGTGTGTGAGGTGTGTTCAGTGTGTGAGGTGTGTTCAGTGTGTAATGTGTGTTCAGTGTGTGAGGTGTGTTCAGTGTGTGAGGAGTGAACAGTGTGTTCAGTGTGTGAGGTGTGTTCAGTTTGTGAGGTGTGTTCAGTGTGTAATGTGTGTTCAGTGTGTGAGGTGTGAACAGGGTGTGAGATGTGTTTAGTGTGTGAGTTGTGTTCAGTGTGTGAGGTGTGTTCAGTGTGTGAGGTGTGTTCAGTGTGTAATGTGTGTTCAGTGTGTGAGGTGTGTTCAGTGTGTGAGGAGTGAACAGCGTGTTCAGTGTGTTCAGTGTGTGAGGTGTGTTCAGTGTGTGAGGTGTGTTCAGTGTGTAATGTGTGTTCAGTGTGTAATGTGTGTTCAGTGTGTGAGGTGTGTTCAGTGTGTAATGTGTGTTCAGTGTGTGAGGTGTGTTCAGTGTGTAATGTGTGTTCAGTGTGTGAGGTGTGTTCAGTGTGTGAGGTGTGTTCAGTGTGTGAGGTGTGTTCAGTGTGTAATGTGTATTCAGTGTGTGAGGTGTGAACAGTGTGTGAGGTGTGAACAGGGTGTGAGATGTGTTTAGTGTGTGAGTTGTGTTCAGTGTGTGAGGTGTGAACAGTGTGAGGTATGAACAGTTTGTGATGTGTGTTCAGTGTGTGAGGTGTGAACAGTGTGTGAGTTGTGTTCAGTGTGTGAGGTGTGTTCAGTGTGTGAGGTGTGTTCAGTGTGTAATGTGTGTTCAGTGTGTGAGGTGTGAACAGGGTGTGAGATGTGTTTAGTGTGTGAGTTGTGTTCAGTGTGTGAGGTGTGTTCAGTGTGTGAGGTGTGAACAGTGTGTGAGGTGTGAACAGGGTGTGAGATGTGTTTAGTGTGTGAGTTGTGTTCAGTGTGTGAGGTGTGAAGTGTGAGGTATGAACAGTTTGTGATGTGTGTTCAGTGTGTGAGGTGTGAACAGTGTGTGAGTTGTGTTCCGTGTGTGAGGTGTGTTCAGTGTGTGAGGTGTGTTCAGTGTGTAATGTGTGTTCAGTGTGTGAGGTGTGAACAGGGTGTGAGATGTGTTTAGTGTGTGAGTTGTGTTCAGTGTGTGAGGTGTGTTCAGTGTGTGAGGTGTGTTCAGTGTGTAATGTGTGTTCAGTGTGTGAGGTGTGTTCAGTGTGTGAGGAGTGAACAGCGTGTTCAGTGTGTTCAGTGTGTGAGGTGTGTTCAGTGTGTGAGGTGTGTTCAGTGTGTAATGTGTGTTCAGTGTGTGAGGTGTGTTCAGTGTGTGAGGAGTGAACAGTGTGTTCAGTGTGTGAGGTGTGTTCAGTGTGTGAGGTGTGTTCAGTGTGTTATGTGTCTTCAGTGTGTGAGGTGTGTTCAGTGTGTGAGGAGTGAACAGTGTGTTCAGTGTGTGAGGTGTGTTCAGTGTGTAATGTGTGTTCAGTGTGTGAGGTGTGTTCAATGTGTGAGGTGTGTGAGGTGTGTTCAGTGTGTAATGTGTGTTCAGTGTGTAATGTGTGTTCAGTGTGTGAGGTGTGTTCAGTGTGTAATGTGTGTTCAGTGTGTAATGTGTGTTCAGTGTGTGAGGTGTGTGAGGTGTGTTCAGTGTGTAATGTGTGTTCAGTGTGTAATGTGTGTTCAGTGTGTGAGGTGTGTTCAGTGTGTAATGTGTGTTCAGTGTGTAATGTGTGTTCAGTGTGTGAGGTGTGTTCAGTGTGTAATGTGTTTTCAGTGTGTGAGGTGTGTTCAGTGTGTAATGTGTGTTCAGTGTGTGAGGTGTGTTCAGTGTGTGAGGTGTGTTCAGTGTGTGAGGTGTGTTCAGTGTGTGAGGTGTGTTCAGTGTGTAATGTGTATTCAGTGTGTGAGGTGTGAACAGTGTGTGAGATGTGTTTAGTGTGTGAGTTGTGTTCAGTGTGTGAGGTGTGTTCAGTGTGTGAGGATGTTCAGTGTGTGAGGTGTGTTCAGTGTGTAATGTGTATTCAGTGTGTGAGGTGTGAACAGTGTGTGAGGTGTGAACAGGGTGTGAGATGTGTTTAGTGTGTGAGTTGTGTTCAGTGTGTGAGGTGTGAACAGTGTGAGGTATGAACAGTTTGTGATGTGTGTTCAGTGTGTGAGGTGTGAACAGTGTGTGAGTTGTGTTCAGTGTGTGAGGTGTGTTCAGTGTGTGAGGTGTGTTCAGTGTGTAATGTGTGTTCAGTGTGTGAGGTGTGAACAGGGTGTGAGATGTGTTTAGTGTGTGAGTTGTGTTCAGTGTGTGAGGTGTGTTCAGTGTGTGAGGTGTGTTCAGTGTGTAATGTGTGTTCAGTGTGTGAGGTGTGTTCAGTGTGTGAGGAGTGAACAGTGTGTTCAGTGTGTGAGGTGTGTTCAGTGTGTGAGGTGTGTTCAGTGTGTAATGTGTGTTCAGTGTGTGAGGTGTGTTCAGTGTGTGAGGAGTGAACAGTGTGTTCAGTGTGTGAGGTGTGTTCAGTGTGTGAGGTGTGTTCAGTGTGTAATGTGTGTTCAGTGTGTGAGGTGTGTTCAGTGTGTGAGGAGTGAACAGTGTGTTCAGTGTGTGAGGTGTGTTCAGTGTGTAATGTGTGTTCAGCGTGTTCAGTGTGTGAGGTGTGTTCAGTGTGTGAGGTGTGTTCAGTGTGTAATGTGTGTTCAGTGTGTGAGGTGTGTTCAGTGTGTAATGTGTGTTCAGTGTGTGAGGTGTGTTCAGTGTGTAATGTGTGTTCAGTGTGTGAGGTGTGTTCAGTGTGTGAGGTGTGTTCAGTGTGTAATGTGTGTTCAGTGTGTTCAGTGTGTGAGGTGTGTTCAGTGTGTAATGTGTGTTCAGTGTGTAATGTGTGTTCAGTGTGTGAGGTGTGTTCAGTGTGTAATGTGTGTTCAGTGTGTAATGTGTGTTCAGTGTGTGAGGTGTGTTCAGTGTGTAATGTGTCTTCAGTGTGTAATGTGTGTTCAGTGTGTGAGGTGTGTTCAGTGTGTAATGTGTGTTCAGTGTGTAATGTGTGTTCAGTGTGTGAGGTGTGTTCAGTGTGTAATGTGTATTCATTGTGTGAGGTGTGAACAGTGTGTGAGGTGTGAACAGTTTGTGATGTGTATTCAGTGTGTGAGGTGTGAACAGTTTGTGATGTGGTTCAGTGTGTGAGGTGTGAACAGTGTGTGATGTGTGTTCAGTGTGTGAGGTGTGGACAGTGTGTGAGGTGTGAACAGTTTGTGATGTGTATTCAGTGTGTGAGGTGTGTTCAGTGTGTGAGGTGTGAACAGGGTGTGAGATGTGTTCAGTGTGTGAGTTGCGTTCAGTGTGTGAGGTGTGAACAGTTTGTGATGTGGTTCAGTGTGTGAGGTGTGTTCAGTGTGTGAGGTGTGAACAGTGTGTGATGTGTGTTCAGTGTGTGAGGTGTGAACAGTGTGTGAGATGTGTTCAGTCTGTGAGGAGTGAACAGTGCGTGAGGTGTGTTCAGTGTGTGAGGAGTGAACAGTGCGGGATGTGTGTTCAGTGTGTGAGGTGTGTTCAGTGTGTGAGGTGTGCGCAGTGTTTGAGTTGTGAACAGTGCTTGAGGCATGAGCAGTGCGTGAGGTGTGAGCCATGCATGAGGTGTGTTCAGTGTGTGAGGTGTGAACAGTGTGTGAGGTGTGAACAGTGTATGAGGTGTGTGCAGTTTGTGAGGTGTGAACACTGAGGTGTGAACAGTGTTTGAGGTGTGAACAGTGTGAGGTGCGAACAGTGTGAGGTGTGAGCAGTGCGTTAGGTGTGAGCAGTAGGTGACGTGTATTCAGTGTGTGAGGTGTGAACAGTGTGTGAGGCGTGAACAGTGTGAGGTGTGAACAGTGTTTGACGTGTGAACAGTGTGTGAGGCGTGAGCAGTATGTGAGGTGTGAGCAGCGCCTGGGGTGTGAGCAGTGTGAGAGCTGTGAGCAGTGTGTAAGGTGTGTGCAGTGTGTGAGGTGCGATCAGTGTATGTGGTGTGAACAGTATGTGAGGTGTGAAGTGTTTGAGCAGTGGGTGAGGTGTTAATAGTGTGTTCAGTGTGTTCAGTGTGTGAGGTGTGTTCAGTGTGTGAGGTGTGTTCAGTGTGTGAGGTGTGTTCAGTTTGTGAGGTGTGTTCAGTGTGTGAGGTATGAACAGTGTGTGAGGTGTGTTCAGTGTGTGAGGTGTTTTCAGTGTGTAATGTGTATTCAGTGTGTGAGGTGTGAACAGTGTGTGAGATGTGTTTAGTGTGTGAGTTGTGTTCAGTGTGTGAGGTGTGTTCAGTGTGTGAGGGTGTTCAGTGTGTAATGTGTATTCAGTGTGTGAGGTGTGAACAGTATGTGAGGTGTGAACAGGGTGTGAGATATGTTTAGTGTGTGAGTTGTGTTCAGTGTGTGAGGTGTGAACAGTGTGAGGTGTGAACAGTTTGTGATGTGTGTTCAGTGTGTGAGGTGTGAACAGTGTGTGAGTTGTGTTCAGTGTGTTCAGTGTGTTCAGTGTGTGAGGTGTGTTCAGTGTGTGAGGTGTGTTCAGTTTGTGAGGTGTGTTCAGTGTGTGAGGTATGAACAGTGTGTGAGGTGTGTTCAGTGTGTGAGGTGTTTTCAGTGTGTAATGTGTATTCAGTGTGTGAGGTGTGAACAGTGTGTGAGATGTGTTTAGTGTGTGAGTTGTGTTCAGTGTGTGAGGTGTGTTCAGTGTGTGAGGGTGTTCAGTGTGTAATGTGTATTCAGTGTGTGAGGTGTGAACAGTATGTGAGGTGTGAACAGGGTGTGAGATATGTTTAGTGTGTGAGTTGTGTTCAGTGTGTGAGGTGTGAACAGTGTGAGGTGTGAACAGTTTGTGACGTGTGTTCAGTGTGTGAGGTGTGAACAGTGTGTGAGTTGTGTTCAGTGTGTGAGGTGTGTTCAGTGTGTTCAGTGTGTGAGATCTGAACAGGGTGTGAGATGTGTTTAGTGTGTGAGTTGTGTTCAGTGTGTGAGGTGTGTTCAGTGTGTGAGGTGTGTTCAGTGTGTAATGTGTGTTCAGTGTGTGAGGTGTGAACAGGGTGTCAGATGTGTTTAGTGTGTGAGTTGTGTTCAGTGTGTGAGGTGTGTTCAGTGTGTGAGGTGTGTTCAGTGTGTAATGTGTGTTCAGTGTGTGAGGTGTGTTCAGTGTGTGAGGAGTGAACAGTGTGTTCAGTGTGTTCAGTGTGTGAGGTGTGTTCAGTGTGTGAGGTGTGTTCAGTGTGTAATGTGTGTTCAGTGTGTGAGGTGTGTTCAGTGTGTGAGGAGTGAACAGTGTGTTCAGTGTGTGAGGTGTGTTCAGTGTGTGAGGTGTGTTCAGTGTGTTATGTGTGTTCAGTGTGTGAGGTGTGTTCAGTGTGTGAGGAGTGAACAGTGTGTTCAGTGTGTGAGGTGTGTTCAGTGTGTAATGTGTGTTCAGTGTGTTCAGTGTGTGAGGTGTGTTCAGTGTGTGAGGTGTGTTCAGTGTGTAATGTGTGTTCAGTGTGTGAGGTGTGTGAGGTGTGTTCAGTGTGTAATGTGTGTTCAGTGTGTAATGTGTGTTCAGTGTGTGAGGTGTGTTCAGTGTGTAATGTGTGTTCAGTGTGTAATGTGTGTTCAGTGTGTGAGGTGTGTGAGGTGTGTTCAGTGTGTAATGTGTGTTCAGTGTGTAATGTGTGTTCAGTGTGTGAGGTGTGTTCAGTGTGTAATGTGTGTTCAGTGTGTAATGTGTGTTCAGTGTGTGAGGTGTGTTCAGTGTGTAATGTGTGTTCAGTGTGTGAGGTGTGTTCAGTGTGTAATGTGTGTTCAGTGTGTGAGGTGTGTTCAGTGTGTGAGGTGTGTTCAGTGTGTGAGGTGTGTTCAGTGTGTAATGTGTATTCAGTGTGTGAGGTGTGAACAGTGTGTGAGATGTGTTTAGTGTGTGAGTTGTGTTCAGTGTGTGAGGTGTGTTCAGTGTGTGAGGATGTTCAGTGTGTGAGGTGTGTTCAGTGTGTAATGTGTATTCAGTGTGTGAGGTGTGAACAGTGTGTGAGGTGTGAACAGGGTGTGAGATGTGTTTAGTGTGTGAGTTGTGTTCAGTGTGTGAGGTGTGAACAGTGTGAGGTATGAACAGTTTGTGATGTGTGTTCAGTGTGTGAGGTGTGAACAGTGTGTGAGTTGTGTTCAGTGTGTGAGGTGTGTTCAGTGTGTGAGGTGTGTTCAGTGTGTAATGTGTGTTCAGTGTGTGAGGTGTGAACAGGGTGTGAGATGTGTTTAGTGTGTGAGTTGTGTTCAGTGTGTGAGGTGTGTTCAGTGTGTGAGGTGTGTTCAGTGTGTAATGTGTGTTCAGTGTGTGAGGAGTGAACAGTGTGTTCAGTGTGTGAGGTGTGTTCAGTGTGTGAGGTGTGTTCAGTGTGTAATGTGTGTTCAGTGTGTGAGGTGTGTTCAGTGTGTGAGGAGTGAACAGTGTGTTCAGTGTGTGAGGTGTGTTCAGTGTGTGAGGTGTGTTCAGTGTGTAATGTGTGTTCAGTGTGTGAGGTGTGTTCAGTGTGTGTGGAGTGAACAGTGTGTTCAGTGTGTGAGGTGTGTTCAGTGTGTAATGTGTGTTCAGTGTGTTCAGTGTGTGAGGTGTGTTCAGTGTGTGAGGTGTGTTCAGTGTGTAATGTGTGTTCAGTGTGTGAGGTGTGTTCAGTGTGTAATGTGTGTTCAGTGTGTGAGGTGTGTTCAGTGTGTAATGTGTGTTCAGTGTGTGAGGTGTGTTCAGTGTGTGAGGTGTGTTCAGTGTGTAATGTGTGTTCAGTGTGTGAGGTGTGTGAGGTGTGTTCATTGTGTAATGTGTGTTCAGTGTGTAATGTGTGTTCAGTGTGTGAGGTGTGTTCAGTGTGTAATGTGTGTTCAGTGTGTAATGTGTGTTCAGTGTGTTCAGTGTGTGAGGTGTGTTCAGTGTGTAATGTGTGTTCAGTGTGTAACGTGTGTTCAGTGTGTGAGGTGTGTTCAGTGTGTAATGTGTGTTCAGTGTGTAATGTGTGTTCAGTGTGTGAGGTGTGTTCAGTGTGTAATGTGTATTCAGTGTGTGAGGTGTGAACAGTGTGTGAGGTGTGAACAGTTTGTGATGTGTATTCAGTGTGTGAGGTGTGAACTGTTTGTGATGTGGTTCAGTGTGTGAGGTGTGAACAGTGTGTGATGTGTGTTCAGTGTGTGAGGTGTGAACAGTTTGTGATGTGTGTTCAGTGTGTGAGGTGTGGACAGTGTGTGAGGTGTGAACAGTTTGTGATGTGTATTCAGTGTGTGAGGTGTGTTCAGTGTGTGAGGTGTGAACAGGGTGTGAGATGTGTTCAGTGTGTGAGTTGCGTTCAGTGTGTGAGGTGTGAACAGTTTGTGATGTGGTTCAGTGTGTGAGGTGTGTTCAGTGTGTGAGGTGTGAACAGTGTGTGATGTGTGTTCAGTGTGTGAGGTGTGAACAGTTTGTGATGTGTGTTCAGTGTGTGAGGTGTGAACAGTTTGTGATGTGTGTTCAGTGTGTGAGGTGTGTTCAGTGTGTGAGGTGTGAACAGTGTGTGAGGTAGGAACAGTGTGTGAGGTATGAACAGTATGTGAGGTGTGATCAGTGTGTGAGGTAGGAACAGTGTGTGAGGTATGAACAGTATGTGAGGTGTGATCAGTGTCTCAGGCGTGAGCAGCGTGTGAGGTGTGAGCAATGTACATGGTGTGAGCAGTGTGCAAGCTTTGTGAGTGCATACTTGGGTTTGAAGCCACTGGATATTTAATTTGTGACAATGATATATTTGTTCACTATGTTAGTTTAAAAAAAACATTCTTCACAGTATATGGGTGTTGCTGGCTAAGCTAGCATTCATTGTCCATCCCTATCTGCCCTTGAGGCGATGGTGAGCTAACTTCCTGAACCGCTACAGTCCATGAGATGCACCTATTTCCACAGTGCTGTTAGGCCTGGGGGGAATTCCAGGATTTTGACCCAGCGACAATGAAGGAACGGCGATATATTTCCAAGTCAGGATGGTGAGTGGTTTGGAGGGGAACTTGCAGCTTGTGGTGTTCCCATGCATTGCTGCCATTGCCATGCCAAGCGCAGGTTTTTTTCGGCTGCTGTCGAAGGAGTCTCGGTCCAGGTGTTGCAGTGGAACTTGGAAATTGCAAACGCTGCTGCTATTGTGCATCATTGGTGGAGGAAGTGAACGTTTAAGGTGCTGAATAGGGTGCCAGTCAAGCAGGCTACTTTGTCCCTGTTGGTGTTGGGCTTCTTGAGTGTTTGAGCTCCACTCATCCAAGTGGGGGAATATTGCATCACTCTCCTGGCTTGTGCCGTGGAAAAGCTTTGGCGAGTCAGGAGATGAGTTACTCTCTGCAGAATTCCCAGGCTCTTACCTGCCCTTCCATCCACAGTATTTATATGGCTGGTCCAGCTCAGTTTCTGGTCAACAGGTGTTAATAGTGGGGGATTTAGTGATAGTAATGCCCTTGAATGTCAAGGTGAGATGGCTGGATTCTCTGTTATTGGAGATGGTCATTGCCTGGCACTTGTGTGGCGCGAATATTACTTGCCACTTATGAGCCCAAGCCTGAATGCTGTCCGGGTCTTAAGGTTACTACTTCGGTATCTACAGAGGTGCAAATGGTCCTGAGCACTGTGCAATCATTGGAATATTTCCCACTCCTGACCTGATGATGAGGAAAGGTCATTGATGAAGCAACTGAAGATGGTAGTTATTTCCTTCCTCACATCTCCCATTAACCAGATGGACAGCACCAATGTTTCATCGAAAGATACGAAGGATTTTGGAAGATGTTTAATAATATTGAGTCCGATGTGATCTCGTTCTAATAGAATTGCTGGCCAACACACTCAATCCCCAGGGCCCTCAGAGTCACTTCATCTTTCAGAGAGAGAGAGAGGAATTATTTGCAGCTCAGGCCTCCAGCCTCATTCCTTCTATTTGTCCATTCCATTTGAAGCAAGCACTGATGGAGAATTGATAGCAGATGAAATATTATCCTGGAAAGCTCAGCTGGGGCTGCTGAGGAGCAGCCAGTAAATCACATCACTGATTTCATCCTCTGCTCTGAGAGTTCATAGCAGAACAAGGGTGTTGAAACCCAGCAAGAATCAAAAGAAGCAATTAGAGAATCACTGGGGACTTTCTGCAGCTGTGCTGTGTTGTAGCTCATATCGTCAGCTCACCCAGACGGAACACGAGTGCCCTGTGCAGTGAAAGCTGCCATCATTGGTGCCAGGGCTACTCACACAGTCTCTGCACCTCTTCAGAGACCAAATAATTCATGGTTAGAAATTTTTAGGCTAAAATAAATAGCGTTCAACCTGAAAATTTGGTTCAGGGATTCGACTGCTGCAACTTCCCAGAGAGTATGTAAATAAATCAGGACACAATCAGTAAAGCATTCATATCTGTTATTTCGCCCACACTATCCCTCACCTCCCTGTATTCATGTCCAATCCCTGAACTACTCCTCACCTCTCTACACACCACATCAGAAAAAGGCAATTTGTTGAATTAAAGCTTAGAGTTGCATTCCCAAGAGCACACCAGGAGAGCAGAACAGCTGACTGAAAAATAATTTAACAGCCAGAGCTGCAGAGAGGGTAAAACCAATGTGTGGAAAAGATTGACAGGTTAGGGCAGGATTTTACAGCCCCCGGGAGGTGGGAACAGAGGTGTGGGTGCAGGGGCAGTATAATACTGCATTCCCATCACTCTCCTGCCATTGAGGAAGTTTCTGATTTGCATGATTAAAAGCCCTGCTAAAGGCCAACACTGCCAACAACTGGACTGCCAACACTTTGCCAACGGAGAGTTTTCCCTTCACGACCACAGGGTCTACCGCCCACCACTCCCTAAATTTTCAATTTTTTAATCTCTCCAGGCCACCTCCATTCTGAGGTGCCCTGAGCTCTCTGCCCTGCCTCAGCAGTGATCACCTTTCCTGATGATGTTGTTCAAGCTTCAGAGCTACTGAGCCAGCAGCAGCAGGAGTCCTTGCACCGTCCTTAACTTGGACAATGGGCCTGAAGTCAACCAATGAGGCAGCTTCCAGCTATAAAATCGCCAAGCCAGTGTCATTGCCAGAAAGTGGGGGATCCCAGTTTAGTTCTGATGTCGGGATCCCAAAGCCTGGGTACAGTCAAACCCACAGCATCTTCCTCAGTTGCAGTGGAGCCTCGTCAGAGACCGAACAATTTCAGTTAATTGTAAAATTGATTATCTACACTAATTTCAACCAATCTATCAGCTCCAGGTAACCATTGAAATAGGTAAAAACATTGAGCAATTAATTATGAAATCATTTGCAATCATACTGAAACGATCTATTAATTACAATCTAAAACTCCAGTAATTGTGTCAGCTCTTGGAATATATTACTGCCAACAATAAATGAATAAAGATTAGAAATGGCAGCACAGGCATAGTGTAGAGACTGCAGGATGTGGGAGCTTGTGGGCAATGAGACAGCCTGGGCTGCCACATGTACAGAAAATGTCTCTGTCTTGAGTCATTCTGCATCAGTGTTCCTGAGCTGGAGTGTGGGAGACACTCTGACCTTAGCAAGAAAGAGAAAGAAACCTGGTAGAAATAACATAATCCTGAAGATAAAGAAACAGGGGATGGAAGTAAAGTTCAGAGCAAGGTAAAGAATAGGGGTAGCACAAATGGTCAGGGAACAGTTGTAGGATATAAAATAATTATTAAAAATAAAGTGAGTGGAATAAATTGCCTGGACCACTAGGTGCATACAAAACAGGGGAACTGGAGTTAAATCATTTGCAGTCAAGAACCAGATGTAGTATGGATAACAAACATAGCTACAGAAAGGACAGGACTGGCAGTTAAATATCGCAGGATATAATGTATTTAGAAAGGAAAGGGAAGGAAGATGGAAGGTGGGGTTGTCTTACTAATTAGAGAAAACATACTGGCAATGGAGATAATAGCTGCCAATACGATAGAAACAGAATCCAAATAGCACAGCTTTCAGAACAAACAACCCAACAGAAGGGAAGGAGAAGAAGAAATATATAAGAAAAATACAAGTAAATCTATGAAATGAGTAAAAGACATAAAATATTAAGCATGGGGGATTTCAATTGCCTGCAAATAAACTGGCAAGCAGAGGTAAGAGAAAATGGAATGGAGTTTTCCAGTGTATTCAGGATGTCTTCCTTACCCAACAAGTGAAGAATTACTGCTGGATATAGTATTGAGAAATGAACCAAAGCAGACAAGAAAGAAACATAGGGGGCATCTAGCCAAACCCAATCACAATGCAATAAGGGGTAGTATCTTCCATTCTGGAGTGGCGGGAGTGGAAATGTGAGTGACTTTCACTCAGGGGTAGGATGGCTGACCACACGCGATCTCACGATGTTTAGTTCATTACAAATACATGCGTAAGGAGCACAGCAAATCTCGCGGCAGGGCTGCACAGGAAGTCACTATTCCCATGGGGTTGAAGGTCTATGCACCATATTTAAAGGGCACTTGGACAGCCAGTCAGTCACTGCAGGCCAGGAGCATCAGTCTGGCTGTCCTTCCAGAAGGGGAGACCTACTACAGCTAACAGAATGTCTCAGACTAGACAACATCTGGCCCCATGGTTCAGTGAAGTCTCCCTGCAGACTCTCCTCCAGGCCATTCAGGAAAGGCAGGGGGTGCTGGTTCCCCGGGATGGCAGCAGGAGACCCTCCTGTCTGACCACGGTGCCTGGATGAAGGCCACAGCGGAGGTTAGCTCCCATAGGGCTCACAGGAGAGCAGCACATTAGTGTCGAGAAAGGATAAATGATCTGCTGCCCCCCCACCAGGGTAAGTGACACCTCCTACTCATTGCAGAGCGACACTCACAGGGGAATCAGGCAGTGTCAATGTTCGAGTGCACCGGGATGTCTGACAGGAGTTTGGGTTCCAAGGCTCAGCAGTAGATGGGACATGTGCACTGAATGTGTGCCAGCCACCTCCAGCTCTCAATCTTCTATCAGTTGCAGGACATCCTGCTTGTTAATTACTCATTGGGGAGGGCTCAGGGGCTGCCATTGGCATGCATGCTCCTAAACTCCTCCTGCACCCATTGGAATGACGCTCAATCCTTCTGTCTTTCTGCAGGACAAGAGCACACACAACAGGAGGGGGCGGACCCAGACAGGAGGCTGTTCCAGACATTAAAATTCGAAGCACCTTTGAAGAGGAGGCTGCAGAAATAGGCGGGGAGGAGCAGGATCTTGCCTGCACCAAAGATGAGACAGGACTCTCCCAGCAAGCCAGTGAGGATGCCTACAGTCTGCAGTTGTCAAATATGCCAGCAGACAACACATAGGTAAGGGAGCCTGCCTTGGCATCCACTAAATCTTTCTCTTCTCCATCCCAAGTACCAACAAGAAAAGGGGGAGGCAAAGGAGGGAGACCATTAATAAGATTGGTAAGCTGCAGGCACATGTTGAGAAATGGAATTATGATATTATTGCTGTAACAGAGACCTGGCTCAAAGAAGGGCAGGACTGGGCGTTAAATATTCCTGGGTACAAGGTATTTAGGGGAGACAGGAAAGGAAGAAAAGGGTGGGGGGAGTGGCAATATTGGTTATAGATGGCGTTACAGTACTGGAGAGGGAGGATGGTCCAGAGGGGTCAAGGACAGAATTTCTCTGGTTAGAGTTAAGGAATGAAAAAGGTGCAATAACATTGATTGGTGTTATATATAGACTACCAACTAGTGGAAGGGATGTGGAGAAACTTACGAAGAAATTACGGAGAGGTACAAGAGTTATAGAGTAATCATAACGCAGGACTTCACTTATCCAAATATAGGCTGGGATTGGAACAGTACAAAAGAACAAGAGAGTTCCTGGAATGTGTTCAAGAAAATTTTCTACAGCAGTATGTTTCCAGTCCAATGAGAGGACATGCACTTTTGGACTTGATCCTGGGGAATGGTCCAAGGATCAAATATCAATGGGATAGTGACCATTCTATCATAAGGTTTAGGTCAATTATGGAAAAGGACAGGGAACAATCCAGAGCAGGGATAATTAATTTGGGGAAAGCCAACATCGATGGGATGAGGATGCATCTGAGTCGAGTGAGTTGGAATCAAATGTTGGCAGAAAAGACAGTGCCTGAACAATGGGCCACATTCAAAGAGTTAGTATTGCAGGCAATATCAACGTATATTCCCTTGAAGGGGAAAGTTAGGACAAATAAATCCAGAGTGCCCTGGATGACGAAAGAGATAGAGGTGAAGATGAAAAGGAAGAAGAGCATGTATGACAGATGTCAGGTAGAAAATACAAATGGAGAATCAGGCTGAATATAGAAGGAAGTGAAGAAACTAATAAGAAAAGCAAGGAGAGAGCATGAAAAGCGGCTGGCAGCAAACATAAGAGGGAATCCCAAGGTCTTCTATAAGGATGTAAATAATACGAGGGAAAAGAGGGAGTAGTGCCGAATAGGGACCAAAAAAAGGGGACTTGCATGTGGAGGCTGGAGAAATAGTGGGGGTGTTGAACGAGTACTTTGCATCTGTCTTTACAAAGGAAGAACTCGCTACCCAGGCTGAGGTGAGAGTGGAGGTAACTGGTACACTAGAGGAACTTATAATTAAGATGGTGGTGGTGTTAGAAAAGCTATCTTTACTTAAAATTGATAAGGTAGCAGGACCGGATGAGATGCATCCAAAGGTACTGAGGGAAGTGACAGTGGAAAGTGTGGAGGCACTAGTGATAATCTTCCAGTCTTCCTTAGACACAGGGGAGGTGCCAGAGGACTGGAGAACTGCGAATGTTACATCCTTCTTCAAAAAGGGGTGCAAGGATAAAGCTGGTAACTACAGATCAGTCAATCTGACTTCAGTGGTAGGGAAACTTCTGGAAACTATAGTTTGGGATAAAATCAATAGTCACTTAGACAAGTGCAGGATAATTAAGGAAAGCCAGCATGGATTTACTAAGGAAAAATCATGTTTAACTAACTTGCTGGAGTTTTTTGAGGAGGTAACAGAGAAGGTTGATAAAGGAAACACTGTTGATGTGGTGTATATGGATTTTCAAAAGGCATTAGATACAGTGTCATACAACAGACTTATGAGCAAAATTCTAGCTCATGGAATAAAAGGGAAAGTAGGCGCTTGGATAAGAAATTGGCTGAGTGACAGGAAACAGAGAGTAGTGGTAAATGGCTGTTTTTCAGATTAGAGGAAGGTTTGTAGTGGAGTTCCTCAGGAGTTAGTATTGGGACCCTTGCTCTTCCTGATATATATTAATGACCTAGACTATAGTGTGCAGGGCAGGATTTCAAAATTTGCAGCTGATACGAAGATTGGAAATGTTGTCAACTGTGATGGCGATAGTCTTGAACTTCAAAAGGACATAGACATGTTGGTGGAATGGGCAGACAAGTGGCAGATGAAGTTCAATGCAGAGAAATGTGAGGTGATTTGTTTTGGCAGGAAAGATAGATGAGACAGTGCAGAATAAAGGGTGAGCCTCTAAAGGAGGTGCAGGAACAAAGGGACCTCAGTGAATACGTACATAGGTCATTGAAGATGGCAGGGCATGTTGAGACAGCAGTTTATAAAGCATTTATTTCTTAGGCTTTATTAATAGGGGCATTGAGCACAAGAGTAAGGAGGCCATGTTGTACTTGTATAGGACGCTAGGCAGGCCTCAACTGGAGAAATGTGTCCAGTTCTGGGCGCCATACTTGAGGAAGGATGTGAAGACATTGGAGAGAGTACAGAGGAGAATCACAAGAATGATTCCTGGGATGAAGAGCTGTAGCTATGAGGATAGATTTGAGAGGTTTAGACTGTTTTCCTTGGAGAAAAGAAGGCTGAGAGGAGACTTGATAGAGGTATTCAAGATCCTGAGGTATGGACAGGGTAAATAGTGAGAAACTGTTCCCACTCAAGAGAACATCAAGAACTAGAGGGCACAGATTCAAAATAATTGGCAAAAGGAGTAAATGTGATGTGAGGAAATTTTTTTTTCATCCAGAGGGTGGTTGGAGTCTGGAACAAACATCCTTAAAGGGTGTTGGAGGCAGGTTCAATCAAGGTATTCAAAAGGGAATTGGATTGCTATCTGAAAAGAGACAATGTGCAAGGTTACAGGGATAAGCTCTTTCAAAGAGCCAGTGGGGACTCTATGGGCCGAATGGCCTCCTTCGGCACTGTAAAGATAATATGATACTGTGATCACTCACAGTTCTAGCTCCAAACCCCCCTTTGAGGATTATGCCTTAAAATCTTCCAAGGATGCACCATCACAGAATTCATCTGCATCCTCCACCAGCACAGATACATTTAACTCGGTGGGTGCATGTTCTAGAGTAGGCTTGGGGTCACAATCTGGTCAGCATCTGACAAGTATGGGTCCACCGCTGGTGGAAGCAGTGACAGCCAAGGGTCTCTTACACTTGGAGGCCTGCTGGAGACCAGGCCCCTGCTCAGTCCCTTGCAGATGATGAGCCTCTGGACTCTGCCATAAGAGACATGTTGGAGATGCAGAGACAGGCAGGGGACCATCAAGCAGAGATGCCAGAGGCCATGTGCAGACTGGACTGAAGGTTGCAGCAGTCTTTCCACGTTCTGTCCTGGCTCCGGCATGTGAGTGCTTAGCTGCCTCCATGGAAAGGGTAGCGGCTGCATTGAAGACCCAGGTCCCGCAGAACACACAGTGGTTGCCAGATGTGCACTTGGACCAGCACTTTGATGCTCTAGTCATGGATACAGTGCAGCATGACAAGGCGAGAGGAGGAGGGGCACCTCAATCTCCTTTCAGGTTCCCCTTCTCCTTATGGAGTCAGGCAGGTGCCATTGCACACACACATAGGAGGTGTCAGCCACTGGGGACTTCATCCCAGGACACTCCAAGGGTGTCCTGCCGCTCAACCTCCCCTCTACCATTGACCCCATCACCTCCAGCAGGCCCAGCTGAGGACGGACCTGAGCAGGAGACTCTTAGCAGGCCGGGGACCACCAGAGGACACCCGCTGAAATCATCACAGTCAGCAGGCAGCAGGCAGCAGGCAGCAGTCAACAGGCAGCAGGTAGCAGTTAGCAGGGAGCAGGCTGCAGTCAACAGGCAGCAGGCAGCAGTCAGCAGGGAGCAGGCAGCAGGTAGCAGGCAGCAGGCAGCAGGTAGCAGGCAGCAGGCAGCAGTTAGCAGTCAACAGTCAGCAGGCAGCAGTCAGCAGGGAGCAGGGAGCAGGCTGCAATCAGCAGGGAACAGTCAGCAGGCAGCAGTCAGCAGTCAGCAGGCAGCAGGCAGCAGGCAGCAGGCAGCAGGCAGCAGGGAGCAGGCAGCAATCAGCAGGGAACAGTCAGCAGGCAGCAGTCAGCAGTCAGCAGGGAGCAGGCAGCAGTCAGCAGTCAGCAGGCAGCAGGCAGCAGGCAGCAGGGAGCAGGCAGCAGGCTGCAATCAGCAGGGAACAGTCAGCAGGCAGCAGGCAGCAGTCAGCAGTCAGCAGGCAGCAGGCAGCAGGCAGCAGGGAGCAGGCAGCAGGCTGCAATCAGCAGGGAGCAGGCTGCAGGCAGCAGGCAGCAGACAGCAGTCAGCAGTCAGCAGGCAGCAGACAGCAGTCAGCAGGCAGCAGTCTGCAGGCAGCAGGCAGCAGGCAGCAGGCAGCAGGGAGCAGGGAGCAGGGAGCAGGCTGCAGTCAGCAGGCAGCAGGCAGCAGGCAGCAGGGAGCAGGGAGCAGGCAGCAGGCTGCAGTCAGCAGGCAGCAGGCAGCAGGCAGCAGGAAGCAGGCAGCAGGCTGCAGGCAGCAGGCAGCAGGCAGCAGGGAGCAGGGAGCAGGGAGCAGGCTGCAGTCAGCAGGCAGCAGGCAGCAGGCAGCAGGGAGCAGGCAGCAGGGAGCAGGCTGCAGGCAGCAGGGAGCAGGCAGCAGGCAGCAGGGAGCAGGCTGCAGGCAGCAGGCAGCAGGCTGCAGTCAGCAGGCAGCAGTCAGCAGTCAGCAGGCAGCAGGCAGCAGTCAGCAGTCAGCAGGCAGCAGGCAGCAGGCAGCAGGCAGCAGGCAGCAGGCAGCAGTCAGCAGGGAGCAGGCAGCAGGCAGCAGGGAGCAGGCAGCAGGCAGCAGGGAGCAGGCAGCAGGGAGCAGGCTGCAGTCAGCAGGCAGCAGGCAGCAGGGAGCAGTCAGCAGGCAGCAGGGAGCAGTCAGCAGGCAGCAGGGAGCAGTCAGCAGGCAGCAGTCAGCAGGCAGCAGGCAGCAGGCAGCAGTGAGCAGGCAGCAGGCAGCAGGCAGCAGGCAGCAGGCAGCAGTGAGCAGGCAGCAGGCAGCAGGCAGCAGGCAGCATGCAGCAGTGAGCAGGCAGCAGGCAGCAGGCAGCAGTCAGCAGGCAGCAGGCAGCAGGCAGTAGGCAGCAGGCAGCAGGCAGTAGGCAGCAGGCAGCAGGCAGCAGGCAGCAGGCAGTAGGCAGCAGGCAGCAGTGAGCAGGCAGCAGGCTGCCTCCACCTCAGCTATGGTTCTTGGGGCTGCACCTAGGGGTAGTTATAGGAAAAGAAAGATAAAGAAGTTTTGAAGGCACACAAGTGGCACTTGTTTACAACCAGTATATATAGTTTTGGCACTTGTAAATAAAGGTTCACTCGCACTGCTTGGAGGTGTCCTGGATTCTCATCTCACTGCTAGTTGCTTAAATGGTCACTGGTATTTGGCCCTCCATTAGAGTCTAATGATGTCCTTCTATAGAGTCACTTCTCTCACATTATTAACATTGTGATTACTGAATATTCTGACATGAAGATGCTTAAGCACTGGCCTTCACTTGTGAGTGTGCAGCCTGGGCACGCATCACGCAATCCATTACCTCCAGCTCACCGGATTCGGAGCTCAGATAATGATGTCTGCGCAGAATGTGCAGCGAGGTCATTGCATCTCCTGCTGCTGCTGTCCTGATGTGAAATGTAGGCGGGTGGAAAGAGTCCTCAAGGGGAGTTCAACAGGCTTTGTGAGTGGCAAGGAACACAGTAGGTGCAGATTGAGGGTTGAAAGAGTGAAGCTCTCCACTGTGGTCTGAACAATAGAAAACCAGAGGCTTCCCTTGATGTTAGGAGGTGATGGTGTGGGCACGTCCAATTGTTCAAATGTAACATTGAGCTAATATGGTGAAGGCTGCTAGAAATGAGGCAATGGGCAAGTTGGCCTTGACTTCAAGAGGGATTGAGTGTAGGATTAAAGAGGAATATTTACAGTTAACTGCAGCCTTTGTGAGACCTCACATGGAGAATTGCCTGCCCTGCTGGTCTCTTTATCAAGGGTAGGAATACACCTTGGATAAAGGGATTGTAACCAAAATGCAGCGGACATCATTGAAGGGATGGGGTATTATCCCATCAGGTGAGATGGTGAGAATTGGCCTGTGTGCCGGACCATGCTGAAGACTGTGAGGTTATCTATGTGAAGCATCAAGAGTTCTGACAGGGCTCTGCAGAGTCCTTCTACTCTCCCCCCGTTACCCACCAAGTTCCCCCAATCCCCCTCCACAATCATCACCTTGTCATCCCTCTCCTCCTGTAACCATTGAACTTACCCCCATTACCTTGGCCCAATTGTTATTTTTGTGGACATTCCTGCTCTCCCACCTGTTCTCTTCAATGTCGACGTGCACATGCCCCTCTTGACCCTGACCCCTCCCATTCATGAGGCCAGCTGTACCCTGACTTTCCATGACCTTTCCACCATGAGACCATCCACTACCTGCCCATGAGCCTAGCACTTCCACCTTACCTGATCCAACTCTCTCCTTTGACTGTGACTCTACCCTCTGCCTGCTACTACCCTCTGCCTGCTAGTACCCTCATTCAAAACCTTAGGACCAAATTTTTGAACTCACAGACCATGCCCTTTAGACGCATCTCTCTATGCTGCTCACTGCCCAGAGAGGCCACCCATCACCCTACGACAAAACCAAGAGATGGACGACGTGCTTACCCTCCTAAACATGCCCAGGACAGTCTGGCTTTCTTCCCTGGATACCCTCTCCCCCATCCCCACCTCAGTCTGTCTCCCTTGTAAAGCCTTCTCTCCACTGTTTTGATGTCTTATCGATGTTGTTGCCAAGCAGCCAAGTGAGGTCTCGCCAATACCATGCTTCTTAGCCTAAAATAGCCATTTATACAGGCTTTGCTTCCCTTTGACAGACTTAAGATAGTTGGTATCATTAAATTTCAAACAATTCATTAGGAACAATTACAAAGCCCTCAGGGTAAGCACATGGCATTCAGGACTCAGACTGTTCTGGTCCTCGCTCTCTTGGAGTCTCTCAGTCAGCTGGCTACTGATGTCACAGTTACATCAGTGTTACCATCATGGGCTCATTAACATATCCTCTAACCCATTACTCTACACACCTTTCCCCGCTGGTCCTGCCTCCCGATTCCAGTCATTGTGCAGCTTGGACTATCAGCACTCGATCTCAATCAAGAGACTGACATTTCTGAGCGGCCCCCAAGAAGCCAAAGCAGCAACTACTCACATCAAGGTCATGGAAGAAGTCATCCTCGCCAGGTTCACACCATTTGTACTTGGTTGTAGAAGTGAATGTTCTAACTTCTCACTGGCAGAGAACGTGTTTTGGAGGGTGCACTTAATTCCGGTGAGCTAGCCTTTTAATGAGCATCCATGGTGTGCTGATGATTGTAAAAGGTCTTCCCGACACTGTTCACCGGGAAGCACAACCTGCTTTTAAAGTCCCCAGAACGTAATTGCTAAAGTTCACCCCGCCGTCAGGAACTGGCCTTTGGACTCCCACCGAATTAATTTCCCCACCCGCCAAGCTTCTTGCTGCAGGCGGGTCCGGAAGATTCCGGTCAATGTTTACGATAATGATTGACAGCGGCATAAGACCAAGATCAAAGTAATAGGTCAGGGGGGAAAAAATATAATTTTAATGGGCTGAGATTGGAACTAGGAAAGGTAACCTGGAAAAAAATACAGAGATATAGAACAGCAAGGAGAACATATTTAAATCAGCGTTCAGGAGACATATTATGCACTTAAAAGCAAGAGTAAACCAGCCAGTATTGAAAAAACCATGAGTGAATAAAAAGATAAGGGGGAAATTGAAACTGAAGAAAAAGGTGGACACTAAGCACACAAACAATAGAGAAGAGGGTAATAAAGGGGAAGAGGTTAGGAAGGCCCCCCCCCCACCCACCCCACCCGCACCCCCAGGTAGTCTCCCCCTCCCATCCTACTAAATCTGGCTCCCCAAAGCCCTGACTGGGTTCTGCTAGCCTGGCCCCTGGGAAACCCCAGACTGACCTGCATGCCCAGCAACATGGCTCCGCTCTGCTGGGGGCCCCTGTAGTCCCAGCAGTGGTCACCACTCCTAATTGATTGGCTGGCATCTCTCAGGGGTGGGACTTCCTCCCAGGTGGGGCAGAAGTTCTGCCCTGACCCAATTAGCCATCCAATGACCATGAAAGCGACCCAGCTAAGTGAAGGCAGGATCGCCTCTGACTTCAGCCAGGGGGCAGGGCCACCACCTCCACCTAAAATTCCAGTCTGAGCCTTTTTCTCCTCCAGAACCTTCACACCTACAAGAAGAGTCTGCAGACATTCATGAAAACGATTCAGAGTTTCTCATACCTTCTGAAAGTGTACTGTCGGCCATTCCCCAGTGCAAACTCACATTGGGTGAGTCCTTTTAATTGGGTTTTCACCTGATGATCCATGTTAGCAGTTAACCTCTCCAGGGTGTCCTCACCTGGTCACAGATGTTGAACCCTGGGGCCATCGCTGAGAGTGTTAATGATTTCCTGGCTCTATTCTTATCTATCAAATCATATCCAGCGAATCACCTGCAATGGTTTCTCTTTACTGATGATTTTCAGCTCTATCTCAGCACCACTCCTGCCCTGTCTCTGATTTGTTACGTTGCTTACCTGACATTCAAATTTTGGATGAGCTGAAATTTCCTCCAACTAAATATTGGGAAGTTTGAAGCCATTACTTTCAAATCCCCACCAACAATCATTTCAACCTTTGACAACTGTCTGAGGCTGAAACAGACTGTTCGCAAAGTCGGTGTTATACTTGACCCCAAGATGAGCCTCTGACCATGTATCCGCTCTATCACCAAGACCACCTACTCTCAGCTCTGTAACATCACTCGCCTCTGACCCTCCCTCAGCTCATCAGCTGCTGAAACCCTCATCATGCTTTTGTTATCTCTAGATAACTATGATTCTGGCTCTCTCCTGGTGCTCTGCTAACTTCCAGCTTCATAAACCTGTACTTATCTAAAACTCTTTCTACCCTTATTTTAATGGACATTAATCTTGTGGTCCATCACCCATGCAGTTGCTCATAATCTGACAGTGCTTCAGTTTTAAAATCCTCATCTTTGCTTTCAAACTCTTCCATGATCTCGGACTTCCCTATCTTTTATTTATTTATTCATTCATGGGATGCAAGCTATGCTGGCTAGACCAGCATTTATTGCCCATCCCTAATTGCCCTTGAGAAGGTGGTGGTGAGCTGCCTTCTTGAACCTCTGCAGTCCATGTGGTGTAGGTACACCCACAGTGCTGTTAGGGAGGGAGTTCCAGGATTTTGACCCAGTGACAGTGAAGGAACGGCGATATATTTCCAAGTCAGGATGGTGAGTGGCTTGGAGGAGAACTTCCAGATGGTGGTGTTACCATGAGTCTGCTGCCTTTGTCCTTCTGTAACCTGTAGAGGTTGCAGGTTTCGAAGGTGCTGTTGAAGGTGGCTTGATGTGTTGCTTCAGTGCATTTGTTGATGGTACACACTGCTGCCACTGTGCATCAGTAATGGAGGGAATAAATGTTTAAAGTGGTCAATGGGGTGCCAATCAAGCAGGGCTGCCTTGTCTTTGATTCTTTCAAGTTTCTTGAGTGTTATTGGAGCTGCACTCACTCAGTTTGGCCTTTAGAGCCCCATTCCATCAAGCCTATGAGACATCTACACTCATTTAACTCTTGCCTCTTGCATATTCCCGATTGCGACCATTAGCGCCTGTGCTTTCGGCTGCTTTGGTTCTAAACTCTGGAATTCCTTCCATAAACCTCTCTGCCTCTCTACCTCTCTCTCCTCCTTTAAGATGCTCATTAAAATCTACCTCTTTGACCAAGCCTTTAGTCATTGATTCTGATATCGTCTTCTGTGGCTCACTGTTAAAAAAACATTGTTAATGCACTTGTTAAGCACTTTGGGATGTTTTATGTTAAAGGCGCCACATAAATGTAAGTTGTTGTTGCTGCTGGTTTAGGCACAGCTGCAACTTTGTGAGGTACTGGAGAACGCAGCATAAGCAACCTCCACAAAAGCGGGGAGGTTAGAGGATACTAACTCAATCGCTATTGGATTGGTGGCAAAGGGAATTGGAGGTGAGAAAGTCAAGAGGCGGAGAAGTTTAGAGAACGAATTCTAGAGCTTAGAGCCCAGACAGTGAAGGTGCTGTAATATAAAGGGTTAATAGCTACTATACCAGTAGCTGATATACACCATCAGTGATGTCAGACTATGTGTCTCTAGAACTCAGAGAGAGATGTCTCTGGAAAGAACCTCATGCTTATCTGTCCCTGTACATCATTATAAATAGTTAATAAATGTTTGTAAGTTCCCGGGTGCCGTGTTTCCAGCAGTCTCTGTTAAAGATACCCCAGGCCCATTCCTGATATTACTTCAAGGTGACAGCGGTAAACTTACCGAATAGCAAGGATCCCCGATAAAACTGCCGGTAGCAGGAAAGTGAAAACCCTCAAGAACACAGCAGTGAAGAAGAAGCAACTGCAGTAAGGAATCAGAAAGAAAAGCACCAATGGAGTACCAAGACCATCGGTTAAATAACAGACAACCACGGAAAAGCCCTATCTCTACCCACCCTCTTTGACCATGAGGAAGGCCCCGACCAAGCAGCACATTTGAAAACCTGCCATTACAGATTCAAAAGGTATAGAATCGCTTTGGGGGGGTAGCAGAGAAGCCTGATAAAGAGCAGGTCAGCACACTCCTCTATTCTGTAGGCAGCACGCAGATGACATTTTGGTAAGACAGGGTGTTATGACAGTAACCTATGAAGAGATTATTAAGGCCTTTGACTGTATTTCAGTCTTCGGGGAGACATTATTATAGACCAGAAAAGGTTTAGTAGGCACTCTCAGGAATCCAGTGGGTGTGTTTATTTTTATATTAATGGCCTGTATCAAATGGCTGATAGTTGCAAGTATGAGACCCTAATGGAGGAAATCATCCAAGAGTGCATTGTGGTGGGTGTGCTTGATGAGGCCTTATCTGATTTTCTGCAGTCCAGGGAAGAGCTAACATTATCCAAGGCAGTTCAATTAGCACCACAGGCTCTGGAAGCAGAACCAAGTTTTGATCTGGGGTGATGGAATACAGACTGAGGCCAATTTGTGAGTAATAGAGGTATCAGTGCACCCACTAAAAGCAGACCCCAAATGAAGAGAGGGTGGTCTCTGCCATTATCCAGTAAACCCATTGTGGCATCAAAAAACCCCACTGGCATGAAAAATGTCCCGCCATTATATGCAGAGTGTCATTCCTGCTGGAGGTGGGGCCATTTTAACCAAAAGCCTCCTACTCAAAAATTTTAAAGGGAACCAATCAGATCAGAGAACACAAAGTGCCTTTCTTGGTTGAAGCTGCAAAATCCAAGGGCACATTTTGGAGTGTGGATATCAATGGCCACAAAACCATTTTTAAGTTGGACATGGATGCAGGAATGTCCATTCTGGCTGATACAGTATGGTGGATGAAGTTTCAGCTTCTCCAGACATCTACGACTCGAATGCATGGGACAGGGGGCGTTCCACTCAGGATGCAAGAGCAGATGACTGCTACACTTCATCATCAGGGAAGAGAAATTACAGAAAGTCTTTATGTGATCCCAAATCAGGAGCCAGAGAGCCTGCTCAGATTTCAACATATTTATAAGGTAGAAGATCTGAACATCCAAGAGAAACCAGAAATTCCAAAGGGAATTTCAGAAATTATTTACGGGCTTGGGGAAGCTCCACACCGCTTACTGCATTACTTTAAAGCCAAGTCAGTCCGCCACCCTCTCTTGGAAAAGGTCAGGCATCAGATTGACTCCGTGCTACACCAGGGAGTGTTACCGCAGGTAACATAACCCACTTCTTGGTGCTCCGGTATGATACCTGTACCCAAGCCTAATGGCTCACTTCACATTTATGTGGACCACACAAGACTGTAGAGAGAGAGATCCACCCCATGGCATCTGTCGACGAAAGCTTGACGAAGCTTGCAATGAGCTCAGTTTTCATTAAACTTGAGGACAATAGCGGCTTCTGGCAGCTCCCATTAGACAAGGAATCAAAATTGTTAACCAAATTTTTCATTCCCTTCAGCCAATACTTAGTGTCTGAGATTTTTCAATGTACCATGACTGGCCTTTTGGAAGGGCCAGATGGAGTTATAAAACATAGGAACAGAAGATCAGAAGTAGGCTATTTAGCTCCTCAAGCCTGTTGCATCATTTACTGAGATCATGGCTGACCTGTGATCCAATTCCATATACCTTCCTTTGCCCCATACTATCTAATACCTTTGGAAAATAAAAATCTATCAACCTCAGGTTTAAAATTTACAATCAATCTAACATCAATTGTTGTTTTGGAGGAGAGTTCCAAACTTCTACTACCCTTATTGAAGATATACTGAAAGGTACTTCATGATATGGACGAGATTCTCATTCATAGATCCACCATTTTGGAACATGATGTCAGGGTGCGAACAGTGTGACAATATGTATAGGCCATGGGCCTTACACTTAATTTTAAATGCGAAATCTCTAAACCCACCATCAACATCTTAGACTTTATTGTTCTGACGTCCAAACAGATCATCAGAAAACCGCAGCCATCAAGAATTTTCCACAGCCCCTTAATGTTACAGAACTTCAACATTTTATGGGCATGATTAATCAGCTGGGTAAGTTCCTGCCCAATCTTATACCCTTTGACCATGCCATGTGCTGCTAATCCTCTCCTGCAGGGAAACAAGAACATAATCCAACAGACTAGTCAAAACCACTGCAATGTCTTCCCTCTAACTCGAGATGGTGACAGTGATTGGTTGGGAGGGGGGTGGGGGGCGCGATGTTGTGGTGGTGGTTGGAGTAGGATGAGTAGAAGGAAAGACTTGGGGGGAGATGTAGTATCAAAGGTTAATAGCTATTATGCTAAT
>NC_135880.1:189471011-189476011 GCF_964194155.1 Cetorhinus maximus
CACACAAAGGGCCCTGCTGTTTGCAGACAGAAGTAATATGTCCACATATTGCACCTTTTTCAACTAAACAAAAGTTTGGGGGAACAGCCATTCCCTGGTTCATTCCCCATGGCAATGCCTTGAAGAATCAATGTCAACCCGCCTGGATTTTGAATTTTGTTTGAATTTTAACTGTTCCCTTGTGCATTCTCCATGGTAATACCTCCACCAATCAGTGTCCACTCGCCAACCAATCAGCATTCTCTTCTCATGCAGTATAAATTGTTGCTCCCGAATCTGTCCTGTTGAGTGCAAGAAAAAAAGCTTCAACAATATGTCTCTTTTTCAGCAAGATCCCAAGTTCTGTACTACCAAACGACTATTTCTATCTTTCTTCAGTTCTGATGAAAGGTCATTTAGCTGAGACGTTAATGCTGTTTCTCCCTCCACAGATGCTGCTAGACCTGCTGAAAATTTCCAGCATTTTCTGTTTTTATTTCAAATTTTTTATGTTGCCTGTTAAAAATCTGCACAGGGGCTGGTCAATGGAAGTTGGAAATTTACTACTTTTATCATCTGCATGTTTGTCTCTGAAAAGGCGATGGTAACCAATTTGAGAGTATGCATAATTTAATTGGAATGAAGTGGAGAAGAGCAGAAAAGTGCTGAAGAAAGTAACACACCATTTGTGAATGTCACCTGGGGCTTCTTATCTGATGAGACAACATCTGCTACTGGCACCCAGCCCGAACTCCTCCCACACATCTGCAAATATAAAAAACTTTTATCTATTAATGCTGCACCCACACCTTCTGAAACAAAGAAATGTTAGCTGAATGTTACAGCTCGCAATCTGTTGAACATATCACAAATAAACTATCCGTAAAGATTAACACAAAGTATTGGTTACTGTGTAGAATCACAGGATAGTTACAGCACAGAAGGAGATCATTCGGCCCTTTGTGTCTGTGCTGGCTCTCTGCAAGAGTAACTCAGCTAGTCCCACTCCCCCTCCCTTTCCCCATAGTTCTGCAATGTTTTTCTCTTCAAGGGGTTGTTTAATTCCCTTTTGAAAGTCACAATCGAATCTGCCTGGTCCAAACTCTCAGGCAGTGCATTTCAGATGCTAACCACTCACTGTGTGAAGAATGTTTTACCCCGTGTTGCCATGAGTTCTTTTTTCAGTCACCTTAAATTGGTGTCCTCTGGTTTTTGGCCCTTCTGCCAATAGGAACAGTTTCTCCCTATCTACTCTGTCTGAACCCCTCATGATTTTGAGCACCTCTATCAAATCTGCTCTTTACCTTCTCTTCTCTAAAGAAAACAGCACCTGCTTTTCTAATCTAACCCCATAACTGAACTTCCTCATCCTTGGAACCATACTCGTAAACATTTTCTGCATCCTCTCTAAAGTCTTCACATCCTTGCTAAAAAGTGTGTTGCCCAGAATTGAACACAATACTCCAGTTGAAGCCTGCGCAGTGCTTTATCCAGGCTCATCATAACTTTCTTGCTTTTGTACTCTAGGCCCCTATTTATAAAGCCCAGAATCCTTTATGCTTTTTAAACCACTTTCTCAACCTGCCCTGCCACCTTCAATAACTTAATTGTGCCCATAGACCCAGGTATCTGAGTTTCTGCATCTCTTTAAAATTGTACCCTTTATTTTATATTGCTCCTCCTTGTTCTTCCTACCAAAATGTATCCCTTCACACTTCTCTGCAATAGATTTCATCTGCCACGTGTCCGCTCATTCTATCAGCATTGTCCTATTGAAGTCCTGCTCACAGTTCACAATGCTTCCAAGTTTGATGGCATCTGCAAATTTTGGAATTGTGCCTTTTATATCCAAGCCTAAGTCATTAATATACATCAAGGAAAGCAGTGGTCCTAGTCACACACCCCGGGAAACCGTATTGTGTGCTTTCTTCCAGTCTGAAAAACAACCATTCAACCATTCCTTGTCGCTCAGCCAACTTTGTATCCATGCTGCCATTGTTCGATTTAAGTCCATGTGCTTCAACTTTGCTAGCAAGTCTATTATGTGGTACTTTACCAAAAACCTTTTTGAAATCCATGCACACCGCATCAACCTCAAAATTCTCGCCAGTACTCCGTTAATTATTCAAAACCTCAATTAAGTTTGAAAGATGATTTATCTTTAACATATCTGTGCTGACTCTGCAACTAAAAGAATAAAAATAGAGGGAACTTACCCTTTCATGACCTAAGGACATTCCAAAGCACTTTATAACTGAAGAATTGCTTTTGAAATGTCGTCACTGTTAATGTAGGAAATATAACTACCAGTCTGCACACAGCAGGTGTGAGAAGGACCAAATAATCTGCTTTCAGTGATGTTGGTTAAGGGATAAATATAACTCCCCTGCTCCCCTTTGAGATAGTGCAGGGTGATCTTTTACATCCAGCTAAGAGGGCAGAAGACAACTTGCTTTTACATCTCATTTGAAAGATAGCACCTTCAGCCGTGCAACTTTCACTCAGTACTGACGTGTTAGCCTGGAATTTGTTCCAATGGATGGATTTTACTGGCTCCCCAGGGTAGGTTGGCAGTTGGGGGTTTTGGTTGGTGGGGGGAAGGTAATAGTAGGCTCAATGCCATGAGTACAGCACCTTCCTGCCCACCCTGCTGCAACTTTACCAGTGGCAGAGGAGCTGCTGGAAGGCTGCCTGACCCTGGGTCAATTGAGACCCTTAAGTGGCCAATAAATGGCTACTTAAGGGTCTCCTCTCATTGCTGCTGGGATTTTACCCATGATGGGGGAAACCAGCACATAACGTCCAGCCCAGCAGGTTTCACTGAGCTGGTGGCTGGTCAAGTATCCCTGTGGCCATCTGAGACCCCCCTCCCCCAAGGTCTCCCCCTCACCTCCGCGTTTCAGCTCTCCTGTTGCCTTGTCCGCCTTGTGCCCCCAGTGCCTTCGCAACCTCACCCCCCCACCCCCCTCACCAGGGCCTGCCAACCTGGACCTGGCGAGACCACGGACTTACCGTGAAGTTCAGGTTCCATCGCTGAGTGCCTTCAAAGCACAAGTTTGGCAGGTAGGCTTCAGAATCATTACACAAGTCAGCTGTTGATTCAGTGTGACTAGTGATCAAAGTGTGTGCTGAACATTTCAGTGCTGCCTGTGTCTGTTTTGGGTGTTTCAGTAGTGAGTGTGTAATGTGCAGGATGTTTTATTTCTGTGTGTGCTGCATGTCAAAACATCTGGCATGACAGGTTGCAGATTTGTCCAGAGTTCGGTGATAATTCACAGCTAATGATTTGTGTGTGGTTGTTTCCGATCTGTCTTTTGTTTGTGTGCTGGTTTTATCAGTTGTTTCTGTGCGTTTCAGCAGAAAATCCCTTCAATTAAATATTCGGAAGACAAAAGCCATTGTCTTCAGTCCTACTGTCTGTGTGTGTATATATGCATGTGCCGGACGTTTCTGTTCTGCTATGTGTGGTTTTTGCAGATGTTTACCTGCTGTCTTTGTGTGTGCATGCTGCCTATTTCAGTTCAGCACGTGTACTTCCAGCTCAAAATTAGGCAGATTGAAACCTTCTGTCCCCGCCACAATCTCCATTCCTTAACAATAAATCTGATCCCTCTGTTGGTGCATCTGTTTGCTGAACGCTTCAGTTCTGCCTGTGTTTGCATGTGTCAGATCTATCTGTATAATCATACAGAGTCTGGCACTGATTCCTTGCTACCGTATGTGTATTAGATATTTCTGTCCTGTATATTGGGTGACTCAGTTCTCCCTATACATGCGTGTGTGTGTGTCTGTGTGAGTGTGCGTGAGAGTGTGTGTGTTTGTGTGTGAGAGTATATCTGTGTGTGTGTGTGTGTGTGAGAGAGAGTATGTCTGTGTGAGTGTGTGTATGTGCGCGTGAGAGTGTGTGAGAGTGTGTCTGTGTGAGTAAGTCTGTGTGAGAGCGTGTGTGTGTGAGTGTGTGCGCACGAGTATGTCTGTGTGAGAGTGTATGTGTGTATCTGTGTGCGAATGTATCTGTGTGAGAGTGTGTGTGTGTGCGAATATATCTGTGTGAGAGTGTGTGTGTGTGCGAATATATCTGTGTGAGAGTGTGTGTGTGTGCGAGTATGTCTGTGTGAGAATGTGTGTGTGTGAGTGTGCGTGCGCGAGTATGTCTGTGTGTATGTGTGTGTGTGTACATGCGAGTAAGTCTGTGTGAGGGTGTGTGTGTCTGTGTGTGCGAATACATCTGCGTGAATGTGTCTGTGCAAATATGTCTTTGTGAGAGTGTGTGAGTGCATGTGTGTGTGTGAGTGTGTGTGCGTGAGAACGTGTGCCTGTGTCTGTGTGAGAGAGTGTGTGTTTGAGACTGTGTGTGTCTGTGTGTGTGTGCGCGCGCGCGAGAGAGAGTATGTCAATGTGAGAGTGTTTGTGAGAGTGTGTGTGTGAGTGTGTCTGCGTGAGTGTGTGTGTATGTCTGTGTGAGAGTGTGAGTGTGTCTATGTGTGCATGAGAGTGCTTGTGTGAGTGTGTGTGCACAAGTATGTCTGTGTGAGAGTGTATGTGAGAGTGTGTCTGTGTGTCTGAGTATGTCTGTGTGAGCGTGTGTCTGTGAATGTGTGAATACATCTGTGTGAGAGTGTGTGTGAGTGTGTGTGCGAGCATGTTTGTGTGTGTGCGAGCATGTTTGTGTGTGTGTGTGCGAGCATGTTTGTGTGTGTGCGTGAGAGCATGTGTGTGTGCGTGAGAGTGCGTGTGCGTGAGAGTGCGCGTGCGTGAGAGTGCGCGTGCGTGAGAGTGCGTGCGCGTGAGAGTGCGTGCACGTGAGAGTGTGTGTGCGTGCGCGTGAGAGTGTGTGTGCGTATGCGCGTGAGAGTGTGTGTGCGCGCGTGAGAGTGTGTGTGTGCGCATGAGAGTGTGTGTGTGTGCATGAGAGTGTGTGTATGCGTGAGAGTGTGTGTATATGTGCGAGAGTGTGTGTGTGCCTGTGTGTGCGAATACATCTGTGTGAGTGTGTGTGTGTGTGAGAGCATGAGAGTATG